>NC_135892.1:7010121-7568635 GCF_964194155.1 Cetorhinus maximus
CTGTAGAAGCTGGATTGTTAAATATATTCAAGGCGGAGATAGATTTTTAATCAGTAAGGGAATCAAGGGTTACGGGGAAAAGGCAGGAAAGTGGAGTTGAGGATTATCGGATCAGCCATGATCTCATTGAATGGTGGAGCAGACTCGATGGGCCGAATGGCCTACTTCTGCTCCTACGTCTTACGCTCTTATCCCTTCCCTGCTGGGTCTGTCCATCTTCACAGCACAAAGACTCCTAGCCTGCATTTCTTCACCCAGTGGCACCACACATGGGTTCCCCAACCTTTGTTAATGACAGGAAGCACTACAGTCTCAGCTTGCAAAGAATAACACTGCATTCCACCACTAGATGAAAACAATGGAATTTATATAATTGAAAATAAACTGTGCTTCAAATTATAAACTGAAGAAGGACGTAAAGATTTTCCGATGTATTGCAATCCCAACAGATAGCACTCACAATTTTTGCACAAATTGAACCGTTAGGTTATTTTTCACATTCAAAAGACATACCTTAAAACATCGTCGCTGTTGCCTCGTTCTCAGAATAATTCAACTATGCCATGGTAACAAGAATATTTTCTAACTATTCTCAGGAAGGAAATGGGTAAAATGAATCAGAGCATCATGAAAATAGGAATAATTTGAGTACCCAATAGATTTAATCCACATCATTATCTTTTTATATAATTTGTTCAAATGCCTTATTATATAATTTACTTGCATTCTGGTTTGCCATGCCATTACATTTTTTTTTACATTTTTTTCTGACCTAGATATGAATTTAGTTATATGATGGAAATGACTGTAATTATTGCTGCTTAGATGGACAGATGATGGGTTTTTATGCTAAAATCTGTCCTAGATAAAACAATCCAAAGTAGCGCAATATTTTAGGGAGGCTCCTAAAGGGCAAAAGTACAGGGCAGGGTGGTAGTGATGGAAGTCATCACACCTATAGGAACAGTGGTGACACAAGTTACAACTGCATGTGGACGTGATTTTAATGCTGGGGGTGGGGGGAAGGGTTTTGCTCTATTGCATTGCTCATGTGTTTATTCTGCCTCCACATCCATGCGTCTCAAACCAGGATTTAGAGTCACAGTGTTCCCTATGTCTTTCCAGTCTAATTGGTGTAGTTTGGTCCCCAATATGAAATTGGCTGCAAGATTAATACCAGAACTTGGACTAAGCCAGGAACTTAAACCTGAAGAATGATTATGGATCGTGAGACATTCTTCCCTTGAAAAGGGAAGACTTGAAGCGGGTTTTATACAGGGTTTTGAAAAGTTTCTTGTAAGTTGACAACGTAAGATTTATTTGCCATATAAAGAATTCGAGAAGCAGAGGGAATAGCTACAGGAAAAGATAAATTAAACAGGTAATTCAAGCAGAATTTATTTCGCAAAAGGTTGATTGAATATAATAAGTTACCAGCACTGGTGGTCAAATGGATAATTTTTAAAAGTTTCAAAACGGAAGCCAAAGGTACTCCAGACTGTTAAATTTCCTAGATGATATATAGAAGCAAACTACAGCCTGAACCATGGCAATCTATCCCATGAGGTTCAGGAAACCCTGTTCTGGATCAGCATGTAACTACAATTAGAGATGCATGCAAATTAATGAGATTCTTCTTTAAATTTTTATATGTGTTCGTTGGGGGTCCCCTGATATGCTACTAAGTGGCCCAAGAAGGCAGAAAGCTTAGCCACTCGAGGTATAGAAAGATCTCACAGCTGACAATTGGTTTAACAGGCTGATTAGACAGTGGCCTTCTTCCTGAAATAAATTAACAGGTGATTTATTTTTAACATGTGTAGAGATGCACAGTTAGTTACATTCTGTAATAGAGCTGAAAATTAAATCTCACTCTCTAACTAACCAATGTGTTTAATGAAAATAAAAAATGGGTATTTCCTACAATGGAGAGATGATCTGCAACATCGGTTTTACACCTGAATGCCAAGTTGAAAGAATACCTCAGTGTGTTGCAAATGATTCTTTGCTTGATCCAGTTTATGTGTGAATATAGTTGCAGAGTAAATCTGTTATTCACCATTGTCAACCATTTCCTTTTCCTCCTTCCTTCATTAAACACACACAAACACACACACACCATTAATTTATGTCCTACAGAGAACATAATATACTTCAGCAGAGACTGGAAATGACAGGGGAATTTATGTTACTTTATTATGAGCTAATGAAAACGTTTCACTCTGAGCGAATTTCTGTCAATTGATTTAGAGCAATAGGTGGCAAGTACCATATATAAAACACACTGCAGCAATTCATCAAACCTTCGACAGCACCTTCCAGACCAGTGGTGTCTACTAACTCGAAGAGCAGCGGTAGCAGATACATGGGAACACCACCACCTGGAAGTTCCCCTCCAAGCTACACACCATCTTGACTTGCAACTATATCACCGTTCCTTCACTGTCGCTGGGTCAAAATCCTGGAACTCCCTCCCTAACAACACTGTGGGTGTACCTACACCACATGGACTGCAGCAGATCATGAAGGCAGCTCATCACCACCTTCTCAATGACAGCTAGAGATGGGCAACAAATGCAGCAATGCTCACGTTCTATGAAAGAATCAAAACGTAGGCACATTCTACACTAGGACCATCACTATCTGCAAAGCTATTTGCTGTTGTTCAATAGGTTGGCTGAAAGTTCTTCATCTTTAAGTTTCCCTTCTAAGATCCAAGGACAAATGGAGTATTCAGCTTAAAAATAATATTTTGGTAGTGGTTATCTCACTGAATATGGATAAGAACAAATGAAGTGGAAATAGGTAGATTACATCCCAATTATGTATTTGGTCACAGCTGTCTAATATGTACACAAACCCATGAGCAAACTTGTTCTATTTGTCCAATGTAGAACTAATCCCATTTGGCGTTAGCTCTCTAGCACTTTGCACCAGACCCTATTCCCTGACGAGCACTGGCTCAGATACATAGAAGTGAGGGGTTTCAGTTAATGATGTATAGGTCATTGCTGTGAGTGAGACAAAGAATTGGGCAGGAACAGACCTCCTCAGATGTTGAGCCTAGAGATCTGGACCTCGTGGGAGCTGTTTTCAATATAAGGATGCTTTTGAATATTGTGCATTGGTGAGTCATTGAGAATCGAGTCAAGCAGTGTGCTTGAAATGGCTTACATGGAAGAGTTTTCAAGCTTCATGGCGCATGACAGTCTCACATCTGCAGCCTGCCCTATCAAATCCAGAGATTTCTACGGCCAGCCTTCATTGCCAGAGGCCCTAAGGCAGTGAATGCTTCTCCCACCAATGTTCAAACGACTGCCATCGAGGCTCGAGGTTGCAGGGCAGAATGGGCTAAAACTTCTGGTTTGAATAGAACTTGGCTAGCAGAAGCATCAGGTCGGGCTTCACTGAATTCATTGGCCCTTTGTAAAATATTGGTGGGATCGTAAAGGCATCATGATAGTTTTGTGAAAAGTGAGCGCTGACTTGCATGATTACAAATGACAGAGCTTTAACCTCCTCAGTTGTAGAGCACTGGTTTAGCTTCCCACTGCTTGTCCAGCCAGGGTTACCCACTTGATTCAGGCAGTGGTTGGCAAGGTATGTTGGAGCCAGGTGGAAGAAATACCAGCGTCCATTGATCAGCCTGTCATCCACGTTCTGTGAATGATTTGTCATCAGCAATTCCCTGGAGTACTGCAGACCTACCTGTCTCAGGTATTGGATTACCAAATCTAATAAGTAGGTTTGCACTAGTTCCAAACTTCCGCCATTAGCATTTCTTCTTGGAGCTACCTTGACCCCAGAGGAAACCCAGCACCTCTACTACCCCTGCGTGGGTAGTCACTTGTTTGTCTGCTCAACATAGAATGTGCCAATGCTTTGTCACCATCATTCTGACTATAAAATTGGCACATGTCACACCCAATCAACAGTGGCTCCACCCATTGAAAATGCCAAATTTCAGCAATACTTGCTTGTGTCTGCATGCTGGTGGGAATTAATCTCTAGATATATGCATGTGTTCTCATTCCTCGCCCCCGGTTCCCCAGCACCAGTCAGTCCAAGTCTCAAAATGACCTCATTAGCTTTAGCATGTTACCAGCTGTCTGCCTTCCATGTGGTACAAGGAGCTACACAGGACAGCTTACCACATGCCAGTCACCATCTTGATCTTGGCATCCAGCTTATCTGTCACCAACAGCCTCATCCAAACCTCCATATGAAAAGCTTTGCAAAAAGCCGTGGACACCGTGTGGTTAATTCCTGCTCCAATGTGCCTGGTGATTGATTATTGATTAGTGTAGGGCGGAGCTTTCCTTCTTTGCACTATGTTGCCTTTTGTTGCCACAAATCCATTTCGTAGTTTGCAGATAGGCTCGAGGCTTTTCTATATTGTGAAAACGTCAGAAAAATGGACTAAAACCCAAGGCAGCCGTTTTGCAGCTGATTTCAGAGCTTGTGGATAAGTACCCAAGTGTATTGTCTTTGTTGGTGCGCAGGATGCAGTGTATTTGGCCCCAGTAAAGTTTAAATCAGTGCTGCCATTAATTTGCATATATGTCAAGCTGATGTTACAATCAGACCTTAGTGTTCTGATTTGGGATTTATCCCTCAGTGAGACAACAGAGCTATCCAAAGCTCCGGATGCACAAAATTCAAAACAGGACAAACAATGAGTAAGAAAATTGAGCACAAATGCCACTGAATTTCCTGGGCTTCGTGGGTTGAATTATGAGGGCTCACCAGATACAGGAGGTCAACAATCTAATTTGGACAGTCTTGGAAAGGGCTCAAGTGACTTTAGGACGTCTCGGGAGGTGGTGGTGCAGTGGTATTGAGTGGTATTGTCACTGGACTAGTATTCCTAGGACTGCTTGTCCTAGCCAGTGATGCCCACGTCTCAAGGACAAATAAAAAAAAAGCACATTAAAAGCAGAGGTATACCCAGAGCAAGTTTGTGAGGAATAGGTCTCAAAAAAATTGAGCTCTTTGCTAATGTTTGTGAAAGGGGCAGTGACTGTCTGTGGGTATCAAGAACTATATTTTGTTATTTTCGTAAATGTTATCCTTAACCTGCTGCAAATGATGAATAATGTGGGCAATAAGAATATTTATTAAATGTCACATCCTATTCAATTATTCCAATTTTCTATGTAACGCTTCCTTTATACTGGAATGAACTTGACAACAATTTCAAGCTTTCAAGTATCAAGTTTGCACTCCAGTCAAAGCCATCCTGTTCTTTTATATCTGCAAGTTTCACTATTGTTGATTATGGAACTTAATTAGCTGGGGGGGGAACTTATTTTAAAAGTTTCATTACATTACACAAACTTTAATCTAGAGCTAATGACGCAGCTAACAAACCTCTTCTGTTTGTCCAAACGCAACATCGCAAAACATTAGCACCCAACTGACTGTGAAAATAATATAATGAGTCCTAACTTTGAAAAGGAGAAAAAAAACTCTTTTTGGGGGATAGGCAGGGATCACATGTTATAATCATGCTACCATGTCCAGAACATGCTATACAGTTTGACAGGTTTACCGCTACTGAACGAACTATGCCTACCATTTTAAAACTGTGAAATAGAGTAACGATATTTTGTTCCCCAGGCAAAAGAGATGCGGCAGATGGTGAAGCTGGAGGCGGAGATGGCTCGCAGACCAGCAACAGTGGTCTGAATTCCCCTGAAACAGACTGAGGCCGCTACCAGTCAGGCATACGATGAATGGTAACTTCCAAAATACCAACACCAACAATTTTTCCATCTCCTCTTACCTCACAAATCTTTTGTAAGCAGCAACTTTCAGTATCAAAGGATCTACATACACCAAAATGAATGGCTTTGATGTCACGAGCACTTTAAAGGTTGCTGATTCTACTTAACATGTGTCCAAATACTTTTATTTTAACCACCGTCTCCGGTAAAGGAAGTCAGCAAAGACATGCTGACAGTTTTATGACTTCATTTTGTTTAATTAACATCCATAGGATGGAAAACAGCTACTGCAGCAAATTGAGAAGGGAGTCACAAAACTATAAATGATACACACAGTAAGAACAGCATTAAACTAGTTAGGACGCTTCAACTATATTTTGTCCTTTGCCAAGAAATCTTCATATCCTGTGTACCCATAATCAAAGTCTGCATACATTGCCAATAAATACTCAGAAGCCTGGACATGTGCAGATCTATCTACCAGAGCCCTGCCATGCCCACAACTTCTGATGTAAGATTGCAACATACGATCTTACTCTCAATTTGGAGCTTCCAGGGACTAATTAGAGATACAAATATTGGATTTTGCTTGTCAAAAACAAAATCTAAGCCAGACTTTATAATCCTTCCAACGTGACACATAATGTTGACCAGAATTGATCATGATAAAGGTGAACATCACGCAAATAGTGGCTTTACAGACCAAACTAAAGGTAGTAATTCTAAATCAGAAAATTGATTCATCCATTAATTTAAATGTTCCTCTCTTTGCATGGTCTTGCACAAGTAACTGGCTTGTAATTTGCAATGGATTACTGCATGTTTATACTCCATTGGACATGTCATTGTGCTGCCCATCAATGTTAGGCTGCCTGAAATACTGGTAGTTTCGTCAGTAAAAGTATGAAGCCAACATGTATATTGGTAGCTTTCCTGAAATCGATCCCAATGAATCAATCTGAAAACAATTTGCTATTTTCAGCACCCGGAACTGTCCAGGATTCACTTATGGATCTTTATCAGGAGTTGCTGGTAAGGGGAAACCCTTGTTAAGAATGTTGATAGACATGTGTTTTTTTTTTAAAAATGTATAAAACACACACCACCATTACCTTTCTTACTTTACAGTATACAATAATGTGAACAGGATAAGGCAAAATGGGTCCACACTGAAGTTAATGTTCTTTATCGTCAAAACAAGGAAATAAATAAGATTAGAAATGTCGAATCAGGGAGTTTATTTAATATTCTAAGCACATAATGTGAACAAAAAAATATATCTTTTATTACACTGGTGCAGGAATGTAGAACATCTTTTTCTAATCAAACACAGATAACAAAGTACTCAACAAAGTTTGCTGAGGTTTGGAGCTACTGGGGATAAAGAGTCCTGTAGTCCAACCAGAATGTGTAAAATACACGTCACTCCAGACCAGGTATTCACAGAATCATTTTACTTCAAGCATATGGTACTTATCGGAATAAAATTTGAAGTTGTCGGGGCAATCAAAATATTGTCCAATTCGGCATGTGAAGCCCTGAGCAATCCCATATCCTATACGGCAATATGTCTTCAGCTGTAAATGAAAAGAACACCTTTAGTGATGCTGCAGAAAGCAAACTAAAAATTCTCAGCAGCTCAACATTGCTAAGAGTATGCTGCACCATTTTATTTCGTTGTACAATGCCTTGGGGAGGCCTGTGTGTCTAAAATGTATTTAAAACATTCTTGCCAAATGATAACACAGGTTAATGTGACCCGAGCAAATTTCCCATTAACGTCCCCAGCATTACACAAGAGAAGGCAAGTGAACACTTATGTTTCAGAGCAGAGATGTTGAAATATATCATGATGAAATACTGTATGTAAATATGTATTTAAAGCTATAACATCATTTAAAACCAAAATGTGTTTTAAGGCATATCAATTATCTTAAGGGCTGTGTGGTCATGTAATACATGCGGACTTGCTAAGAATATATTTGTTTTCAAGAATGCAATTTCATGTTATCAGCCATTTTGAGGGATTCTTCTCCAGCAAGCCATTTTTACCCTCTTAAAACAGACAGCTTTTACAACATATCAATTATGGTATTGTATATGTAAGGTGGTATTACTAAAATGTATTGTGTACTACTGTAACAGTCCTTTTAATGTGTCACTGGTATACCTAACTGATGCAGGCGGGTTACTAGAATTGCTGCTTTCACAAGGAAATGAAGTGCAATGTCAAAAAAAAATTGAATTATCTAAATTCTGCAACTCGGGTATATAGTTTTAAAAATAAAACACAAATTCAGTTCTGTTTGCTGGTAGATACTGTCTTTAAATGGCTGTTATGTTTTATATTGGGTAACTGTCCGACTGCTTATATACTTAGCTGTGTAGGTTTGCTGAAAAAGCAGGCTGTTTTACAGTTATCACTTACATGTATTGGTTTTGTTTAAATATATATAAATATATATATATAGAAAGAGAGAGATTTGGTGAAGGTGTTTTATATTTATATTATCTGTCAGATTACAAGGTAGAAAATCATGAACTCTTAATCAATGTTCTCTTGATTCTTTAATACAATTTTATAGTTTCTGTACCCCATTATAAATAAACGACAAATGTGAGAAATGACTAAATGGCTAGTGTTATTGAAGCCATGCACATATCATAACAATTGCTATGATGATCACAAAATGAACAAAATTCAGCCAAAATATCATAGCTTGAAATTAATAATGGCTGTATTTTGTATCGGAACAATTTAATCACTGCATGAAACCCCCTACTTTCCTGAGGGTTATTTTGTGAGACCATATAGTGCTAGCTGGAATAATAGTGAACAAGAGTATTGCTGAAGAAAGAGACATACTGTCAAAGTTTTTCATCTTATACTCATCAGGACAGCTTTGCAAGATAAACCAATAGTAAAGGGAACAACAATTTATACAGCATGGGAAGAGAGTGCTGATTGGTTGGCAAGTGGACTCTGATTGCTAGAGGCATTGCCATGGGGAATGCAGCAAATGGCTGTCTGCCAAGTTTTGTTTGTTGGAAATTCAAACCTTGCCATGTGGAATGAAGCTAGGTCCGTTTGGTTTAATTGGAATAGGTAATCAATACTTTGTCTATTGTGGCCATACCCAATCAGCTCATGTTGCAAAACTCAAAACATAATATCCAACATCATATGTGTAATTCTTAGCACAATCAGGATTGTTTAGCAAGTGTTGTGCAATTGCAGAATCACATATGATGTTGGATATTATGTTTTGAGTTTTGCAACATGAGCTGATTGGGTATGGCCACAATAGACAAAGTATTGATTACCTTTTCCAATTAAACCAAATCTTGGGGGACCTCCATTCCCTAGTTCATTCCACATGGCAATGTCTTGACTAATCAGAGGCACCTGCTTGGTTTGAATTTCAAACAAAAGCTTGGCAGTTAACTGTTATTTGCTGCATTCTCCATGGCAATGTCTCTACCAATCTGAGTCCACTTGCCAGCAATCAGCACACTCTTCTCATGCAGTATAAATTGTTTTCCCCTTTACTGTTGGTTTATCTTGCATAGCTATCCTGATAAGTGAAAGACAAAAAGCTCCAATAACATATCTCTTTTCTCAGCAATACTCAAGTTCTATTCTACCAAATTACTATTGACTTGTCAAACATGCCTTATCCGCATTTCATTTCATACTTCTTAAGTGGCTAAATAGCCAACTTAACTGGTATAAATGCCTAAATGTTTGAACTCCAGTTGTGCAGTGCTCAATTATTCTACATAACGCCTGCACAAAATGAAGAAAATGTACAAGGATCAACTTGTGAACTCCAATTATGCAAGTGTACCTTAGAGTCAATGCTAAGTGAAATGTTTAAGATGCTTTTATCATTTGCAAGCACTGGCTAGCACAAGTTCTTATTTTACACCTTTCTAAACTAAAGGACCAAATGTAGTTTAAACTGCAGCACAAAAGAGCGCCTTGATAATACTGTATAGGATAGAATGGAAATCAGAGATCAGTAGAGCTGGAGGAGTCAAAGAGTGTTGTTATCAGCGTCCATATAGAAAATGACCCCTGTGTCTCTGAGTGTGTGCTGCCCATCTCAGACTTGCAGTAAAACTTCTTCTTAGCTTTCCCATCCTACTTCTTCACCTGGTACGGCCCCTATCATTGCTCCCTTTAAAAAAAAACTTGTATTTATATAACAGCTTTAATGAAATAAAACATCCCAAGGAGTTTCACAGGAGCATTATAAAACAAATTTCTATACTGAGCCATATAAAGATATGTTAGAGCAGATGGCCAACAGCTTGGTCAAAGAGGTAGGTTCTAAGGAGCATCTCAAAAGGAAGCAAGAGAAATAAAGAGGCGGAGACACATAGGAAAGGAATTCTAGAGCTTGGGGCCTAGGCAGCTGAAGACACGGCTGCCAGTGGTGAAACAATTAAAATCAGGGATTTGGAGCTGGAAGAGGTTACTGAGATAGGGAGAGGTGAGGATTTGAAAACAAGGGATGAGGGTCATAAAATCGAGGCATTGCTTGTCTGGAGCCAATGTATTTCAGCCAGCACAGGGGTGATAGTTGAACAGAAATTAGTGGGAGTAAGGACATAAGCAGAAGAATTTTGGATGACCTTAACAGTGGGTAGAATAGGGGAGGCCAGCGAGGAGTGCATTGGAATAGCCAAGTCTAGAGGTAATAAAGGCATGAATGAGGGATATGAATGCAGGCAAAACGGGAGGCAGTGTAGCTAATGAACACAGAGTGACGGATGAGCGGGACTTGGTGTGGGTTCAGGTCCAACAGAGTTTTGCATGAGCCGAAGTTTCAATGGAGTGTGGAAGTTAGAGAAATTTTATGCTTTACATGGTTTTATGGGAGCTTATACATCCACTTGAAAGGGCAAATGGAACCATGGTTTAATGTCTTATATGAAAAATGACACCATTGACAATGCAGCACATTCAAACCTGCGCTGAAATACAGCCTAGAGTATATGCTCAGGTTCTGAGGTTGAACAAATTACTTGGTCTCCAAGTCATTAATATACAAGTAAGTAAGGACTCCAGTACAAAATGTGGTGTATAAAACAGCACAAACGCAATAATAATACAGGGTGCCTTTGAGATAGATTACAAAAGGTTAGGAAACCAGAAGAGATCATTATGGCCAACCTGCTCGATCCTTTTTATCAATCTCAATGATAGTTTTCATATCCATCAATTCTTTCTCTCTCCAGAAACATGGCATTGATTCAGTAGTGGCCAGTGGTAAACCTATTGCTCTTCCTGTAAAATAAAAAGTTCATCCCGCCATCCCAATATTCCATAATTTAGTACAACAGAGTGGCTTGCTAGGCTGTTTCAGAGGGCATTCAAGAGTCAACCACATTGCTATAGGTCTGGAGTCTGCCTCCTAAAAGGACAAGGGCAGCAGATGCATGGAAACACCACCACATGTAAGTTCCCCTCCAAGCCACACACCATCCTGACTTGGAAATATATCACTGTTCCTTCACTGTCGCTGGATCAAAATCCTGGAACTCCCTTCCTAACAACACTGTGGGTGTACCTACGCCACATGGACTGCAGTGGTTCAAGAAGGCAATTCAGCAGCACCATCTCAAGGGCAAATAGGGATGGACAACAAATACTGGCCTAGCCAACAAAGCCCACATGAACAAATGAAAAAAACATGTAAGTCAGACCAGGTAAGGACAACAGATTTCCTTCCCTAAAGGGCATTAATGAACTAGATGGGCTTTTACGACAATTGATGATAGTTTCATGGTCACCATTATTGAGACTAGCTTTATATTCCAAACTTATTAATCAATTAATTGAATTTAGTGTATCTATTCCCAAATCCTTTGAAGGTAAGTCCATTGTTGTAAACAGTTGTAGATGTTGACCCTAAAGCTACTTCCCTTAGACAGGACTGCCTGACCTGTTTTCAACATCTTTGAAGAACAGACTTTATCAACTATTACCTCAACATATTAGAGCTAATGGATAGCACCACCCATGTTTATTACCTAAAGCCACTAAGGTTGCACTTCAATCATTCATGGCTGTTGCCATTACCATTGTGTATTTTTTTGCACAAGTACTTTACACACCAGAAGACAGGCTACACATTCCTCTCTCGACACTTCAACGCTATCTGTTTATTTCGGAAAATTTACTGCTTCACGATGCAAAGTAACTTGGCCATTAGTCCTTTAACTCTCCATGATGCCCAACAATAGCATCCTAATTTTAAACCTTGTGTCTCCTTCATCACAACAAAACAATCCACCCGGGACAACTTTGTAAGGACACTTCAGGGTCTTGCAACCTGCAGTGCGATCATCTTATGGCTCTGCATTCTGCTTGCTAAAGAGAATCATCTCAAATTCCATAACCTTCATTCAGGAATCCAAGTTATGAAGAATTTTTGTTGTCCAACTCTACCTTCAAGGACAATGACAATCGTGTTCTGTCTAAGATTGGGCAACCAGCACGAATAAAATCAAGGGAATACAAAATACAGGATTATTCTTTATTCTGTCACTTTGGAGTTGGCTTGACACATCAACCAACCAGAAATGCAACCAGTCTCCTTCACTCTCCACCACTTCAGAAACCAGATTCCCTGCCCATCGCTCTGCTTTTAGATCAAAGGTCCTCATTATATAGTAGGTCCTTATTTTATGGATTTATATAGGGGATAGTGTGGGAAAATGATATTGAAGTAGAAGATCAGCCATGATCCAATTGAATGGTGGAGCAGACTCGAAGGGCTAAATGGCCTATTCTTGCTCCTATTTCCGATGTTCCTATGGTCTTTTGGATCAACTTGCAAACCTTTGTTATAGCCCTTGGACTAGATTTTATTCAGATCCTGTGTTTCTCAAAAATCCAACGACGGCGCCGGATCTAACTTTTCTCCTCCTGCTGTCCTGATCTTACACCTGCCCTTGTTGGCATCATTTGCCTCGGGTTTCAATGTAGCTGCCATCCCTTTGAAGAGTAGACATTAGAAGAAGCATAGTTGAGTATCCAGATAGCTGGCAAGGGGTGTAGAAGCAGAGGGACCTGGGTATATGTGTACATCAGTCAGGACAGGCGCAGAGAGCAATTAATAAAGCATACAGCATCCTGGACTTTAATAATAGGGGCACAGAGTACAAGAGCAAGGAGATTTTGTTGAATTTGTATAATAACTTGTTTGGCCTCAGCTGAAGTATTGCATCCAGTTCTGGGAGCCACACTTTAAGAAGGATATGAAGGCATTGGAGACAGTGCAAGGAAAGATTCATGAGAATGGTCCCAGGGATGAGGAATTTCATTTATGAAGATAGATCGGAGTAGTTAGGACTGTTTTCCTTGGAGAAGAGAAAGCTGAGAGGAGATTTGGTATTCAAAATCATGAGGGGACTGGACAGAGTATATAGACAGAAACTGTTCCCACGCGTGAAAGGGCACAGATTTAAAATTAATTGGCGAAACAAGCAAAAGCTGTTAGGGAATAGAGATAGTTATAAGTAAGTTACATTTGTGTTGTAGGTGTTTGGAATAAGCTATAGCTTTAAGTTTAAGTTTTAGCTTTAAATGTAAGTTTAATTTATATTTCTGTATTTACATGTTCAGAAAGGGGGAACCTGAGTTTTGGTTTCACTTTAAAAAGTTGCCTGCATGTCTGTGGGTTTGTTTGTATCACCTACATTTTTAATGAGGTTTCTGACCCTTGCAGTGGTTTAGGCAAGTTAAAAAAACAAAGTAGAAAAAAACTGTGCTGTTGCTTAGCAACAGCAGATTGGAGAGAGCCCCACAGATATACAGGTGACCCAGAAGAAACCAGCATTCCATAAAAGTACCAGAACAGGCAGGACATAAAAGGGACAGAGAGGAAATCCCAAACTAAAGAAGGTTCCAAAGACCAGGGAGGGACAGGAAAAGGTCGCAAGATGACAGCTAAGCCAAGGAACAAGGACAAGGACCAAATATAGGCCCTGTTCAGTGAAGTTTAGGGAGCAATGGAGAAGGCTCCAAATTAAAGAGCGAAAGCTGCAGGAAGCAGTTAAAGCAAAATAGGCTTGTGGGAAGCCAGAAGATCCGAGGAGACAGCCAAAGGTCTGTAAATTTTTACTCTGGGCCTGTGAAGCAGCGGTGTTCTATTGGCATGGCTGATTTTTTTGAGAGAGAGTGCATGGAAAGTGAAGCTTGTATGCAAGTGGCAATCCAGGGGAGAGGAATATCAGGAGGAGCAGTTTAAACCCTGGAGGTGGATCCTTATTGAAGACATCTGAGAGAAAGTGTTGTTTGGGAGAAGATTCCAAAGCGAGTTCTTCGAGCATTGAGATGGGAAACCCCTGGGAAAAATGCAGAGTGCAGTGAGACCAGTTGGCTTAGTGTGACAAGCGTCTGGGGGGAGTTGATGAGAGATCCATAGCATCTGTTTGGGGTGCCATCTTTTGGTTTCAGAGTGTGGTGTGTCTGACCACAGGTAGCCTAGTGGTTTACATGGACTGTGTACTTATTGTGAACATTGGAGTTTAAGATACTTTTTGTAACTTGTGTTATCCTTACGAATCCTGTATCCATCTGTAAAGGCATAGTTGTGGGCAAAGGAGTATTGTAATACAGTCCATCTTTCCTTGTTTAATAAATGTTTAATTCTTCTGTTAAAATTTCATCAGCTGACTCCTGTAACCCTGTTCAGTGGCCTCCCTCCATGTTTCTAAACAAAAAAATAAAAGTTAAGGTCTGTCAAGCCGGGTTCCGCCCTGAGATCTGACTTGTCCAGTAGTAACATCAGGTGGCATCATAATAAAGCGACGTGAGAAAAAACTTTTTCATGTAGTGAGTGATTGGGATCTGGAATGCACTGCCTAAGAGTGTGGTGGAGGCAGGTTCAATTGGGGCATTCAAAATGCAACTAGACTTCGGTTATTTGAATAGCAAGAATGTGTCAGGTTATGGGAGAAGGTGGGCGATTGGCAATAGTGAATTACTCATTCGGAGAGCCAGTGCAGACATGATGGGCTGAATGGCAGTCTCCTGCACTGTAACAATCCTATGAGAAAATACTGCAAGCCATTCTGTGTTAGTGAATCTCATGGCAACTGGAGTAGGCTCTCCATTCCATCTGCCTCTCACATAAAGGATACGGTGAGCAGAGACAGAAAAATAAGTTTTCATTTTTATACACGTGTACATTTTTGGTGGGGAAGATAACATATGTATTTCCCCCCACTGTTTTACCCCTTACTGCACACCTGACTCGCCCAAGAAGACAGTCTGGAGGCCTAATTCCACAGGGTTGAGTCTCAGCTATGAGGTCCCAGTAGCTGCATGTTTGTCTAACCACTATCTCATAGGTGCATGTGTAGGCTATCTTATCCCTCAAGCTTCTTCCGGCACTATGGGATGGATTTTAGCTTCCCTGCTGGCAGGAATGAAGGCAGGAGGCTCAAAAAATGCAATGCATGGCTTTCATGTTGCCTACCCACTCGTCCCCCAACCTGTCTCCCATTTTACAGGGGGAGGCAATCGAGGCGTCAGGCAATCTGCCCGCCCTTGGATCTGTCGAGGCCCTTAAGTGGCCAATTAATGGCCTCTTAAGTGCAAGCCTATGCCAAGTGGGTAGCCCGGCATCTTTAGCTGCACAGACTGGTGTTGGGCAAGGGAGTTGGGGGGCCTCCTTTGCTGGTCCCCTGGGCCCATCGGAGTCACCCCTCCCCAAGATCCTACTTCCCCGTTACCCTCCTCCACCTCTCAAACCTGCCAGCCATACCCCAGACTCACCTGTCAGTCCGGCCGCCATGGGCTTCTGATCTTCGGAGATGGGCTGACGTTGCAGTAGTGGTCACTGCTCCCTCCTAACGCTGCTGAGACTACAGAGTGACCAGCCGTTCTCTCAGGCAGGACTTCCTCCCAGGATAGGGGCAGAAGGAGGCCATTCGGTCCACCGTGCCTGCATGAGGGGCAACCATTAGGATGGTGGGCAAGCCTCCCCACCCGACGGGTCCTGGCTCTTGCCTGTTTCTCATTGATACTGAAGAGATGAGACTGCCAAGAAGACGGAGCCTGGATTTATTGCTGCCTGCATAATCGCAGACAGAAATGAGAGAAGAAGGAGATTGCGATGGAGGAGGCTGGCTAGTCAGAGGGAGGAGCGAAACCCTCAAGACCAAGGCCCAGCAGGGTCCCCACCGGACACAGCAGATGTGGAGGGCAGAAACGTCATGCGTAGGCGCCTCGCTAGAAGCTGGGGGTACAGACATCACCTGCCTCATCTGCAGATGACCGAGAACCAGCGTCACTGATGCCTCCGCATGTCCAGGGATCTGGTAACTCACATTTATCACATTCTCCAGGAATTGGCACCACATGGACTCAGAGGACATCATTTGCCAGTGTCTGTGACAGCCGCACTCAACTTCTAGGCCAGTGGTTCCTTCTAAGGCTTGTCACGAGACCTCTGTGAGTTCTCCCAAGCATCCACTCACAAATGCATACGTGATGTCACAGGTGCCCTTTTTGCCAAGGCCCACAATTACATCAACTTCGACAGCGGTCAAGCACGCCAGGACACCAGAGCACTGGCCTTCACAGAGATTTCCGGGATCCCACAGGTGCAAGGTGCCATCGAATACACTCATGTGGCTACCAATGACCCTTGGCAGCAGGCACTACAGTACATAGGCAGGAAAGGCTTCCACTCCCTCAATGTACAACTGGTGTGCGACCATAACAAGAAAATACTGCAGGTTTGTGCCAGATATGCAGGATGCGTCCACCACTCAAGTATCTTGAGTAGATCGCAGATCCTGGAGATCTTTGAGGGACCACACAGGACCCAGGGCTGGTTCCTCAGGGACAAAGGGTACCCGCAAAGGACGTGGTTGATGACACCCACACAGTAGCCTCAGGTTCCTGCAGAGAGAAGATGCAACGAGGCTCATGCCACTACCCGGACATTGGTGGAGCACACCATTTAGGGATGCTGAAGATGCAATTCGGATGCCTGGACAGATCGGATGCAGCACACCAGTACACTCCCCAGAAGGCCTGACGAATCATCGCGGCTTGCTGCGCACTGCACAACCCAGCACTGAAAAGTGGGGACGACTTGCCAGATGACGAGATGGAGGAGCTGCACGTCTCCTCCGAGGAGGGCCACCTCGAAGTGGGTGACAGCGGTGAGCTCGAGGAAGCCGACGCTGCAGATGAAGAGGCCATATCACAGGCCAGGCGAGGCAGGTGTGCACGGGAGGGCCCCATAGCCACAAGATTCTAGGAGGAGGATGATGAGATAAAGTGAGAATCCTCTTGGACAAATGACCTACATGAGGGGCCAACATGAACAGGAGCCTTGCGACTCCTATCTTTTCAACTACACATTTCAAAATGGGCGTCAGGTCCGAAGGCGCTGACTCTTCAAGCATCCCTGCAGATCCCTGTCATGACAGCAGCTTACCTGATGCAGGGGTTGATCCATTAGCGTGAGTGGGCTCGTAGGTCACAGCCTTCAGTTGGACTACGCTCCCTGAGGCGATCCACGCCCAGCGACGTGACTACGCATTCTGAGTAACGTCGATGGTGCAACTAATGGGTGAGACTTGGGCCAAGGCAGCCAAGGAAGCTCAGCAGGTTTCAATCCACATACAGACAAGTCAATTCCTTCTGGTCACCTTCTTCTCAATCCCACCGACATCCGGCACTCTCACTCAGGGGCGGTGGCCTGCATTTTTTCTCACCTTACTATGGAAGTGGACCACCTGAGAATGACGACATTCAAACAATCGCATGCCAGCCATTAACATACCTCCTCTTTAACGCAGACATTGTGCCCTCATAGGCAGCACTAGCCCTGGCAAACTGAAAAGTCTCTGACGCTATGAAGCCCTCAGGGTCACACGGAGTTTCCAATTTAGGGCACACTTAAGCTTCAGTACTTCATTGCTCATGCCCCATTTCTCCCATCAACATTGCCTGAAGGTGCAACTGGTGGCTCCCGATCATGCTCAATGGATCGACGGTCCACCGCATGTGACTATTCGGAATTAGTATTTGTAGCTGCGACCATTGGTTGGGTGAGGAGATGCACAGAGCCTTATCCATACATTGAAATGAGAGCTGTGTGGCTGCAACACAGACAACTACACAGTGAGAGATTCTCGGGTAGGTTCAAGCGCCAGGACACTAGTGTGGCTAAGTCTCATAGACTTAAGGTGTAAGGAGCTCGCACTTATTCCTCAGTTTATTAGATGTACAGTCAGAAAGTCACAAGTGCGGCTGCCAGACAAGAATGCGCAGTTCCTTACAGTATAGCCTCATAGCATGTAGATGTCAGAGTGCATGGAGCTCCAGAACATATCACCCTTCTCCATGCATGAACAATTCAGTGAGATCCCTGTGGATGCGTGATGGCCTTGTGAGTGTGTGAGTTGAGAGCGATGAGATGGTTGACTTAACCTGGTGGAACGGATGAGATCATTCAACCCCTTTCTGTGCTGGATTGCTGACCTCTGCTGGACAGCGTTTGCACTGACCACCACTGCCAAGTCGGATTGGTGATGTTGCTACCCCTCCTGGACCAAGCTGGGGTAGAGGACATCGTGGCAGGCCTCCATGGCGTACAGTAGGCGCTCAAGTGAGGCATCACTAAACCTGGGTGCAACACTTCTCTTAGATTTTGGGGCCATCTCTTCTATAGTGGTGTCCTGGGCTGCAAGCATAGAGAACTGTACACTCTGTGGCTGTTTAAATGTGGTGCCCAGACTGAGGAAGCAGTGAGTTCACATCAGGGCGGGTGAACAGGAGGCGTTTCACGTGGATACATAATTTATGAGGCGGGTCAGCGATGATACGGCGTGAAAAGCTGCCATTGCGGCCAGCAGGAAAAGTGCCCATTTCCAAGCCCCCGACTGCACTTGGAGTAATTAAGGCAAGTGGGAGAATTCCATCACACTCCCGACTTGTGCCTTGTAAATGGTGGAGAGGATCTGGGGAGTCAGGAAGTGAGTTACGCACTGCAGAATTCCTAGCCTCTGACTTGCTCTTGTAGCCACAGTATTTATATAGCTGATCCAGGTAAACCTTTGGTCAATGGTAACCCCTCAGGGTGTTGATGATGGGGGATTTAATTGATGAGCAGCTATTTACGTCCAACTATTTGCTGTTACTCTTTCAAAGCATTTAACCATTTACTCTGTTGATGGCACTGTTCCAACAATCTGTCAGAGAAATAGCTAAAGTATTCATCATACAGTGCTAATTAATGCCCATGCTGGTATTAAAATGTAGTTTTAGTTAGCCACAACCACTGCCTGAAGACCTTATTAATGCATTAAAATTTCATACAGATGGTATTTGCACAGAATTTCAAAATGAGTGTGAGTCTGTATTAAAACAGAGCACTAAAGAACTTAGGGAGTCCACTCATCAAAATATCAAACATCAAGTTTTGCAAAGCAACAGCGTTCACTGCTGACCTTGAAGAAAGCTGCCCACAAAGATTTTGTGATCTCTGTGGCACAAATCCCGTCTTCACATTGGGGATACCCTCCATCATGTTGTGTGCTACCACCGTGCTAAATGGGATAGATTCAGAACAGATCTAGCAACTCAAAACTGGGCATCCATGAGGCGCTGTGGGCCATCAGCAGCAGCAGAATTGTATTCAACCTCAATGTGTAATCTTATGGCCCGGCATATCTTCCACTCTACCATCTCTACCCATTACCATCAAGTAGGAGAATCAGCCCTGGTTCAATGAAGAGTGCAGGAGGGCATGCCAAGAGCAGCACCAGGCATTCCTAAAAATGAGGTATCAACCTGGTGAAGCTACAACACAGGACTACTTGCGTGTCAAATAGTGGAACAAGCATGCACAGACAGAGCTAAGTGATCACGCAACCAACGGAGCAGGTCTGAACTCTGCAGTCCTGCAGTCGTGAACGGTGGTGGACAATTAGACGACTCACTGGAGGAGGAGGTCCCATAAATATCCCCATCCTCAATGGCTGAAGCATTTGCAACCATCTTCAGCCAGAGGTACTGAGTGGATGATCCATCTCAGCCTCCTCTGGAGATCCCCAGCATCACAGATGCCAGTCTTCAGCTAATACTAAGCTGCGATATCAAGAAATGGCTGAAGGCACTGGATACTGCAAAGTCTATGGGCCCTGACAATATTCTGACAATAGTACTGAAGACTTGTGCTCCAGAATTAGCCGTGTCCCTACCAAAACTGTTCCAGTACATCTACTGGCAGCTACACAGCAATGTGAAAAATTGTCCAGGAATGTCCAGTATACAAAAAAGCAGAGCAAATTCAACCCAGCCAATTACTGCTCCATTGGTCTACTCTCGATGATCAGCAAAGTGATGGAAGGTGTCGTCGACAGTGCTGTCAACTGCCACTTGCTCAGAAATAACCTGCTCACTGGCGCTCAGTTTGGGTTCTTCCAGAACCACTCAACTCCAGACCTCATTACAGCTTTTGTCCAAACATGGTTAGAAGAGCTAAACTCAAGAGGTGAGGTGAGAGTGACTGTGCTTGACATTTGACTGAGTGTGGCATCAAAGAGCCCTAGCAAAACTGAGGCCAATGGGAATCGGGGAAAACTCTTCACTGGTTGGAGTGAAACCTAGCACGAAAGAAGATGGTTGTGGTTGTTGGACGTCAATCATCTCAGTCCCAGGCATCACTGCAGGAGTTCCTCGGGGTAGTGTCCTAGACCCAACCATTTTCAGCTGATTCATCAATCACCTTTCCTCCATCATATGGTCAGAAGTGGGGATGTTCATTGATGATTACACAATGTACAATAACATTTATGACTCTTCAGATACTGAAGCAGTCTGTGTCCATATGCAGCAAGAGCTGGACAACATTCAGACTTGGGCTGATAAATGGCAAGTAACATTCGCACCACACAAGTGCCAGGCAATAACCATCTTCAACAAGAGAGAATTTAGCCTTCATCCCTTGACGTTCAATGGCATTACCATCACTGAATCCCCCACTATCAACATCCTGGGAGTTACCATTGACCAGAAACTGAACTGGACCAGCCATATGAATACTGTGGCTATAAGAGAAGGTCAGAGGCTGGGATACTATGACGAGTAACTCACCTCCTGACTCCTCAAAGCCCATCTACAAGGCACAGGTCAGGAGTGTGTTGGAATACTCTCCACTTGCCAGGATGAGTGTAGCTCCAACTACACCCAAGAGGTTTGACACCATCAAGGACAAAGCAGCCCGTTTGATTGGCACCCTATCCACAAACATTCACTCCCTCCACCACCGATGCACAGTGGCATCTACAAGATGCACTGCAGGAACTCATCAAGCCTCCTTCGACAGCACCTTCCAAACCCGAGACCTCTGCCACTTAGAGGGACAAAGGCAGCAGATGCATGAGAACACTGTCACCTGGAAGTTCCCTTCCAAGTCACACCCCATCTTGACTTGGAAATGTATCACCGTTCCTTCATTGTCGCTGGGTCAAAATCCTGGAACTCCCTTCCTAACAGCATTGTGGGTGCATCTACACCACATGAACTGCAGTGATTCAAGAAGGCAGCTCACCACCACCTTCTCGAGGGCAATTAGGGATTGGCAATAAATGCTGGCCTTGCCAGCGACACCCACATCCCGTTATTAAAATAATTCCCCTTTCCCAGGGTGTTTAAATCTGGTACCAAGGGGATCTCTGGCTTTCAGCAGCAGTGATGTCACATTGAATTATTCTCACAGACAGCAAATCAAGAAATTAAAAGCGCTGAATGTTTCACTTTTAATTTTATTTTTCAGATAGTGAAATAGATAATTATGTTTAGATTAAGATAGAAGTTAAAATATTGTAAATAATCTTTCAAAAAAAAATTTCAAAGGTGTTTATATGTAATTGTTTCATCATTATGAAGAAATTTGACATATAAAGTTAACTTTTCAGGGCCAGAGAGTCTGTTCATTTGTAATTATGAAGTTAATATGCTATTAAAAAGCCAGTTACACCTCATTTGACAAGGTGTAACTTTTTTAATGACTTTTACAGCAAGTCTATCAGCATGAAAGTGGGTGTTTTCAATAATTCACTGATCGTTTAGGGATTTTACTCTGAGACGACCTCAGAATTGGAACTGTTCCTCATGTTCCACTTGTCCACATCTCCCCGGGCCCGTCCTCAAGTGGCTGAGGGGTGTCCAGATTTTCCGCGGAAGGTTGAAACATGGGACTTCACCACTCGGGTCAGTTACCAGGTTGCAGTCGGTGATGTTTGCAGCCAACAGGAGGTGCGCTATCGAGAGGTGGGGCTGTCGTCAGTTTGTAGGGTGTGGAATGTGTTCCAGTAGGGATTACAGGATTTTAGATGGATGCATATTCGTTTTGAGGTAATGGGGGGCTCCGTTAGCTGTCAGCTGGTGCGGGGTACTTTGAGGAGGCTGATTTCCCTGCGAACATCAGGGGGTTCAGTGTGTACAAACACAGGAAGCCAGTCGAGCTGTGTTGGTCCCAATGTCCCAGAAAGAATCCCCATGGCTTCCCAGAAGTGGATATCTACCATGTTTGCGTGGCTGCTTCTGAGCCAGTGCACTTGTATTGTAACTAATTATTTTCATATATCATCTATGATGTCATTGGATTTCAGCTTTCACAGAAAATCAAACTGAATTGTGAGACACGATATCAAAACAATGATAAAAATCATGGAATCCAATTCAACATCAAGGAATTTAACCTATTCAGTCACCACTTTTAGCAGTGGCTTTGGTAATAAGCCTTTGTTCATGGTTGTTATTCGGTGATACGCTGCTTTTTGGGTTGCCAGCATTTTTAGGGCTGTTAGTCCTTCTGAGTGCTGCAAGTTGATGAGTATGAACTTGTACAAGACTTTCGGCCACAGAAGGAGTATTGCGTGCCAGTTGAGGTGCTACATTACAGTAGAAACACTGTGTCTAGATTCACTAATCCCACTAAAGATAAGAGCTGCTGATCGCAAAAGTGATTTCCGAAATTAGGGTTTTTTTTCATGAGGTCTGAGGAAGTTACGGAATGATCTAATAGAGAGCATGAAGATTACAAAGGATTATCATGAGGTATAAATAGATATCTTTGTTCTACTTGTTGAAAGGTAGTATTCAGAGAAAATAAATTTAATCATAAAATAATGAAAAGTGAGGTTGAAAAAAGTCCCTTACGCAATAGGATTGGCAGCACATCAAAATCTCTGCTACAAATAATGTTCAACCAAAGTCCACACTGTATTTTACAAGGGAATTGGATAGTTGCTTGGTGAAAGCAGGAGAGTGAGATTAGCTCAGGTGAACAACATAGGAACAGGAGCAATAATTTAGTCCCTTCAGCCTGAACCAACATTCATTGAAATTGTGGCAGCTGTGACCTAACTCCATATACCTGCCTTTATTCCTCATCCCTTAAAGTATTTGGATAACAAAAATCTAACAGTCTCAGATTTAAAATTAACAATTGCTGATTGCGGAAGAGAGTTCCAAACTTCTACCATCCTTTGTGCATTGAAGTGTTTCCCAATTGCACTCCTGAGGGCCCTGACTCTGATCTTTAGACGATGCCCCCTAGCCCCATTTTCCACAAAATTTCAATCAAATCACCCCTTAATCACCTGAATTCTGGGGAATGCAACCCTAGTTGGTGTAATCTCTCCTCGTAATTTAACCTTTGGAGTCCAGGTAAAATTCTTGTAAACTTACACTGCACTCCCTCCAAGTCTCACCTTCCTAAGGTGTGGTGCCCAGAACTGTTAACAGTAATCTAGATGCAGTCTAACCAGGGCTTTGTATCGCTGAATACTTCAACCCCTTTGTACTCTAGTTCTCTAGTTATAGAGGCCAGCATTTCATAAGCCTTTTTTGATTATTTTCTGTACCTGTTCATGACCTTTTAATAGCTATGTACCTGGACAAATATGTCTCTTCTTATCTCAATTGTTTCTAGAATTTCGGGAATTAGAAAATACTCTTCTGTCCCTTTTTTAGGTCCAACGTGGATGGCCTCACAGTTGCTGGCATTGAAATCTATTTGCCCAAATTTTGGGCATCATTTAACCATCGATATCTCTTTGTAACTTTAAGCTTCCATCTGCACTATTCACAACGTTACCAATCTTGATGTCAAATGTAAATTTGGATATGCAGCTTTCTATCCCATCATCCAAGTCGTTAATGAAAACAGTGTATAGGGAGGTCCCCACATAGATCCATGCAGAGCATCACAAGTCATATTCGGCCAATTAGAGTACCTGCCCATTATCCCTACTCTCTGTTTCCTGTGATACAGTCAATTTCCTAGTCAGGTCAATAATCTGCCTTCAATTCCATGGCTTTCAACTTTAGTTAACAGTCTCTTATGAGGGGCTTTATCAAATGCCTTCTGGAATTCCACATAGATAACATCCATTTACAGTCCCCCGTCCAACTACTTTAGGTGCTTCTTCAAAGAATTCAATCAGGTTCATCAGACACGACCTACAATTTACAAATTCATGCTGGCTCTCTCTGAAAATTTTCAAGATGTTCCATAGAGTCAAGTAATTTCCTGTTGATAGATGTTAGGCTAACTGGTCTATAATTATATAAAAGCAAAATACTGCGGATGCTGGAAATCTGAAGCAAAAACAAAAATAGCTGGAAAAACTCAGCAGGTCTGACAGCATCTGTGGAGGGGAAGACAGAGTTAATGTTTCGAGTCAGTATGACTCTTCATCAGATCTAAATATAAGCTGTTTGAGGGGGGTGGGACAGGTGGAGCTGGATACAGAGCCAGTGATAACTGGAGGCAAAGAAGAGATTGCCAAAGATGTCATAGACCAAAGGACAAAGGGGCGTTGGCGGTGATATTAGCTAAAGGGTGTGCTAATAGTGACATTAAGGGTAGAAAGCAGGATGAGCAAGTGACAGATGGCCCTAGTTGGGGGTGGGGTAGGGGGAAGGGATTGAAATAGGCTAAAAGGTGGAGATAAAACAATGGATGGAAATAACTTTAAAAATAATAATAGAATTAGGTGGGAAAAGAAAAATATATTACAAAAATATATAAATTATTAGAAAAAAGGGGGATCGGAAAGGGGGTGGGGATGGAGGAGAGAGTTCATGATCTGAAGTTGTTGAACTCAATGTTAAGTCTGGAAGGCTGTAAAGTGCCTAGTTGGAAGATGAGGTGCTGTTCCTCCAGTTTGCGTTGAGCTTCACTGGAACAATGCAGCAGGCCAAGGACGGACATGTGGGCATGAGAGCAGGGTGGAGTGTTGAAATGGCAAGCGACAGGGAGGTCTGGGTAATGCTTGCGGACAGACCGAAGGTGTTCCGCAAAGCAGTCACTCAGTCTGTGTTTGGTCTCTCCAACGTGGTGGAGATCACATTGGGAGCAGCGAATGTAGTAGACCAAATTGAGGGAAGTGCAAGTGAAGCGCTACTTAACTTGAAAGGAGTGTTTGGGCCTTTGGACGGTGAGGAGGGGGGAAGTAAAGGGGCAGGTGTTGCACCTTCTGCGGTTGCATGGGAAGGAGCCGTGGGAGGGGGTTGAGGTGTAGGGGGTGATGGAGGAGTGGACCAGGGAAGTGGACCAGCAGCACTTCACTTGCACTTCCCTCAATTTAGTCTACTGCATTCACTGCTCCCAATGTGGTCTCCTCTACATTGAAGAGACCAAACACCTTCGGTCTGTCCACAAGCATGACCCAGACCTCCCTATCACTTGACATTTCAACACTCCACCCTGCTCTCATGCCCACATGTCCGTCCTTGGCCTGCTGCAATGTTCCAGTGAAGCTCAACGCAAACTGGAGGAACAGCACCTCATCTTCCGATTAGGCACTTTACAGCCTTGCGGAATTAACAATGAGTTCAACAATTTCAGATCGTAAACTCTCTCCTCCATCCCCACCCCTTTTCCGATCCCCCTTTTTTCTAATAATTTATATACTTTTTAATATATTTTTCTTTTCCCACCTATTTCTATTATTATTTTAAAATTTATTTCCATCCATTATTTTATCTCCACCTTTTAGCCTATTTTAATCCCTTCCCCCTACCCCACCCCCACTAGGGCCATCTGTCACTTGCTCATCCTGCTTTCTACTCTTAATGTCACCATTAACACATCCTTTAGCTAATATCACCACCGTCAACACCCCTTTTTCCTTTTGTCTATGACATCTTAGGCAATCTCTTCTTTGCCTCCACCTATCACTAGCCCTGTATCCAGCTCCACCTGTCCCACCCCCCTCAAACAGCTTATATTTCACCTTATTTCTATTTTTCTTTAGTTCTGGTCTACAGTTACGTGGTTTCCCACTGTCACCTTTCTTAAATACGGGAGTGACAGGATTGGAGTGACAGGAACAGTTCCCAAATTGCAAGAACTTTGGAAGTTAATAGTTGGGAGCATTTGCAATGTTCTCACCTGCTTCCTATAAAACCCTGAAACTAGCTGGTACTGGGGACTTGTCGTTCTTTAGTGCCATTACTTTCTCCATGACTATAATTTTGCTAATGTCAATTTTGGTGAGCCCCTACTCGTGATTCAATTTTCATTTCTTTGGGATGTGTGCCATGCTCTTATAGTAAATACTGTTGCAAAGTAACTATTCCACTTGTCTGCCATTTATTTTTTTTTATTGACAATATCATTGTTTATATCAGTTTTTAAAAGGCTCACATTGGTCCTGACCACCTGCTTTCCCTATTATAATTGTAAAATATTTGCATTGATTTTGGTATCCCTTGCAAAGTTCCTTCCATGCCCCCTTTTTTTGTAACTCTTTATTAGTTGTTTTGTCACCCTTTGCTGTTCTTTGTACCTTTCGATTTGCCATTTGCTAGGATCTGTGCTATTTTTAGCATTTTTGTACACTTTTTCTTTTAGATTTGTGTTGCCTCTTCTCTTTTTAGTCATCTATTTTTAGGCAAATAGAGTCCGTTTGGGATATGAACTGATTCTATATCGTATTAAGTTATTTTTTTGTACGCCTCCCACTGACCTTTTGCTGTTTAGCCCATTAATAGACTTGTACATTTTACTGTAAATGGACTCTGTCTCATCACACTGAAGTCAGCTTTACCTAAGTCTAGAATTTTAGTACCTGCTTTGCAAATCTCCCTTTTAAACATTAAATTGAGCTTCACCATTTTATGATCGCTATTAGAGAGAAACACTGACTCGGGCTGAATGATCTATCTCTCCACTGTAATAGTCTGTGACAATATAGTACTAAATTGGTTTTCTCCAGTCATGCCAATAATATGAACTGATAAGATCTAGTGTCAGGCTCTGCACCAATTTTATTTTAGATTTCTTGAATCGTAAAGTAAATCACAGTAATGTACATGAAGTAAATTGTTAAATGAAACCGAAGCTGAAGATTGTAAGGTGAATTTGGAGCAAGAGATGACCTCAAGTTTTTGTACAATAAATCAAGAAGATAGAAGTTACTTTGTCTGTTCTCTACATACTTTGGTAACATCTAGAGAAAATATAATTAAGCAGAACATGCACAACAGCTGCTGACTGGAAAAGAAGAAAGACTTACCTAGGATTCAGGATCAGAATAGCCCCACCTGAACCCTGTGTTCTGTCTGATGCTTATAGACTTGATCCTCCTCAATGTCCAAGGGCCTAAACACTCCTTTGAGGTGAAGTAGCACTTCACTTGCACCTCCTTCAATTTGGTCTACTGCATTCACTGCTCCCAATGCAGTCTCCTCTACACTGGGGAGACCAAACGCAGACTGGGTGGCCGCATTGCAGAACACCTTTGGTCTGCCCGCAAGCATGACCCAGACCTCCCTGTCGTTTGCCATTTCAACACTCCATCCTGCTCTCATGCCCACATGTCCGTCCTTGGCCTGCTGCATTGTTCCAGTGAAGCTCAACACAAACTGGAGGAACAGCACCTCATCTTCCGATCAGGCACTTTACAGCCTTCTGGACTGAATATTGAGTCCAACAACTGCAGATCATGAACTCTCTCCTCCATCCTCACCCCCTCCTTTATCCCTTTTTTCAATATTCATTCTCATTTCTTCATTTTTATTTTTTCATTTTTATTTTTTATCCACTTATTTTTATTTTTATTCATTTTCATTTTTATTCATCGTTTCATCCCCACCTTTTATCCTATTTTCAATCTTTTTTCCCACCACCGTCCCCTCCCCACACCCCACCCCCACTAGGGCCATCTGTCACTTGTTCATGTTGTTCTTTCCAGAGTGCTTACCCTTGTCCTGCCATTATCACGTTCTGCTTTGTGACCTTAATGCCACCATCAGCACCTCCTTTAGCCAGTATCACCATCATTAACACCCCTTGGTCCTTTTGTCCATGGCAATCTCTCCTTTGCCTCCACCTATTACTGGCCCTCTATCCAGCTTCACCTGCTCCACCCACCCCCCCACCCCCCACTAAACAGTATAAATTTCATTACATTTTTACTTCTCTCTAGCTCTGAAGAAGAATCATAAGGACTCAAAACATTAACTCTGTTTTTTTCTCTCTCCACAAATGCTGTTAGACCTGCTGAGTTTATTTAGCATTTTCTGTTTTTGTTTCTTCTAGACTTGGTGTTGTTTTCCAACAACTTCGGGTTTTTATTTCTGATGTGGGAGCACTAGCACACTGGTCCTTTATTTTTTGTAACATTATAAAAGCATGAAAATCAATACAGTCTTTCCACCATGCACCACGTATCCTGTCCAGCTGCAGAACACTTCAAAGTATCCTTAGCTAATGTTCATTATGAGGAGTATAAGGAGCTTTCAACTCAATCTCTGGAACCTACACTAACCTCAACATAATTAAAGCAGCATTGATATTGGATGCCGCAGTTGTCTATTTATAAAGGTTAAGCAATTAGTAGTGCTGAATATTTCACTGCCGGCCACAGAGGGGTCATTTTGACACCCAAAAATGGGTTGGTTGGGATCAGGTCAGAGGTTAAAATGTTAAAAATCTGAAACTTGACCACCCCCGCACTGACATCAGGGTTTAATGGCGGTGGGACAGGTTGGCAATGTGTATATTTTAATGAGTTTGGCAGCCTCTCATTTAACCTGCTTTACAAGTTTAGCAGTGGTCAGCTGGGCTTCCTCAGCCTCAGGAAGCCCAAAAGCTTACAGGTGGAATTAACAGCTTCAGGAAGAAAGCAAGTGCCTTTACAGCACTGCTTGTGGGCCAGGAGGAACTGGATGGCTTCCCTGGCTCCACCCAATGCTATCCCCCACCCTATCGGGCCCTCCCTCATACAAAGGGTTCAGAGGACCAGGCTTTCCCCATCCCTCCAGCGTTGGAGATCAGACTTTCCCAGCTCAGAATCAGAACCCCCACACCCCCACCACACCAACCCCCCGCCACGTCGGCCCATCCACTGTGACCATGTATCTACCTACTCCTGCAGCCTGCTCCAGGGTCGTCTCTGCATTACTGGAAGTCAAGCCTTCAGTCCGGGCAGGACTGTAAAGGACAAAAGACACACAATGCAAAGTTAAAGCTCCACAACCTGAGGGTAAAGCTGGACTTCTGTTTAAGGTTATTCCCCAACCCCACCCCCCCACGCCCACCCCCAAACCCCAATAACGTAATGTCTCCCTGTTATTTTCCAACTCAAAATTTCTATTACCACAGTGATCAAAAACAACACATTGTCGTATACAGAGCAAGAAGCTGGATACACATCGTGGAAAGAGTCTTTAGTGAAGCAGGGAATTAATGTGATAATGCAAGTTTTTAAAACATTCGGACGTTACAATGATCTGCATTTGTCCTGACATGTTAAGTTTGCAGAGATGTGGATCCAGGTAACTCCTTCGTTTCACTTAAAGGTTGGAAATCCAAAGGATGAGTTTTACAACCGCCCAACATTAAAGTTCAAGGACACTAAAATCGGGGATGGGACAGTAACACAAGCATTGCCCCTGATCACTTCAGCTTCCCAATGGCCAATTTAGTTAAAATTGCTCCCAACTTGGGGCAACTATATTAAATCTCTGCTGATTTTTTAAAAAGGCCAAATGGGTTTCATCCGACCCCAAGGAGTAAATTCATATCAAGGACTCCTCTGTATTTATTTATAAAAATGCATTTGTATAGCGCCTTTCGTGACCAGAGGACGTCCCAAAGTGCTTTACAGCCAAGGGAGGACTTTTGCAGCATAGTCACTGTTGTAATGCAGGAAATGTGGCAATGAGTACGTGCACAGCAAGCTCCCACAAACAGCAATGTGATCGTGACCAGATCATCTGATTATGTGATGTTAATTGAGGGATAAATATTGGCAAGGACACCGGGGAGAACTCCCCTGCTCTTCTTTGAAATAGTGCCAGGGGATCTTTTACATCCACCTCAGCAGGCGGACAGGTCCTCAATTCAATATCTCATCAGAGGGGCAACGCCTCCAGCAATGCAGCACTCCCTCAGTGCTGCACTGGAGCGTCAGCCTTAGATTTGTGCACTCAATTCTGCAACCGGACTGGAACATGGCACCTTCGAACATCAGGGGCCAAAGTGATGCCCCCTGAACTCCTGTGCTAAACAGAGCAACAATAAGAGTAAAAGAGGGCTGGGATGCCGGGGGTGGGGGTGAGGGGAGAGCCGGGAAGTGAGATGAATGGGACAGCTCAAGGAGCTGACACAAGCGCAATGGACTGAATGGCCTCCTCCTGTGCTGTATGATTCCACAATGATATGAAGGAGTGAGTGTGTGCGTGTGGAGGGCATGTTGAACATGGGCTGGGCAGGCAGGTAGAAGGAATCAGCGCTGAGCAATAAGCAGGAATTGGGTGATGTGCTTTTTGCCCAGTGTCAGCAGTTTGGGGAGATGGAAACTCGCACCCCCCACCCACCCCCCTCCCTCCCTCCCCCCCACCCACCCCCCCCTCCCTCCCTCCCCCACCCTCACTCCCTCCCTCCCTCCCTCCCTCCCCCCCCACCCCACCCCCACCCACCCTCCCTCCCTCCCTAGGCCAGCAGCCTGTTTAAAACTCCAGATGATTCTCCAGAATGTCTATGCAAACCGCCCCTGGTCCTCTCTCTCTCTCTCTGCCAGGCAGTTTGGTGGAAGCGGTGTTGCCTCGGTGACTGGGTGCTATGGAGAGGAGAGAGGGACTGGCTGTATAAATAAGCAGATCGCCTTGTCTCCGGAGTGGGCTGAGAGCTGCAAGGGGAGGGTGGTTGGGGGAGTGGGGGAGGGAAGCCTCTCCTCTCGGTGGTGTTTGGAGGAGGAGTGTTTTGTGGAGGGCGGGAGGGTGGGTGGTTGGGTGTGGGTCAGCTCCCCGCATGGAGGCAGCGGCCAGCAGCTCGGGCAGCCCCGGGGAGGAGAGCGGGAGCCGGGCTTTGCTCGATGCCATCGGAAGGGGCCAATTCCACTTGGCTCGCTTCATCCTGGACGCGCTGGAGGACAGGATCGTGGAGTCCCGGGGCGAGGGGGCGCGGACCCCGCTCATGTGCTCGGTGCTGCTGCCTGCGCCCGGGGTCCGCGCCCGCCTCATGCGGCTCCTGCTGGAGAGGGGGGCCCGGGTCAACAGCAGAGACGGCGCCGGCCGGACGCCCCTCAGCTTCGCCTGCGAGCGGGGTTTCCTGGACGCCGTCGAACTGCTGGTGCAGCGCAGCGCCGACCCGGAGCTGGCGGATCTCTGGGGCAACACCCCGCTCCTGTACGCCGCCGCGTCCGGCCACGGGGAGGTGCTGGAGTTCCTGGTCAGGGCTTTCAAGAGGCTGGGGCTGGACATCGAGCGCTCCAACAAGGTGGGCAACTCGGCCGGGCAAGTGGCCAGATTCCTGGGGCACCGCCGCTGCGTCCTGGCCCTGCAGGGCACCGCGCCCAGGAGTGGGGCCGGGGTCGCCCGGCTGCCCCCTTGCCAGGGCGCGGCTCAGCTCAGGGGCAGGGCGGCGGCGGTCACGACGCGTCTAGAGTCCATGGGCTCCATCGAGGAGGAAGACCGGGACCAGGATGCCGGGACCAGGCCACTCCCTCGGACCCCCCAGTCCCCCCAATCCCGGCTCCGCTCCCGCAGCGTCCAGTATTCCGGCCACCGTGACCCTTCCGGCGGCCTCCTGCCGCCCCTCACCCACGCCTCGGACATCTGCCCCCTCCGGGCGCCCGCCCCTCACTCCCTGCGGCCAGTTAAGGGCCCAGCCGACCCCGGCAGGGTCCCGGGGGTGTCGGCCACCAGCACCCTGGGCGTCCTGCTCACCCCCCTCAGCCCTTACGCCAAGGGTGGGACTGGGGGACCAGCCGCCCCCCAGGGCAGGGGCGCCCCGGGGCTGCCGCGACTCGACCAGAGCTATTACCAGAAGCGGTGCAGCCTGCCCACCAGCACCGTGTCCCCCTCGCCCCCGGACAAGCCCCCCCGCGGTGCCCAGGTCGCGCCCGGCTCCAGCTTCGCCGTCCTGGGCAACAGGCTCTTCCGGCGCTTCACCTTCCCCGACTTTCGGAAGCCCGGCAAGGGGCAGGGCGGTGCCAGCCCTGCCAGCCGGGAGGGCGACCGCGGGATGCCCCGCTCAGAAACCTTCCCACTCAGCAGCAATCACCCCCAGGTCTCCAACAAACCCAGCATCGACAGCATCAGCGGAGTTCAGTGTGAGTTCGACTTTCAGCACCAGGACAGCTCCTGAAAAAGGGGACACAGCGGGAGGGGAGGATAATCCGCCCCCTGGGTCGTTGTGCTACACAGTAAAGAGGGGAGGTGGGGGGAGAGTTTCCTCTGGTCGTTTTTTCAAGGTCATCCTTGCTCTTTGCAACACCAGGAGTTCATTTCTACTGGGAGCACTCTCAAGCAAACCGAGATCTTCCCCAGTTATGGCTGCAGACCGGAAATTCGCCTCAGACTGCAAGTTTGGACTTTACCCTGTTACTGCGTTAGAGAATGTAGCTACTGCGCTGTTTAGTGGACAGTCAGATGGTACGTGCAACACGGGAGAAGCCTAGTCAACCCAATCGTGCCTGTACGAGCTCCTGGCTAGAGGATCCCACTACCCCCTCCCCCCCCCCCATCATCACTCCGGGGTTACTTTCCTTTTGAAGTATTTACCAGATTCCTTCTTTTAACGAAGTTTCTCAATATTTTGAAGCTGTTTAGTCCGTACTCAAAGACATGCCCTTACTTTGACAGATGTTGCTTTCTGTAGAGTTGTGTGTTGACATTCTAAGTATGGACCAGGAGTGAGTTTATTGTATTCGCCTCGTTTCGTATCTCTGATCAAGAATATTGAAACATTAGCCTTAACATGGGAGTCGGCTGTATAACTCGACATCAGCGTTAACCAATGTTAATTGAATTGTGCCTTTGGTGTGTGCCGGGTTAAGATGTACACCTTTCTGTCTAAACTGCCCCAAGTTCAAGTAATTTTATTTTTTTGCCAAATGTTCCAATGTTTACATGATAATTCTCGGATTAGTCGATACCTGCACTGCCTTAACCTCGATACCACTTGTAACATGAGATGGATGTCGATGTGTGACTGTTTCTCCAGCTCCCTGTCTTAGCAAAGTTCTCTCATATCAGTGTGTGGATAATGATGTTGCCTTATCGATAGGGGCGGCAGGATTCAGGAACCCCCAGGGATAAATCTGCACCCTTTGGCGAGAATTTCTTTTTGATAAGGCTTTGACTGGGTGGCAGATCTTTTACGACCCGATGTGTTTCTAAGTGAAATGTTTTATATGTAATATCAAATTATGTAACCACAGGATACTCGTGAAATGTAGGTTTTTTGCAGACGTTACAGTCAATCGTGTTTAAACCCAATAAACCATATTCTGTTTCTGTAACATTAGCCTGAATCATATAATTACTCGAATGAAGAGGGTCCACGCGCATTGTGATATGCACATTCCTGGATGATTTCGGATATTTTACCTGTTTGGAAAGTGCAGTGAATAGCAAAATAAAAAAAACCCCGAATGGCGCGTTTCCAGACACTTATTCTCAGGGGCTGGTGAAGTCGTGCAATTTTGAAATAATCCTGTTGTGATAAATGAATCTCTGGTAGTCGTGACATGTGGAGGTGTTTGATGGGATTGTGTGGGCTTGTTGGCAGCTCAGGCATTGCGTTGGTGCAGCACAGTTCAACTGACTTCAGAGAAGCGCAACTGAAAGAGCCCAGCTCCGCCACAGAGCCCTGAGCACAGCTCCGCCACAGAGCCCTAAGCACAGCTCCACCACAGAGCACAGCTCCACCACAGAGCCCTGAGCACAGCTCCAGCACAGAGCCCTGAGCACAGCTCCACCACAGAGCACAGCTCCGCCACAGAGCCCTAAGCACAGCTCCGCCACAGAGCCCTGAGCACAGCTCCGCCACAGAGCCCTGAGCACAGCTCCGCCACAGAGCCCTGAGCACAGCTCCACCACAGAGCCCTGAGCCCAGCTCCGCCACAGAGCCCTGAGCACAGCTCCAGCACAGAGCACAGCTCCAGCACAGAGCCCTGAGCACAGCTCCGCCACAGAGCCCTGAGCACAGCTCCAGCACAGAGCACAGCTCCGCCACAGAGCCCTGAACATAGCTCCGCCACAGAGCATTGAGTGCAGCTCTATCACAGAGCCCAGCTCCGCCACACAGCCCTGAGCACAGCTCCGCCACACAGCCCTGAGCACAGCTCCGCCACAGGGCACTGAACACTCAAACGCTTCCGGGAAAGCCTCTGCCACAGAGCTGGGGCGCTGCTCTCTGACAGTCACACTGCACCAAAGAATCCACTCTGGGATTCCTCAGCACTGCTCTGCGTATTTCAAAATCCATTCGACAGCCATCGCTACGCGGAGGCAGCACCATTCCCAATCCGGTCAGAGGGGTAGCGCCTGATTTGAGGTTCAGCACGGATCTGGGCGACTTCATTCCTGACCAGGTATCAGACTGAGCTGCTGGGTCCGGGAGAAGAGAACGCTTAGTCAGCAGTGCAGATGTCCGATCTCCAGCACAGCATGGAACCAAGCAGGAGGCACCATCACTGCAGCCCGACTGCACTCCACATACTAGCCTTCATCCTCAGTAAGTACATACTGTAAGACATGCTGCATAAGGGATCTATAGCTTTCAACCTTTCCCACAAAGATAATGCATGGAGGAGAATCCGTGGACTGAATACAGGCAAAGCTCTTTTTTAAGGCTTATGCCCTAGGCTTGGAATATTTTTCAGAACAAATGAAAAGATATCGAAAAGGTGTCAAAAACCGACTAGCTAAGCATTATCTGCAATTTTACACATTTTAACCCCTCGAGTACTCGAAAGATTTTTTTTCAGGGTCCACATTGAGATATTCTCGTGGCGAATAGACTAAGAGACGAAAAAGTATAGGACCTTTTTTAGAGGGATGCCGGATTCTGTTCTGTAAAATGAACTGATTGATCGTCATTAACGGATTAAGTACCGCAGCCCTCAAAGGAAGGACCCCAATGGCGTTTTTCGGGTACTTCTGAATTCGTACTGAGGTTAAAAAAAGATACGGCGCAATTTTTTTTTAAAAAAAAGCCCAAAGGAGAGAAATGTGCAAATATTTAAAGTAAGTTAACGTACGTCGGTTAGCTTGGCAGAGTCCACTCGACTAGACTGTGCCTGGGACACTGAGCTGCACCAGTCCATTCTACTCCTATCTGGTCAGGCTGTGTCATAATTAGGACTCTTTTATTTTTCTCTCTATCCTTGTGCTAATCTCCCCCCTCCGAAAGATGCACATTTTCCAATCATTTTCTTTCAAAGGAGGCCATTGGCTTCGCCGGATAAATCAATTCAGGCGGTCGGAGAGGTGATATTTTGTTTTACCGATGCGGTGGCGGGTGGGCTGGCAAATCGGCCCCTTCTGTATTTTAAGAGTTCATTCTGATTTTCATGGAAGGACTTGTGTCTAAATGTGTGTGTGTGTAGAGAGAGAGAGAGAGAGAGAAAGACAAAAAAATGTTCTGGGAGCTTTTTTTTTGTCGAAATGTGAGACGTTTCTGTCACTTTCACAGATGTCCTGCCGGGCGTCGCTGCAGAACAGGAGACTGAGAATCTTTCGGGACTTTCAGCCGATCCCTATAAGGATATTTTTGTGGTCCGGGAAAACGGAACAACGTGTCTGATGGCGGAATTTGCAGCAAAATTTAGTGTCGCCTACGATGCACGGGCCAGTAACTATGTAGATGTAAGGGAGCATGTACACACACACACATACACACACACACAGACATCCCATAACGTCCCAATTGAAATAAGCACGTAACAAAACCAAAACCCCAATTGATTCCTTACATTGAGAAACCAATTGTTTTAAATCTTAAGATATTTACGTCTCGAACTGATTTCATTGGCCATGACATTTTCACCTTTTAATTACTTAATTCGCCACACATCATGTTGCGATTTGACCCCACAATCGAAACGTTTGACCTTATGTGGCCTTAGCTTATTACAGAACAAGCGGATGTTTCAATCCCACGCGGAGCAGATGTTAAAGGAAAATGTGGGCACAACGAATCGGAATTGGAAATTTCCTGGCTGGACAACGCGTACAGCTTTAAACTCTTCTTCGTGAAGGTAAACTTGCGCTCTCGCCAGCAAAGTGAGGTGCCTGGGGACGCTTATTCTGCTAAGCCGTCTGCTTTTATAGACAGAAAGGCCGCCTTATATAACGGGGCAGAATTCGGCCCTTGGAAAAATGCTCAACTCGGAGCCAAAACAAGAGTCACAGCGTCTTCAGGTCTGAGAGCTCTTATCGGAACCGGGGGAAAAGTTAGAAAAGGTTAGAAAAAGTATCGAGCACAGGGGGTGGATGGGACAAGGACAAAAGGAAGGTGTGTGATAGGGTGGGTGGCTGGAGAGATTGAATGACAGAAGAGTTAGTCCCCCCCAAGGTCAAAGGGATTGGGGCGCGATAAGACACGAATAAACAAAGGATGTGCAGAGAGCAGGTGTGCCGCTGACTGGAAAGGAAACTTAAGAGATAAACACAAAACATGCAAATGAAAGGAAACATAAGGGAGGTGGGGTGGTGGCAGAGTTTACAGCCTGAAATTGCTGAACTCAAATGTTGATAAAAAAAAAAGCAAAATACTGCGGATGCTGGAAATTTGAAACAAAAACAGAAAATGCTGGAAAAACTCAGCTGGTCTGGCAGCGTCTGCAGAGAGAGAAACAGGGTTAACGTTTGGAGTCCGCCTGAACCACCTTCAGTTCACCCTCCAAACGTTAACTCTGTTTCTCTCTCTCTCTCTGCAGAAGCTGCCAGGCCTGCTGAGTTTTCCCAGCATTTTCTGTTTTTGAACTCAGTCTGAGTTGAGAATGAGAAGCCCAGTCGGAAGATGAGGCGCTGCCTGGTAATGAGCGGGTGGAAATGTAATGCTCTGTAATGCTCATTGATTGTATTGTGAAGCGCCTCATGACCCATGTGGAAAACTGGAATACAATTGCATTTTTTGTGATGGCCATTTTGTAATGTTCTTCCAGGTATTTTATGAATAAAGTATATTTTTCCAGAGAAAAAGATGAGGTGCAGTTCCCAGTTCTGACAGGAGCTGAAAGGTTTAACTCTGTTTCTCTCTCCACGGATGCTGCCCAGTCTCATAGAGTTTTACAACACGGAAGGTCCATCGTATCCTCACCGGGCATCAAGCCCGCTGAATGTTTCCTGCTTTCTTCTGTTTTTGTTTCAGATTTCCAGGATCCGCACTATTCTGCTTTTGCATCCGAACTTGACCAATCATTTTTTCAGTCATAAACCTAAATAACCCAGTCCCGGTGCTAAATATAGCCGAGCATCCACCGAGGGTCCAAGTTAAGCACAAGGTGAAGCGCCTGGGACTTCAGCCTGCCTACCTCAGTGCGGCCACGTAAATTCAAGTTGTTGATGTTAATTAATAGTCTTGATTAGAATTCTGTAAAATAGGCTGCATTTCAAAGAATGCAATGCACTGGTTCAAAAACAAAAATACCTGGAAAAACTCAGCAGGTCCGGCAGCATCTGCGGAGAGGGACACAGTTAACGTTTCCAGTCCGAATGACCCTTCAACAGAACAGAACGTTAACTGTGTCCCTCTCCGCAGATGCTGCCGGACCTGCTGAGTTTTTCCAGGTATTTTTGTTTTTTGTTTTGGATTTCCAGCATCCGCAGTTTTTTTTTGTTGCTTTTATCTTAGTGCACTGGTTGTCGTGTACTGATGGGAAAACCATGAACTTCTTACAGGATATCCGCAACATAACAAGACAAGACCATTACTGGAAAATCAACAAGGTTCAGTTGGTTTACGACTTATCCGATTCCACCCGCTTCAAGGACGCGGCCAACAGTGAGTCGGTTTTCTTGGATTCTTAAACCAAGTGCAATTCTCGCCCAATTTTTTTTTCCCCCAATGCGTTCCATAATACCACTTTGTCAGGGATTTGGGAATGCGGCTGAACTTCATGCTTCGTGACTTATACGATCACAGTATACCAGATCCCTAAACACACAGGAATGCCATTGCTTCAGCTCCAATACGGGCAGGTTTCATTTAGAATGTATGGGCCACTCTTTGTACTTATTTTTAAATAACTGGCCGGCGCATTATCATCTACCTAATGAAGTTTACCACCGTTACTGAGCAGTTTTGTGCAAAGAGCCAGTTAAACTCAGTAAAATATTTCTGGAATAAATATGAAAGGAATAGGTGGACAGTATGATTTTTTTTATATACGTAAAAAAGTAAAATAAACGGTGCGTATTTAGGGAAGTTCAAAATAGGAGCATTGCTGCGAGACTCTCACATTATCGATTAGACACAAACTGGTGTGCAATCCAACCAGGAATGAAACATTAGACCCAAGTCACACAGGCAATGCATTAGTACATCGCATGTACACTTTTACACATCTTAAGATGGCTTCGCCATAAAATGTAACGAGTGTCCACAAACTATTGCCCGCACAAACATTTAACCTGCTTGTTACTCGGCGTGTGTTTGTGGATAGGGTAGCGGTTCAGTCGGTTCTCTCTCCCGTGTAAGAGCCCTGGTGCTGATGTTGCTTGGGAATTCCACATGTGTGAAAAGGGGCTTTCTCTCTGCAGGCGGGAAGCACACGGCCACATCCCATCACCTGTCCCTCTTCGTGACCCCGGCTGGCAAATCGTACAAGTGCGAGGCTCAGGAAACCATCTCCCTCATCTCCAGTGACCACCAGAAAGTGGTCGCCATTCTTTTATCTCAGATCCACATCCAGCCTTTCGGCATCAAGCGCGACTTCACGTTCAGCGAAGGTAAAAGGTTTTCCCCCACCCCCAATAATCTACTTTCCACTTTGGAGGGCGCGCGTGTTAATTTTCTCATTTTGACTTGGATGTTGGAATTTTTTAAAATTTGGATAGCTTTGTGATCAAGTATAGAGTACATTAATTTCTTTTTAGAATTAACCGAAAAATATATATATACCTGACTCAAGCCTCACATTTAGGTATAACGTTTTTTAAAAATGCATTTTTTAAAAGGCGAACGCAGATGTTTGCATTTCCAGAGTTCATGCGTTTCCTGGTGTCTTTTATTTTGTTCTCAGCTTCGAAATGTGTGGTAGACCAGCAGGAGCAGTTAGAGGAGACTCTGCCCCTCATTCTGGGACTGACCCTGGGACTTCTGATTGTCGTGATCTTGTCAGTCTATCACATCCACCACAAACTCACGGCCACCAGCCAAGTGCAGATCCCCAGGGACAGATCCGAGTACAAACACATGTAAAGAGCTCAGACCGAGATGGACGGGACCTCCCAGCGAAAATAAAGCACAGCAAAACTGCTGCACCGTTCTGCTAACAGTCACAAGGCATAACCGCAGATAGTATTTTACCTGACAAACCTCTGTAAGGATACAGATCGTGTAAATATAAACGCCCCGGTGTATTGCTGTATATAGTTACGCGTGCTTCGTTTATTTTAGCTAGTAATGGTATCGTGACTGCCTCAAACGCAGGATCCTCACCAATACCATCACAATGAATAAAACTATCCTTTAAAATTATTGCAAGATTACGAATTCGATGTTAGTGTAACTTATGTAGTGTATTGGAAACTTCCATTGCTGCAATTATTTTCAACTATTAATCAGAAGGTTCAATTTAATTTCGTTCCTTCAAATGCTATTTGCCGAAGTACTTATCAGTCGAATTTGTACGTTATTCTCATCGCTGTTCCCGGGTTCAGTCTTAATAGCAAAATGCAAAACTGTTCAGCTCATCTTCCTGAATGCAAGTATGCTCATGAAATAAATCGAAATCATTTTTTAAAAAAAATCTCATGGTGCCTTTGGGGGTTTAATCTATGGGCTAATGGTGGATTTTTTTCTGCAGTATGGAAATCAGCTTGCTTTACGTTTTTGTCTTAAATTCTGCTGACCATGCCTTTGAAAAATTAGCACAAGGTTGTGTTGAGGCAAAACGCCGCCTCACGGAGGTAGTTGCAATTTTGAACATGCACCATCATCTTCGGTGTGGAAATGATTGCGAATTTCCTTCAGTTTTTGGAGATTTGCGCAAATGGACGCTGAAAGTTTCAGCGTCTTTTTAAACAGGGATCCATGTGGTGCTTATGTGGTCAAAACATGTCAGAAATTCCTGCTCAGGGCGTCGGCGAGATCCAATCAGTGTTGAGGAAAACAGCACGTTATAATGCGAAAAGGTAAGTTTTTACACTTTATGCTTTTTTTGGGGGGGTGGGAGGGGGTTTGGGAGGGGAGAGTATGGGAATATCCTGTACAAATGTATCTCAGAAGATATATAGGTATCTAACCTAGATCTACTATGTGGGACATATGCAGATAATTTCTCAAACGTGCCTTGGGCTCCATCTGGCCAGAGGCTTATGTTGCCTTGCTCCTCCTTGGTTTCCTTTTTATCCACACGTGGTTTGTTATTTGGATGCACGGCCCAGCTAATAAGCTGCTCTGAAATAAAAACAGAAAATGCTGGAAAAGCTCAGCAGGTCTGGCAGCATCTGTGGAGAGAGAATCGGAGTTAAGGTTTCCAGTTCAATATGACTTATTTAGAATTCCACAGCATTTTGTTTTTTATTTAGTTGGCTGCTCTACTTATTTATTTGTTTCACAGATTATTTTTCCCCATATCAGAACCAAAGAGGAGCTTAGTCCTGGCTTATTTTTGTTCATTCACGGGATGTGGGCATCGCTGGCTAGGCCAGCATTTATTGACCATCCCTTATTGCCCTTGAGAAGGTGATGGTGAGCCGCCTTCTTGAACCCCTGCAGTCCATGTAGTGTAGGTACACCCACAGTGCTGTTAGGGAGGGACTTACAGGATTTTGACCCAGTCCTGGTGACTGCATCTTACCGATTTGGGGTCATTTGGGAATGTTCTGGTCTTCTCATTATGAATGTAAGGCAACCATTACCTATGTTTGAAACAAAAGACTGGAAAATGTTTCCCTCCCCCTCTGCCCTAATAAAACTGGTGGTTGCTCTTGAGAAAGTGCTTTTGTTCGTTGTGATGTTGGAGGGGCTGGGAGGGGTTGCTGGGAACTCGCAATCACAAAGCACGTGCAATAGTCTTTTTACAAAAAGACAAATATTTTAAAACAGCCATCAAAGCATTCAAGTGGTATAATTTTCCCAAAGTCCCTTATTGTAGGTACAGTGTCCAATTTCTGTGCCAAATTACCCACACTCAGATTTAGTTGCCGTTCAGTCCTTTTCATCTTTGCTGTAGCACATTAAGGCAGCTTGCTGCTTTAAAAAAAAGTTTACCAAATTCAAGGGGATTTTATAACTGAAAATTACTGTTTAATTTGCTGCCAGTTTTGTGTTGTTACCCCCTCCCCAAGCTCGACCAGTTCATCTCAGTTCTGTCATGTCCTGTGTGTTGGGCTGTGGGGTCCTTCCCCACTAATATTTCTGCTTACATTATTGCTGGGAGGCCATTTCATGATGTCTGTGAGATATGACTGATTACCAGCTCCCAGTCATGAAGCTACTGTCTCCTAGAATACTGCTTTTAATTATTTTTAAATTCAAGAGGAATATTTAAACAGATGGTGCAATGCCATTGATATGAAATATGGCAGATTTTTAGATGAAGAAAAAAATGAATAATAATAGATATTGAGGATAACTGAACCATAGGTTTAAATGTATTCGTTTGTTCTATTGATTTGCAATATAATAAACTGTCCTATTAGTAAGATAGCCAATAAAAATGGTTGTAAAAACTTTTTGGTTTTGGTCTGAGCAAACTGCATTAGGTTAGTTCTTACAGATAGGGGACCCACTCTGCAAATGAATTCAAATGGATACAGTCTTTTGCTACTATATACTCAAAATTGTAATTTAAAGTCGACGTAAGTTCTTTTTCTTCCAGGCACTTAAAGTTTCTGTGAAGAGTTAGCATAGCAGGAATATAACCAGGACAAGATTATCATTAAGACTTCTAACTTTTTGAAAGTATATTACTTACAGCTTCCAGAATGAAACTATATGAAATATATTTATCATCCCTGTTATTCTCATTCTAAACCAAAATCAATCTTGTACTAACAGTCCTGTGACATTTGTACTAGTAACTGAGGTCTTTTAGTAGAAACACAACTGTAATGTGTTATTACAGGTGTTATTCATTAGGGTTTAGAAGAATGAGGGGTGATCTTACTGAAATGTACAAGATTCTGAGGGGGCTTGACAGGGTAGATGTTGAGAAGATGTTTCCACTAGTGGGGGAATCTCAAACTAGGGGATATGGTTACAGAATAAGGGGACACTCATTTAAACTGAGATGCGAAGGAAATTCTTCTCTCAGAGGGTAGCGTATGTCTGGAATTCTCTACCCCAGAGAGTTGTGGAGGCTAGATCACTGAAAGTATTTAAAGAGGGGGTAGATAGATTTTTGAAATATCGGGGAGTTGAGGGCTATGAGGAGCAGGCACGAAAGAGGAGTTGAGGCCTGGGGCAGATCAGCCATGACCTTATTGAATGGCAGGGCAGGCTTGAGGGGCTGAATGGCCTACTCCTATTTTTTATGTTCTCATGTCTATTTTTTATAATGAGGACATTTTTTTTAATGTAGATAAAGCACATTATTTACACCACCAATCATGTTTTGTTATGGAGGAGAATGATTGTATTGTGTGAATGCACATTCTTAAAACAAATGTTTGCTGCTAAGCCACAGTACTTTTTTTTATTCAAAGCAATTTTTCACTTTTGGTAAAGGTCTTAGTTTCCATTTCACTGAGATCAGTAGCCAATAATAAACAATGTGACCATTAATTTAGCCGCTTGTGTACCCTGTATGTTCATAGCTGATCACAGAGTGGGACAAAAGTAAATTGCCTCTGTACTAATCAGTTCTATCATTTTGTGATACTTCAAGATCTTCTTCATTATGTCGGCCTTGGAGTAGAATACTCATTTGATTTGTTCTGTAGCTGAGGAAAGCTGTATCCATTCTTCATTGACATTTTTGAAGGGGGTAGGAATCCTTAGGTTAGTACCAAACAAGGACAAATAGTCAATTACTGTTTTTTATTGACATGATACCTGGACTTATAACGACCTTTTACTGATGGATATTGCTGGAGGGGGAGATGGTGTTTGTGGTTATACTCAAAGAGTGGTGATTTCAAGCCATTCCCTCACTTAATTAACAACTGATCTGTAAATATTACCAATCCTGCATTTGGCATCTTGGAGCCAAGATAGTGACTCAAACGCCTGATCTTCTTTCCATGTATTCTGCACTCAACGGACATAATTGTTTGCTCCCAGGTCCCTGTGCAGACATTGGAGGAACAGATCAGAGTATAACTTCTACAAGGCTTAAACGGAGAATTGAGCTTTGGAGCACATTTTCTTTATCTGGCAGCATCAATAAGCATCAGATGCCACCAATATTGTATTAGGCCACCTGAGAAGCAAAATTGCAGGTTAAATTTTTTTAGATAGACTGGTTTATCCTCCTATCCACAGTACTCTGCAAGATGAGGCCAATATTACTGTTGTATCTTTTCAATATTCCTTCCTACATTCATTTCCCACGTACATCAGTTTTATTTACTCACCAGTGCACTTTAGAAACATGCTTTGTGTGCCACTCCCGTTCCAATATTTGATTGAAATGTAGCCCCATGATGCTTACTTGTAAAATCATTTTAGAATGTTCATTTATTGTCTCTCATTTCCGGAGATCCCAAATCATTTGCATAAGGATCCTTACCTGCTGGATCTAGTCGAGTGTATTCACCACTCTGATAGCAAGCAGCCTGTCAAGTCAGCCATTCGTGAGACTATCCTGAATCATGCACCATCTCTGAAGACATACCATTCAGGCAGAGCTTCATGCCTTTTTTTTTTATTCTTTCATGGGATGTGGGCATCACCGGCAAGGCCAGCTTTTTATGCCCATCCCTAATTACCCTTGAACTGAGTAGCTTGCTAGGCCATTTCAGAGGGCAGCTAAGAGTCAACCACATTGCTGTGGGGCTGGAGTCACACCGGCTATGGATGTCAGCTTTCCTTCCCTAAAGGACATGAATGAACCAGATGGGTTTTTACAACAATCAGCGATAGTTGTCATTACTGAGACTAGCTTTATATTCCAGATTTATTTAATTAAGTTTAAGTTCCACCAACTGCCATGGTGAGATCTGAATCATGTACTCAGAGCATTAACCTGGGCTTCTGCATTACCAACAGAAATTGAGACACCTATGCTGGGTCAGTCAGCAATTGGAACGCCAATCCTTCAAACCAGATGCCGATACAGCGGTTATGGAATTACTAGCATCTACAGGAGCCAAAGGACATTGTAATAATCTCCAGTGTCATTGCCTGTGTGGTCTTGAGAACCGTTTTGATTGGTCTCATTCTGAGCACAACGAAGAAGGGGCTGGGCAATAAGGCAAAATAGTATCGGCAGGGGCAGTGGTGGAGGGGGGTGGGGTGTGGGAGGAGGGGGAAATGTGGGGATTGGAGCAAAACATTGCATCTTAAGAGAATTGTGGTCTTACCTGTTTGATAATGTGCCAACATGCCAAAATATAATGGCAAGTGTTGAGAAACTTTACCCTGATGTTATCAGGATGTTCAATGGTAGGACAAAGATATATTGAATGGAAACATGGGAAATGTCTTTAAAGCATCAGAAGTTTTTCATGATTGACAGCAAGTTTAGTTGCCCACAAAAGAACGATGACTTTCTCCTACAACGGTAACTACACTTCAAAAGTATTTAATTGGCTCTGAAGTGCTTTTTGTCAGTCTCAGTTTACCTGTCCAATGCTATATTAGACTGCAGAACAAGTTAGTTGGTTAATTACAGTCTTATCTTAAAATTTGCTCTTGAATATAGAATATCATTGTAACTAATGGACTGATTAAGAAATCTTTTCCATAAATGTGGCATTCTGGACAAAGTGGAAAAATAAACAAAAATTGATTCAGGTAGAATAAAATGTGATATAATGAGTATTGCCCATGTTATATCTGTGCTGCAATTAATCTGATTCAACAACTGTGCTTTTAATTCCAACAACAAATTGTTTTTATATAGAACCTTTAATGGCATACACATTCAAATGCACATTACAGGAGCAAGTTTTGACACACAGCCACATAAAGCGATATTATGGCAGATTGGTCAAAGAGGGAGGTTTGAAGGAGCATCAAAGGAGGAAAGTGGTAGAGAGGTGGCAACAGAAAGTGCTGGAAAAACTCAGGAGGTCTGGCAGCATCTGTGGAGAGAGAAACAGAGTTAATGTTCCGAGTCCAACGTGACTTCTTCAGAACTAGAGAGAGGTAAGTGGTTTCATGCTGTTGCTAAGAGGGGCAGATGGAGCAAAAGAGGTCAGGGATAGGGTAAAGGGCAAGGGAGATTAAATGGCAAATATGTCACGGAACGAAAGGCAAAGGGAGTGGTAATGATATTGAAAAAGTTGGGGGGTACTATCATTACCATTCCCTTTTTTTCCATGACACCTTCATCATTTGATCTCTCCTGCCTTCTACCTACCCCTGATCTCTTTTGCTCTATCTGACCCTCCCCACTTTCTGAACATAAAACCCATCACATTCCTACCTCTGTTCAGTTCCAGAGAAGATTTATATTGGACTCGAAACGTTAACTCTGTTTCCCTCCCCACAGATGCTGCCAGACCTGCTGAGTTTTTCCAACACTTTCTGTTTTTATTTCCGATCTCCAGCATCCACAGCATTTTGTTATGAGAAAGGTGGAGAGGTTTAGGGAGGGAATACCAGAGCTTTGATCCTGGGCAGCTGAAGGCCTCCAATGATGGAGCGATTAAACCTGAGGATCTGAAACCAGAATCAGAGGAGCGCAGATATTGTGTAGAGCTGCGGGACTGATGGAGATTAAAGAGATGGAGATGGGTGAGGCCATGGAGGGATTTGAAAACAAGGATACAAATTTTAGACTTGGTGTTGCTTAACCAGAAACTAGGTCAGCATGCGCAGGGATGATCTGTGAATGGGACTTGGTGCGAATTTGATTTCATACATCCTCATAACATTCATTCTTCATAACATTCATTCCTTATTGTTTTACACTATCAGGAAAGTAAGCAAAGATGACCACAACATTCTTACAGCACAAAAGTTAGCATTTGATCTTTTTTTAATTCGTTCATGGGATGGGGGCGTCGCTGGCTAGGCCAGCATTTATTGCCCGTCCCTAATTGTCCTTGTGAACTGACTGGCGTGCTAGGCCATTTCAGAGGGCATTTAAGAATCAACCACATTGCTGTGGGTCTGGAGTCACATGGAGGCCAGACTGGGTAAGGAAGGCAGATTAGTGAGCCAGATGGGTTTCTACGTTTCTACATGGTCATCCTTAGATTTTCAATTCCAGATTTATAATTGATTCATATTTCACCATCTGCCATGGTGGGATTTGTCCCCAGAGCACTAGAAACATAGAAAATAGCAGGAGTAGGCCATTCAGCCCTTCGAGCCTGCTCCACCATTCATTATGATCATCCAACTCAATAGCCTGCTCCCACTTTCTCCCCATATCCTTTGATCCCTTTCACCTCAAGAGCTATATCAAACTCCTTCTTGAAAACATACAATGTTTTGGCCTCAACTACTTTCTGTGGTAGTGAATTCCACAGGCTTCCAACTCTCTGGTTGAAGAAATTTCTCATCTCAGTCCTAAATGGTCTACCCTGTATCCTCAGACTGTGACCCCTGGTTCTGGACTCCCCCACCATTGGGAACATGCTTCTTGTATCTACCCTGACTAGTCCTGTTAGAATTTTATAGGTTTCTATGAGAACCCCCTCATTCTTCTGAACTCCAGCGAATATAATCCTAACCGACTCAATCTTTCCTCATATGTCAGTCCCGCCATCCCAGGAATCAGTCTGATAAACCTTCGCTGCACTTCCTCTATAGCAAGAACATCCTTCCTCAGATAAGGAGACCAAAACTGCACTCAATATTCCAGGTGTGGTCTCACCAAGGCCCTGTATAACTGCAGCAAGACATCCCTGCTCCTGTAGTCAAATCCTCTCGCTATGAAGGCCAACATACCATTTACCTTCTTTACCACCTGCTGTACCTGCATACTTACTTCAGCGACTGGTGTACGAGGACACCCAGGTATCGTTGCACATTCCCCTCTCTCAATTTATAGGCATTCAGATAATAATCTGCCTTCTTGATTTTGCTACCAAAGTGGATAACCTCACATTTATCCACATTATACTGTATGTGCCATGCATTTGCCCACTCACTCAGTTTGTCCAAATCACACTGAAGCACTTCTGCATCCCCCTCACAGCTCACCCTCCCGCCCAGCTTTGTGTCATCTGCAAATTTGGAGATATTACATTTAGTTCCCTCATCTGAATCATTATACATTGTGAATAGCTGGGGTCCCAGCGCCAATCCCTGTGGTACCCCACTAGTCACTGCCTACCATTCGGAAAAAGACCTGTTTATTCCTACTCTTTGTTTCCTGTCTGCCAACCAGTTTTCTATCCATCTCAATACGCTACCCCCAATCCCATGCGCTTTAATTTTACACACTAATCTCTTACGTGGGACTTTTTCGAAAGCCTTCTGAAAGTCCAAATAAACCACATCCACTGGCTCCCCCTCATCAACTCTACTAGTTACATCCTCGAAAAATTCCAGTAGATTTGTCAAACATGATTTCCCTTTCGTAAATCCATGCTGACTCTGTCCGATTCTGCCACTGCTTTCCAAGTTTTCACTGTTTTACTCTGGGTCTCTGGATTAATAGTCCAGTGACAATACCCTACGCCACCATCTCCCCTTGATGAGTTATATATGTTGTAAGTGTAGAATTAGGTATTTTACTAAATGTGTTTCGTGAATGTTGAGACAAAATAAAGGCGTTAATTTTTAATAAATAACCAGCATCATTTATTTCTTCTGTAGAGGTGCACAAATTTCACTCTATGCAGCACTATAGCTTACTAAGTTTCCGTCAAACTTTGCATGACTGTTAAAACATGCAACCACATTTAACAAACATCACATTTAATTTCATGTTATAAACATTCACTGACGAGTAGACAGCAGCAAAAATATTTTTAAAAAACCATAAAGTAACACGTGGTCAAGCAAAATTGTGTTAATGTATCAAAATGAACAAATTCTTTAGTGTTCAATGCAGTGCCTCAAGTCAGAAACAAATTGTTTCAGTAAATAAATTTGGAACAAGTTCGTTAATGTATGCAACTCAAAGTATTTCATCCTACAAAGTGACAAACCCCCACCCATGTAAAGGTCTTGTTAATGTCCCTGAAAATATTCTCTTAATACTGATTGCTATCACAACAGTTACTTCACCACAAAATACTGTTAGTTTATCAGAAAAAAAAGAATGTAGATAAGATACAAATCCAATCCAAAATACATTGCACGTCTAGTGTGGAAAAAGTGCTTACCAAAGAAAAAAAAAGTCACTATTTTATAGAAATACAAATTCCACACATTTCACTGAGCAAGACTCTGCAAGAGAGTCCTGAATGTGCTGCAATCTATTACAATGTCTGAGCCTTTGAACCTGATATGAATTCCATCCCCTGCACATGTTGAAAGACAGACAAACTGACCTCCCGAGGAAACTAAGCTCCAGAAGGTACTGCTTGAAGTCACCAGCCAAGTCATGAGAAATACACCTCACGACTGCCTGATTGATTATACTGCGGCACTATGCACCTGAATTGGTACACCAGCAGCTCAGGGAACTGGAGTACAACACGTTATTTTGCTTTGTATATCTTTGACCAACAGTTTCAAGATCGATCATAATCTGTTTTCACTGTAATATCCTTCAGTCTTCTTCATTCACATTTTCTGGTGCTACCATTTATTGTTTGATTCTCATTTCAATGATGTGCTAAGAGGTTCTCTCCATTCAGCGATATCTGTATTGTCTCATAAGAGGTACAATACAGGAAGGGGGTCCGGCTAGCTTGAGGAATGGATGCTTTAACAATTCTTGTGCGGATGCCCTTTGTAAAGGATCCCTCACTAACATCAAGTCCAAGAAGCCTCGCAGCACAGATGAAGCCTAAAGCACACGAGAAAAGAAAATATGAAATAATGGGTTTAAAAATGTAGAATATTCCAGATTACTTTGCAACTGTCTCTGAGAAACATTTAACTTGCTCATAGATTAACAATATATTTAATGTTTTTCTTACATTTAACCTTTATTCACAAATTCCATAATTATTTTGGTTCATTGTACAACCACTTATACACTTGTGTATAATGCGTCCATTTATAAATTATGTTTTCTGGCTAAGGTACAGATATATTATTTATATGTGGGTGGTGCACACATTCTGTGTCAGTGAATCAATTTATTTAGTGCTTTGATTTTGAAACTTCATTTGCAGGGTTCCAAGGGATGGATGTTTCAAAGTGTATAACTCATAATAAAATGCACATTCTTTATTGCTGAATACTAAAGTTATTAAAATGCTAGAGGCATTATTCATGACAATACTCATGACAGGTTGCCAGGTATATTGATTTATAAGGGCATTGAGTATTGCTGAGAAAAGAGACATGCCATCGAAGCTTTTTGTCTTGCACTCATCAGGACAGCTACACAAGATACACCAACAGTAAAGGGAGCACCAAATTGGATTGCATGAGAAGAGAGTGCTGATTGGTTGGCAAGTGGACTTTGATTGGTAGAGACATTGCCATGGAGAATGCAGCACAGGACAATTAACAGTTAACTGCCAAGCTTTTGTTTCAAATTCAACCTAAGCAGATCGACTCTGATTGGTCAAGGCATTGCCATGGGGAATGAGCCAGGGATTGACTGTCCCCCAGCTTTTGTTTAGTTGGAAAAGGCGTAATACGTGGACAGGCTTCTTCTGTCTGCAAAGGACAGGGCATTTCTCAATTTAACAAGGTGCTGACTGGTATTAGCAGTTGCTTGGGCCATTAACCACCAGGCTAGCCTCCTTTAATAGTTGACATAATAACTGGTTATGACCTGTACATTTGAGTATTAGCCGGTTTAAAAAAAGCATAACACCCAAAACACCCGTAAAGTTCTAATCGTAAATGAAAGGTTTTTTTCAATGGCAGGTATGACACTTCATGAAATGCAGAACACTTCATCATAGTTTGGGCAAGTATTTTGTTCCAGCATATTATCGCATTGTATCAATTTTAAGCAAGCTGGGAGAGGCAGGGAAACGGCATTTTAAAACATATTACTGATTAATATTAAGAGTGCTGGTGAGGGGAAACATCAGCTGGAACAAGGAGAAAAACATCTGCTGCAACTGCTTCAAATTTTTAGACATTTCTCCACAACTGTCCCATTACTCTCAGGAATTTCTGGCCCACCAAATACTGTAGTTGGTGCTAATGAGGGAAAACTACCCGAGTGTCATAGAGGTCTACAGCACAGAAAAAGGCCCTTCGGCCCATCGAGTCTGTGCCGATCAGACAAGTACCTAGCTATTCTAATCCCATTTTCCAGCACTAGGCCCATAGCCTTATATGCCACGGCATCGCAAGTGCACATCCAAATACTTCTTAAATGTTATGAGGGTTTCTGCCTCCACCACCCTTTCAGGCAGAGTTCCAGATTCCCACCACCCTCTCGGTGAAAAAATCCTCTCTAAACCTCCTGCGTCTTACCTTAAATCTATGCCCCCTGGTTATTGATCCCTCCACCAAGGGGAAAAGTTCCTTCCTATCTATGCTCCTCATAATTTTATACACTTCAATCAGGTCTCCCCTCAACCTCCTCTGCTCCAGGTAAAATAACCCCAGTCTATCCAATCTCTCCTCATAACTAAAACTCTCCAGCCCAGGCAACATCCTAGTAAATCTCCTCTGCTCTCTCTCTAGTGCAATCACATCCTTCCTATGATGTGGATTCCAGAACTGCATGCAATACCCTAGCTGTGGCCTAAACAGCATTTTATACAGTTCCAGCATAACCTCCCTGCTCTTATATTCTATGCCTCGGCTAATAAAGGCAAATATCCGAGACGCCTTCTTAACCATCTTATCTACTCTGGGAATTGAATTCTGTGTGACTTCATCTCTCTCTGGATCCCTCTCCCTTTTGTCTTACGAATCTGCCTTAATTTTTCTCAGGGGGTGATTGAAGCCCATCAGTTAAACGAGTGGGCAATTAAAATGGGACTAAGGCGACGAGGTCTGGCTCTGTTCTGATTTTGATCTGATCTTCCCAGCACGCAGAAAGGACAGCTACCAGAAACCAGAGGAGTTGTGTTATAAATATGTAGGTTGGGGGTCTGATGTTGCCATCAGAGGCTGACTGCTATTTTAACTGGGGGTTGGTGGCTTTCCTGCCAAGACAGGAGCAGTGGGAAGAGCAGTCACAGGTTCAAAATGCAAGAGCTGAAACACACCATTATGCCCCATTATGAAAGATTAGGCCTTCTCTGCCACAGGCATCCCCCCAGCTGACCATGAGCCCCTCCCAAATCCTCTCTTGATGACTTATCAGAGTGCTGCTTCCCAAGGGGTGCGAGTGGGAGACTGACAGGGCTTATGTACATTCAAGACTAGGAGATAAAATCCCCCCGGTTCTTGGGCTATCAAAGTTGGGAGAGTTTTCATCTTGCCTTGGATCCCACATGGACAGCTGCTGCTCCAAGTTAAAATGGAGACTTCTCACTCCATCACATTCCCTAGCTGTTTGTCTATATCTCTCTCCATCTATGTGTGTATGTGTCTCTCCCTCTTCCCCCCTTTTGTTCCTCTCTGGATACCTCTCTATCACTTTCTACTTTTGTGTTTCTGTCTCTGGGTCTGTGTGCCATTCTCTCATTCTGTTTTTTGAATCTTTCTTTTACTTTTTATGTCTTTGTGTTTCTCTGTTTTTCTTTTGTTCTCTGTGTGCATTTGACTGCTCCTCTCTCTCTGCAATCCCTGTCTGTCTACCATTCTCTTGCAATAGCTTCTGGTCTGTGTTTTTTTTCTTGATTGCTTTCTCTTTGCCTTTCTCACTCTTTGTGCTAATCTCTTGCTAGTTGTCTCTGGATCACTATCTTTCTTTCCTGTGTGTGGTTTCCTCCCTCACCGTTTCTCCCAGGATCACGGTCTCTCTGTGCTTTTTATCCTCTGCATATATGTGTGTTTCTTTCCATGTGTCGCGCTCTTTCTCATTTTGTCTCTCACCACCAGTATTTAAACAATCCATCCCTAGACTACAGTGCTCCCATCAAAACATACCCTCAAAGTATTTCATAGTTTATATTTTGTTTTGTTTTTAAGTAACTACCCGTAGCCTCTCTTTCTTCAGGCTTTAACTTTGCATTACAGATTTGCGGCACTGACTAAAGCTGAAGCAAGCTAAAATGTTCCTTTAGAGTGAAAATGCTCAAACGGCAACATACTGGAAATTATTGATACAAGTGCATGATAAATTATAGATAAGTAAGATCTCTTCATCTCCCTGTGGTGGTTCTGGCAAAGCCATGAACTTAAAGTTCTCAGCTTTTTGGAGAGGCTGGGGTGTTTGATGATAAACAAATAATTAAACACAGAAAATTAAATTGGATAGGCAAGTTTCATTGTTTTCTTGTAAATCTTGTCATTTATCAATATCTCCACTTGCAGAAATAACCTGTTTAAACTAGTGGAGAATGCAAGTTGGCAATCAAAAATATTTTGCAATAATATTTTATTTGGTTGATTCCACTTTGTTTCTTCAGTTGGTTATTTCTAATTGGAAGTTGTTTGACATAGCTGACTATTAATTCCTGGTTTGTGTGTGCTGATTGGCACATTTCATAACTTTTTGTGATTTGTTGCTGTTTAATTGGAAGTTTATTGAGCCAATCAAGTGCAAGGAATTTTCCTACACACCTAAAAATAAAGTTAAATATTTGCATATTTGCCTAAAGACAAGATTGACCTCTAGTTAGAACAGAAGATAAGCAAAGGACTAGAATTCAATTACTGACATTAATTGCACTTCTCAGGTAATCATCCTTCATCCAAAAGGTGATGTATTCACCATTCATAATTTTAATTAAATATCTTCTCAGTGTTTGAGCCATGCTCACGTTGAAAAACTGAATGAAAATATTACATGACAAGAGCATAATAGAATGCCCAATATGAATTAGAAATGATACATCTTTAAGGTCTTGAAATCAAAAAGGGAACATTAATTTTTCATAAAAACATGCACAGTACAAATTGGTCATGAAGTGGTACTCTCAAGTTAATCAGAGATTTATACATATATATATATATATATTGAATTACTTTTCTTGTCTAATTTGTTTGAGGATCTGATTTCTATGGGCTTGATTTTAATTGACCCTGTCCAGCTGCCAGTTTAACTGTAGACTTCATTCTTGTGGCTAAGATGTACATTGAAAGCAGGCGGATGCCTCATCAATGCATACAAATTGGAGTCCGATAATGTTATCGCCCTCTCCCTCCTCTTTGACCAAGCTTTTGGTTATCTGTCTTAACATCAGCTTGGGTGGCTCAGTGTCAAAATTTGTTTCATACAGTTCTTGTGAAGGGCCTTGGGATGTTTTACTCTGTTAAATGCATTGTTGTTATCATTAGGCAAATCATGAGCACTGCTCAATGGCCAACCTGCCGAGTAAAATTTCATGGGACGGGCTTCGGACACTGACTCACTGGGAGCACTATTTAAGGGGCACTCACATTGCAGCAACCCATGTCCTACTGTAATCAGTGGGTTTTCAAGGGATTTTTATGCTTAGCGATTACTTAGTTTTGCCTTATGGACCTCTCATAGCTTATCATGGATGCCATTCTTGGTTCAGTGCTTTGGATGGCACAACAGTTGGAAGAAGAGGAAGAGGAGCAGGAGCAGCCTCAAGACTCAGTAGAAGGCAGTAGGTGGCAGGGTGCTCTTACAGAAGGTCTTGCCCAGGCTGCCATTGTCCAGCACATCATTCTACAACTGGACTTACCGGTCCAGGCAGCCATGCTGTCCCAGTTGTTGTCAAGTCATCACTGCCGTTTGCCTAGGCTCCTTACAGGCTGTTAAAGGCAATACCACCTGCATCTCCCAGTCTGCAGCACATAGCTGCCTCATTCAATACTGTGCTCAAAAAGGTTTTGGATGGTCACATGGCAGTGATTGTACCTTAGCTGTTCAGGTGGGATGTGGTTGCAGACTGGTGTCGACAGCCACAGTGGAGTGGGTAGCCCTTTGTCCCCCAAGTAGCCATCTTCCTACATTCCTGGAGGAGTGAATTGTTGGAAGATTGACCATCAGGGACGCGATTGAGCACTAATGCACTATTTGCCAGGACTAACCAATACATCACCTTTCTCAGGCCAACACAAAGGACAGAACCCTGGAATTTACGGCACTGACTAGGTTCCCTTGTGTCTGGTCATTTTTGACTGCATTCAAGGAACCATCAAGACAGCAAAAGCCAAGCCAACAGCTTCAGTCAGCAGGAAGGACGGTCACTTAATTAATGTGTGATTGCCACAGAAGGAGCAAGCAGGTCTGCCATTACGATGATTTCATTCTGTAACATGTATCTATCCTCCAACTCTTCATTTTTCCGAGAACATAGTAGGGTGGCTGGCTGTGGCCAAGGGCTAACTCCCTGCACACTTGACTGATAACACCCCTTAGCAATCATATAAACAGGAGTAGTTCATTCGCCCTCTCAAGCCTGTTTTGCCATCCAATTACATCATGGCTGATCTGCACCTTAACTGCATCTACCCGCTTTAGTCCCACGCTACTTAATACCTTTGGCTAACAAAAATCTACCAGCCTCAATATTGAAATTTTCAACTGACATCCAGCACCAACAATTTTAGAGGGAGAGATTTATAGATTTCCACTACCCTTTGTGTGAAGAAGTGTTTTCTGATATCACCCTGAGTGGCCTGACTCTTTTAGGGCTATATTCCCTTGTTCTGGACTCTCTCACCAGTTTGTCCTATCTACCCTAAATACTGCTTTGATCATCTTAAATCTCAAATGGATCATCCCTTAATCTTCTATATTCAAGGGAATACAAGCCTAGTCTATACAATATTTCCTCATAATTAACCTTTTAGCCTCAGTATCATTCTGGTGAATCTGAACTACACCACCTCTAAGGCTAATATCTCCTTCCTGAGGTGCAGTGCCCAGAACATAGAAACATAGAAACTAAGAACAGGAGTAGGCCATTCGACCATTCGAGCCTGCTCTGCCATTCAATATGATCATGGCTGATCCTCTATCTCAATGCCATACTCCCGCTTTCTTTCCATAGCTCCTGATGCCCCTAATATCCAAAAAATTATAATTTTTTTCTTTAATATACTCAGTGACCTGGCCTCCACAGCCTTCTGTAGTAGAGAATTCTACAGGTTGACCACCCTCTGAGTGAAGAAATTTTTCCTCATCTCAGTCCTAAATGGCCTGCCCCATATACTGAAACTGCGGTCCCTGGTTCTAGACTTCTCAACCAGGGGAAACATCCTCCCTGCATCTAGTCTGTCTAGCCCTGTTAGGATTTTAAATGTTTCAATCAGATCCTTCTAAACTCTAGTGAATACAAGCCTAGTCGAACCAATCTCTCCTCAAATTCAGAACTGAATGCAGTATTCCAGATGGTCAAACCAGAGCTCTGTACAGCTGTAACATAACTTCCTCCCCTTTGTATTCCAGCCCTCTGGAGATAAAGGCCAACATTCCATTAGTCTTTTTAACCACATCATGTCTGAACAACTAAGTTATAACCACTGTTGTGGGATTACCTGGACCATTATTGAGCAGGGCACAGCACTATTGAAGCAACAGTTCAAGTGGCTGAATAAGTGTGGGGGCTCTCTACAACATGAAAGGTTGCTGCATCATTGTTGTGTGCTGCATATTGCATCATCTGGAATTACAGAGAGGACTGCAGTTTCCAGAGGCAAAGGACTAGGAGGTGGCATTATTTGACATGGAAGAATTGGATAAAGGTGAGTGAGAAAGAGAAGAAAAAGGCCAGCACAACCGATTGCAGCCGGAGGTCAGGGAGTCATTGAAAAAAGCACCACTTCTGCTGACCTACTCATTCCTGAAATGTTACATAAAGCCCCTCGGCAATTAGACGTACTTGTTAACTCCCTAATCACTCCCTTAAAGCAGGCTGAAACCTAGGCCAGGGAGTTTTTTTTTGGACTCACCCCACCTGCCCAAAACCCACTCCGGGTTAAAACCAACCCCCACTTGTTGAAAGATAAGTTGTATGAAATAATTTTAAAGAAATAATTTGGGAATTCTACCTTGTGTACATCCTTTAATCTTGGAGGAAGATTGTCTCGTATTCTCCTCATGGCTTGAAGAGGTGGCTCATTGAAGTACGGTGGTTCACCATCCACCATTTCTATTACCATGACCCCAAGAGACCATATATCCACCTGAAAAATAATTTAATTTTGTCCATTAAAATAGATAACAATAATCTAATATGTTGATCATGGCCACTGAAGTATTGTAGCAATAGTCTGAATGGAATTAAAAGTTTAAAGAGCCATTGTGATTCATGCAATTAAACGTTATAATTTAGAGACCACAAAGTCTGGTTTCAGATGAAAACATGCTGCACAACCCCAAGTGGTCTTATCCTTACTTCAGTTCCATAAGGTAATCTAGAGATGACCTCTGGTGCCATCCAATATGGCGTTCCAACCAGTGACTTCCTCCTGGGGACTTCTTTTGACACTTGTGCACAAAACCCAAAATCTGATAATTTAATCTAAAAAAAAACATAAAATAGCAAAATCAATTTCCTCCGCCGAATACCATTTACTATCTTTCTCCAGGCTTTTGCTATAAACTATAGTTTATACTTAAACTATAAATGTTGAAAGTAAAAGTGGAAAAGATTTCTGTGGTTGCTCACTGTTTATTAAATATACTAACATTCGATTAATCAAAGCTGTAAAGAGAGACATGTTGCTGAACTTTTTCATCTTGCACTCATCAGGATAAATGCAAGAATAACAAATTTCAAATGATCAACAATTTATACAACAGGAGAAAAGGATGCCAATTGGTTGGTAAGTCAACTCTGATTGGCTGAGGTGTTGCCTGGGAGAAAGCAGCTGGAAACTATAGGTTCTCCAAGCTCCCAGATAGTTCAAAAAGGGTGAAAGGCTGGAACATATTCCTTTCGTTTGCAAAGAATGGGTCCCTGTATATTAATGTATGTTGCTTCTAGCAAGCGTAAATGAGCCACATTATGAGCTCAACTGATTATCTTAAATTGGTTGTTACTGTATCTATTGGCACACTCAGGATTGTTCAGCCAGTGCTGCCAATTGTGGAATCACATCTATTAATAACATTCTATTAATTACTTAGTCATCTAATTTTGACATAACTTGTGGAGATCTGGTAGTATGAGGAAGTATCAACAATATTGCTTACCCTGCCATCACTGGTTAAAAGTATAGAGTCACTCTTTATATCCCTGTGGATAACCCCCTGAGAATGAAGGTATGCTAGAGCCTTCAAAACAGATAAGCAAACAGTCGCTATTTGTTCTTCATTCATTCTGCAATTAAAAGAAACAATCATGGTTAAAACTATTCACCTAAACAGAAAAAACTCCTTCCACTCCAGGCCACTTGTTGACATTATCATGATCTGTGCCACAAACCCATCTACATACATGTCCAAGGAGACTTTACCTCTATCCCAACCTATGTCACATAGCATGTTTTTTTCTCCATTTTGCTGTCAGGGTGGTGGTTGGCGTGCAAGGTTGGATTTTTCATCATTCCACTTCTATTCCAAATTAAAAACGACTTGTTCAGGATCTGTTTCCTTCTCTGCCCCGCCCATTGGAAACTAATAAAGGTCACTGTTATTTAATTATTTGATTTTATTTGACCAGCTTGTTGCTTGAACTTTCTAAAGATATAGACATACACTATGAACTGTATGCAATCAAGAGAACAATCCTGGATAATGGAGTTGTTTTTAATTTTAATGATTACCTGTGCTCTCCTCTTTGATATATTTACTCTCCCCACTCCAAACTGAACCAAACTAAGACTTTAATTTGCTCTTTCAAATGTTGATTGACCTGCTGTGGAACATCTGTTGTTGGTTCAGGACTTTTTACTCTTAATTACATTCAAATAGTTCAGTATGTAATCTCTAATCCTTCTTAATAAAATTTAGAAAAGTAATTTGGACAAATGTAAGATTCATCGACACATGGTATTGCATGAAATTGGAATATGTTAAGGTTGAACATTTGGTCCAGGGTAAAATCAGAAGAACCAAACAACCATATTTTATAAGCCATAAAATACAGCAAAGAAATGTTAATTCTTAGGACTTTAATTACAAAAATAAGTCATTCCATCAATCTAACCAACAGAGTAGAATTTGGAAGTACAATGCAATAAGTATCATTAACCCACTGAGAGATGGCTCAATGTGTTCGATCAACCATATGGTGTAACAAACCATCTGTTCAAAAAATCAACTGCAGAAAAAACATGGGGGATGGAATAACAAGAACATTGCAAAGTCAACAAAGCTGTAGTTAATATATTATTAAACATATTTAAAAAAATTCAAATTGATTTCTCAATGTTTGTAACTTCCCTTGAAAATGCTTACTGCCACATTTAGAACACATTTTTGGTTTTCTTCCTTGATCTTTTTTTCTTTATTCTTTCATGGGAATGTGGGCATTGCTGGCAAGGCCAGCATTTGTTGTCCATCCCTAATTGCCCTTGAGCTGAGTGGCTTGATAGGCCATTTCAGAGGCAGTTAATGTCAACCAAGTTGCTGTGGATCTGGTGTCACCTGTAGGCCAGACCAGATAAGGACAGCAGATTTCCTTCCTTAAAGGACATTAGCGAACCAGATGGGCTTTTATGACAACCAATGATAGTTTCATGGGTCACCATTACTGAGACAAGCTTTCAATTCCAGATTTTTGGGATTTGAACCTATGCCCCCTGAACATTAGCCTGGGCCTCTGGATTACTAGTCATGACATTCCACTGCACCACCATCTTCCCTTCCTATGAAAACAGACTCCACAAGAAGGCAACTCCGAAATAATGTTCTACTGTTGTGTTAACTGAATAAATTGTAGAAGTCATTGCAGAAATTATATATTACTGCTGAAAGCATGGTTGAGATAATACAAGTAGTCATTTAATTCGCTTACATATTTTATCAACTATCCAAAACGCCACACATTTAAATTGTCCCATTTACACTGAATGAACCAACATTACTGCAATTCCCAGGAAATAGGCTTGAGGAATTTTCAATATTTTGCTTCACAATTTAGATTTGGGTGATTTCTGATATAACATTTGTTTTCTGCAAAGGTGAATTTGATGGTTATAAAGGCAACAATCACCAGCACGTTGTTACCATGGTATAGCAAAATAAACTCTTTGTACAATTTGCAGTCTTGAAATTCACTCTCTTTTGGCTGATAAAATCAAGTCAAACTCTAATGATCAACCAAGCGTAAACTAGGCTCCAGAGCCCTTGTGCCAAAATAGGGACAACATTGAAACGCAGAATAAATGTTACAAGCTTATGTGTTGCACGCCAGATGACACACATCGCTTTTTTGATAAGGAAAGAGCGGTTAGACCAATCTGACCCCATTCTACAGGAAAGTATATTGGGCCAACCATTAGGCATTAACAGCATCATGAAGAAACTCACAACTCGCTTTGGCCCAGGATTGCTTGGCTACTGGAGCAAATTTATTGACAGAAGGCAGCAATGAGAATTTAACAGAGATGAACATCATGATACACAGAATAAAAATGCTCAAAAATTAACATTGTCCATTTTGATTTTTATATTCCACTGTACACAAGGAAACTAATTACTGTGATTGAAAAACATTTAGTTTTTCTGTTTTCGATCTACCCTAGTCAATGCAGTTTAACGCAATTGCTATTTGTAATGAAACTATACAGAAAAAACTTAATTGCTGCATCATTGCATCAAAGGTAATAGAAGTTAAAACATAAAAAAGTTAACGAACTAGAGTTTTGCTGCTGAATCTCCGCATTAAAATGGGCTGTTGCCGTTCCCTGGAGGGACAGTATGCATAGAACTGGAAAAAAAATCTTGCTTGTGGCCTGATTACCACCCACTGAGTTTCTATACTATCAAAAATGGTAACCCGACATTCTGCTGACAGCAATCTGCAATAAAATCAGAGGAAGCTGAATAACTCAACTCCTTCTAATTTCAATAGAAAATTTAATGTACTGATTGTGCTGCTTTAACCAGTGATCTGAAAAAGTGATCTAAAAAGTGTAATTCAGTTAATAAAACAGTTAATAAAAATCTTTTGCAAAGCTCAAGAGTCATTTTCAACAATGAGTTACGTGAATTCTGCAAATTGAAAAAGCGCATGTTTAACTTTTAAACATATGAGTAAAGTAATTAAAAACTTTTAAAACATGTCCTCTCATGTGACAGTATCACAGGAGCTGGTACATGTCAATGAATTTTTAAAATAATTTTTATTGAATTTTTAAACACTTCATGAAACCTCATCCCGCCTGTGGATGGGGTTTCATGAAAAATGCGAAGGCCGCCTGGGCTCTTCGCCTGCCCGCCAACCTTAAGGTCGGACGGGCAAGTTCATTTAACTATTTTAATTTTAAATGACGTCACCATGCGACATTTTACGTGTCAGCAAGCAGGCCCCACTCCAGCTCGCCGACCGGAAAATTCCTCCTTTTGTCTTTAAAGACTATGCTTTCTGCAGAATATTTATGCCTGTAAATACGAAATCAGTGTGAAGATCATACTGAATTCCACTCTGATTCAGCTGTATTGATAAAATCCAACCAACATAGCAGTCCAGGTATGGAGCAGCACTGTGTTGACATCAGTGTAAAAACATACCACAACATATCTCATGATAATGCTATTCAAGGGAAAGAGAAAACAGGGAACTATAGGCCAGTTAGCTTGATATCGGTTTTTGGGAAAATGCTGAAATCTGTGATTGAGGAAGCCGTGACATGTACTTAGAAAATCATAGTACGATCAGATAAAGTCAACATGGTTTTACGAAACGCAATTGTGTTTGACAAATTTATTAGAGTTTTTTTGAGGATGTAACTAGCAGGGTGGATAAAGGGGTAGATGTAGTATACTTGGATTTCCAAAAGGCATTCGTTAAGCTGCCACAGAAAAGGCTAATACACAAGATAAGGATGCATGGAGTTGGAGGTAATATGTTAATATGGATGGAGGATTGGTTAATGGTCGGGAAGGTAGGTATGGGGATCCAGAAGACAGCAACGGAGGGGCCTCAGCCTATGCAATTGTCCAACAAGTTCGAGGTTATTGTAGCTGGTCCGGATGAGAGCAGGAACTGCTGGGAAGATAAAGAAGGAATGTGGTTGTAGTAGGGGACAGTACAATTAGGGGGACAGACACTATTATCTGCAGCTGAGAGCGAGCGTTCCTAAGGCTGTGTTGCCTGCTCAGTGCCAAGGTTTGAGGACAACTCCTCGAAGTGAGGGAGGAACTTGGAGTGAGAGGGGAAGGATCCAATTGTCATGGTCCGATGATATAGGCAGGACTAAGAAAAAAGTTCTGCTGCAGGAGTATGAGAAACTAGGGGCTAAATTAAAAAGCAGAGCCACAAAGGTAATAATCTCTGGATTACTACCTGAACTATGAACAAATTGGCATAGGGTAAATAAGATCAGAGAGTTGAATGCGTGGCTCAAAGATTAGCGTGAGAGAACTAGGGAGCACAGTTTAAAAATAAGGGGTCTCCTACTTAAGACGGAGACAAGGAGGAATTTCTTCTCTCAGAGGGTTGTTAGCCTTTGGAAGTCCCTTCATAAAGAGCAGTGGGGGCTGGGTCATTGAGTATATTCAAAGTTGAGCAAGACAGATTTTTGATCAGCAGCAAATGTGGGAGAGAAACAATTTGTGATTGGGGGAGCAGCGCATATCAGTGACGATGAGCTCAGGGCCCGGGGAGCAGAGGTGCCGGGGAGCAGGGCCCAGCGGGCTGGTGCAGTGTGTGAGGCAGCCGGAGCAGGGCTCAGGCAAGTTCAAGCGGGGCCCAGATAAGCCAGAGTGAGGGCTAGAGCAGTGCTCAGACATGTCAGAGTGGAGCATGAGGGAGTGGGAGCAGGGCCCACTGGTGTCTGAGTAATTGAATGACTGGAGACTGTGTGAGAGCGTGTGAGGGGTGGGTGAGAGACAGGGTGTGGGGGGAGGGGGAGAGTGTGTGTGGTGAGTTAGTGCGAGGGGAAAGAAAATGTGAGGGAAGGAGACAGTGTGAGGCAGAGAGATTTTGAGGGGATGAGAGACTGTGACGGGGGGCTGAGAGATGGGAGAGAAAGAGTGTGTGTGTGTGAGGGGGAGAAGGAGAATGTGAGGGGGAGAGGGAGAGAGTGTGAGGCGAGTGTGTGTGAGGCAGAGTATGTGTGTAAGTCTGACTCACTCCCAGTATCAGGGTTCTCATTCACCCCCACCATCATCATGCACTCTCACAGTGGGTGTGGGTGAGTGAGTGAGTACCCTGAGACCGGGACTGAGCCGGACACACACACACACACACTCTCACCCCATTACACTCTAATACTGATTTTTATTTGTTACTCATTGTTTTTTTCACTCAGCAAGTTGTTTCTTTTCATACCTCAGTTTTTAAAAAAAATTCATGTCTAATGTTGTGTTCATCTTTCCGAAATTTGCTCAGTGCCTCCTTGAAAGAGAAAAATTTTGAAATGTGCCCCCCCCCCCCAACCAACCCATGCAAAAATGTTGGACAAGCCTGGTCTAATGAATCTTCTGGTTGCAGCAAGGAGCCAAGCTTGAAATGAGCACAGGTCAAAGAACTGTCATTACAAAGTTGTAGCCTTGTCCCTGACCAGTGCTGGGAACTCAGCATTAGTGAATTTACTCTGTTCAACCATTCTTTTCTTTTTCCAACATTTTCACTTATCATTACAGTGAGTTAATTGCAACAAGTATAACCTGGTTCAGCATGATGAGACGATATCATTTCATGCACTCAAGCCTGTCCAGTATTTCATTAATGGAAGTAACATTATTGGAAGAGCTAACAGACAGAGAGTGGATGCAGCTCCTTTAATGCTACCATTACACAACAAATCGCTAAGATCAGTTCCCATTAAGATTTCATTTGTGAATTAACTTTTTAATTAATTACGTTTAAAGCAAAAGTTTGAAAATGTTTTAAGTTTCAGTTAGTTAAGGTAGCTGGTAAAATCCAGAGATTTGAAAACATACCTTGTATGTGTAACAATGTCTGTTAAAGCACCACCTTCCAGAAACTCCATAACTACCCATAACTCATCTCCAACCAAGTAACTGTTGTACATGTCCACCACATTTTCATGATGGTAATCACGCATAATGACAACCTATATGTTTAAAAAAAAACAAAATCAGAAAATCATAGATTTCTGAAGCAAATTATAAATAATGTAATATAAAATAACAGGATGTACATTTTAAAATTGTGTAATTGCATTTTTCTTTATGGGCATTACTACTGTGGATTTAATGTTACAACAACATTCAGAATGCAGAAGATAGTAATATGGTAAAGGAGGACACTAGAGAGAGCCCTACCATAAACCAACAGCTGTAATTCACCAATTTAACATCTGGTAACAAAGAAGAGATCTTTATTCCATAGCTGTGCGGTTACAAAAAAAGCCTAGAGTATCGAGTTCTATTTTAAATGAGAGAAGGGGCACACCTGATCATTCCTCAAAGCGTATTGCAGACAGCCCAATTAGTCAGGCATGCCCTTCAGGAAACAGTGTAAATCAAGACTAAAGTAACAAGGCAAAAGGAATTATCCAGTGGCACCAGTGGGCAAAAACTGAAGCTTCTAGATGCGGAGGAAATGTCCCCAATAAAATCTCTGATAAAAATGAAACTCGTTTTCCATATGGGTTGCAAATTGAGGAAAAGAAAGAAATCATGTGTGAGAGTGTGTATGAGAGAGAAAGAGATTCCCAAACAGATTTACGTTTTGTGGCTGTAAAGGAAATATCTTTTGAATAGGTTTTTCAAATGGGCTAGCTACATCTCAATATTCCACGTGTCTCATATGCAATTCAATTAAAGACCATTACTGTTAATATTTGTTCTATAATAGTTGGTTTCTCTATCCAAATTAACATCAGATAATGGACTCCTAAGGTTAGGCAATTTAAAATAGGTTTATATGTGCAGTCCTTCCTTCCCAGCACTGGCCACATGCTATTCCTGGCTATGCCAAGTTCATTGGAGATGGATATATTGTGGGCAAACATTTTATTCAACAGTTTCGCTTGCTCTGTAATCACTTTGGGTAAAAAAAATGTGCGTAGACACCTCTTTTGGCTCACTCTCCTCCCCTCCCTCTCAAGTCTATTCTCCTCGTGTCTCCAGCCAACATAAACAAACCAACATTCTCACATTAATACATGATCTTACCAGGTTGTAACAGAGAACACAGAATGGATTTAATTTTAATCTCCGCAAAAAATGGTTAGTGGGATGTTCGGCTTAGACATTTTCTGTACTTTTCCCAGCCAACCATGTTATTTCAAGGAATTATTAGGCAGAAAAAAGCTAAGGATGTACCAAGACACTTTAAGCTTAGGCATGTTTCTTAAATCTATGCAACTCTTTCTACTTATTATCTCCAAGTAGATCCTGGCATATATTGGGCCTCTGGCATCATTTGGCAGCTAAGAGATAGGTGTGAAAATCCCTGCAGCATATTTCCACATCTCTGAGCTTGACATAGCATAATTAGTTTGCAGAAAGCCAGATTTGACAGTAGGGTACAAGTTTTCATTTAGAAATGTTTTTAAAATTATTCAGTTTAATTTCCTTTAATCCAGGATGCAATATTAACCCTCCACCCCTTTCCCCACCAAAGACGAAACCTGGGAAAAAAACTCTCTCAGAGATAAAATGAGTTCATTATTTTAAGATCCAGCAGGTGACTGATCTCCTGCTAGAGTGCCTTCCTTTATTCTGGACCTGGTTAGAAAGAAATGCTGACTGTTTCCTATACCCAATGGAAAACTCCAAAAAATATTTTCTGGGGGAAAATACAGGCCTGTGATTCAACTGCAAGATAAGAGTGAGGTAGAGGCAGAAAGGTTGGAAAAATCTTATCACTGTCTGGCAATGTCCATGAACCTTTATGGTAGTTCCTCTTCAACCTCGGATGATCTGATGGGAGTTGGAAGACTTGCCTCGTGACACACGGCAGAAAATTAAACAAAACTGTGGTTTCTGGGCTCAGTCTGTGGCAGTGCATGCTTCCAAGATTAATACTATCAAAACTCTTAATGGCTTTGCCAACTTCTCGGTTAAAAACCTTTTTTCTCTAAAGCATAAGCCTGTTCGATCAATATTCCAAGCTTTGTATCGGTTAGTTGATAGGCTCTGCCTATTTAAAAAAAATTACTCAGTGATTAAAAAGGTGAAAAGTTTTTGTGATGTCTAACAGGCAGAGAGAAGGCTGCATTATGAAAATGCTAAATACGTTCTTAAAGTTATTTCCTACAACAGGCAAGCTGGTTGAAGGACAGACAAGGCAAGGTAAATAAAAAGGTGAAGAGTGTAATCCTTGCAATGTCCCCTGTGAACCCCAGGAAACAAAACAGATGTAGGAGCAAGAAAGTGTATTTTGTATTACATAAATACAACTCCAGGCACAGAATATATCAACTGGCTTATACTCCAAGGAAAACAGAATCTCTGTGGGAAATAATGCAGTTGATTTATTCAGAGTCCTGATTACATGATGTCACTACCTCCTTTCTTTTGGGTGCCAGTTTGGTCCATAATAATGACTTTTGTGGATTGGAAAAAGAAAAATGAAAAATACTTTTAGAAAATCAAATTCTTTTTAAACACTCCATTGAGTGCAAAGAAATTAAACCTGAGAAACAGTATTGTCAATTTTATTCTACGTTAATAGATATGAAAGTTAGTTATACCTTGCCCTCAGCATACTGTCATTTTTATTTTTGTGCATTTAATGTAAGTTATTAGCTGGTAAGATTGTCTGTTCATGATTACAGTAATAACTGCATTTATTTCATAAAATCATAGAAACTTACAGCACAGGAGGTGGACATTCAGCTCATCATATCTGTACTGGCTCTTTGAAACAGCAGTCATGCTTAGTCCCAAATACCCTATTTTTGTCCATAACCCTATTAAGCTCATATCGTCAAGTAACCAACTCCCTTTTCAAATTATTTCTGGAATCACTTTTCACCACCATTTTAGGTAAGAGTGTTGCAACTCTGAGTGAGAACATTTCTCCTCAGTTCTGCTCTGGGTGTTTTGCCAATTATTTTGAATCTTTGACCTCTGTTGACTTAGCCACAGGAATAACTCTTCTCCATTTATTCTATAAACCCTCTCATCTTGGAACTTCAATGAGGTCAGCTCTTAGCCTTCTCTACTCCGAGGAGAACTGTCCGAACTTTCCCAACTTCCCCTCCAAACTGAACTTCCTCATTGTTGGAAACATCTCGTAAACATCCTCCGTACCCTTTCGAAGGTCTTTACATCTTTCCTGAAGTGTGATGCCAGGAAATATCCATCATACTCAAGTTGAAGCCTAACCTGTGATTTATAAAGCTCTAGCATGACCTCTTATATTCTATTCCCCTGTTTGTAAAACTGAGTGATTTGCACATATTTTTTTCAAAAATCATGTTATCAACTTGTCCTTCCATCTTTAAGAAATTGTGTATATGAACACACTGCTCATCTATACTTCTCAAAATTGTGCCATTTGTAGTATATTGTCTTTCCATATTGGCCCTCCCAAAGTGCGTCACTTCACACTTGCCTGCATCTGCCATGCTTCTGCCCATTTCACCATCCCATCTATGTCATCCTGAAGCCTTACCAAGTTTCGCTTCATCTACAAACTTGAGAATCCCAGCACACGATTCTAGGTCATTTATAAAAATTGCAGAGTAATGGATGCCAGACTGACTCTTGGAGAACACCAATTTAATGCTTTAATGTCTTTAGGTTAAAAAAAGAATGTCCCAAGGTGGTCTCACACACACACAAAAAAAGATAAGGAAGTGAACACTGAGCCATGCAGGGAAAGATTAGAAAGTGAAGTGGCTGAGGCTAGATTGAAGTGATGGGCTTTCAGAAGGTCATTGAAGGTGCAGGGCGAAGTGGAGACAGATAGGGACGGAATTTCAGAAAATGGAACTGAAGGTTCTGTCACCAATGGTGGGCTGAAAGAATGGTGATCTGTACGAAAGTCCAGTGCAAAGGACCAAAGGGTGTGGGTGGGGATATAAGTTTGAAGTAGTTGTTGGGATAAGGTGGGACAAGATGATGTAGGGGTGGAAATTTACCTTGAAACACTGAGCCTAACCCTGTTCTTTAAAAAAAAAAGCCCCTTATCTAAGATAAACCTTGGAGAACAATATTAACAATGTCCACTGAGAAGGCCACAGAATAGGGACCATGGAGGAAGGTCAGAGTGGTGGGGGGTTATCTTGGTGGGTAGACATCCAGAAAAAATTATGGGAAAAGTATTTTTTGCTTGAACAATTATTTGAGTGCTGCAAACACACTGGAAGTATGTTAACTGACAAGAGAGGGAGAAAAGTTAACATTTCAAGGGCACAGGTTTGTCTAAAGTTTTAATATTTTTGCTGTTTCCAGAAGCTGACAGATCTGCTGTGCACTCACAGCTTTTTCTCAAGATTTACCCCACTTGCAGTTCTTCCATTTTTAATCTTACCAGTTCTGTGCTGGTAGATTTTAAGCTTTCTACATTAACACAAAAGGGCACCTATAGCACTTGAAATAATTTTGCTGCTGTTAGTTCAATTACCGATTGAATGACAATATAGAATATTTTACATTAAGTCTAAGAATTGCACAATCCTATGCTCAGAACCCATCGTCATAGCTTTGGCAATTTAATAGTCACATAAAAATAAAAACAGGGTGGCTTCTGGTTCTGAAAGCTTGAAACATTTAGTAATTAATCATGAACCATAAGGGAAAGAGTGAAACAGCAGAGCACTATAACCCTTTCAATTTGCATTAGCACCTATGTCTTGATGGGGAAAAATCTAGTCAGATAATCCCAAAGGGAAATAATTTTAATCAATCTCACTGGCTCAATCAAATTTTGAAAATTATTTCATATAAAGTCCAAGACGTTCTCATGTATGAAAAAGACATTTTCTCTAACCTCGTTGAAGAGCAGTTCCCTCCTCTGCTGTTTTCTTAGGTCCATTTTCTTCACTGCCACTCGTTTCCCGGTGTGCTTCTCTGTTACAATGCAAACGATGCCTGTGGAGCCCTCTCCGATTTTGATGAAGTTTTCCAAGTACTCCCGTGGATCACCTGCGTTAACTACAAGCTGCAGGGCAGCTCTGAACTGCTCGTGGGATACACGGGTGGGCTGCTGTTGTGTCGACGAACTCCAGCTTGGATACTGGTAAGCACCTTGGTTAACATACTGAAAATTCGACTGAGGCGGCGTATTGTGATATTGAGATGTTTTGCAATATGATGATGGAAAATAATGGCTAGATGTTGCGTAGATGGGGTTGGTTGGACACTGAGGTAGTTTTGATGGGCCTCGAGGATAGGTGTCTGACCAAGTCATCTGAGGACTTACACCCCTTTGTAGTTTTTCATAATCCACCTATAAACACAAAAAAAACTAACGGATAATCCAATTATGCTCATGTTCTTTCTAAAACCTTACAGCTTGCTGCAAACCCAATAATCCCTACCGACGTGGTGTAACCTCTTTATGACAAAATGTACAGAGTCTCAATGGAAGGCCTTAGACACTGCCTCGTGATGTATCACAATTGCAAATAATTACAGCCACTGATTCAGTTAATCAATCACTTTCACCAGCGGTGCTCGGGGATGGACAGGACATAAAACGCAACACTGCTATCAATTGCCAGCACCACTACTGGCTGCCTGCCAAGAGTCCCCTGATCCATGTTAGTTAAATGCACATTAATCTGAATTTGGCAGAGTAATCAAGGACCCAACTGAACTGTGAAATTGAATTCTGCAGTGGAACATCATTTGCCCACTTTATGCTAAGACAGCAGGAGAGAAATACTATGGCATCAATTTGTCACTGCTATCTGCTGTTAAGGTGGAGAGGACTGAGTATCGAATACCTTTAGATTACACTATATTTGGGAGCTAACTGGGAACAGAATTATCATTGATAAAAGATCAGCATTTGAAGGAGAAATTCATTGCCCATCGCAAAAATGGAAAATTTGATAGAAATTTGCATATTTTAAAAACCATGCCTCCTTGAATGATTCCCCTTCTTAACAGAGACATGCCATTGCTGATAAGATAAATAACAGTATTCCTCGCTAAAATAGTATTCATATTAATCCTGTGTTAAAAAAACAGTGGTTAAAAAAAATACTGATATAGTGCTGCAAGGAGGCAGCACAGCAAACTGGGCACCAACATGCTGCACCACACTCTTGTGCATTGCAAGCTCATTGCACCTGACCCTCTATTATCAGTGGTATCCAAACTGTGGCACCCAAACTTTGCAATCTGTTCAATGGTGTTCACGTAACTCATTTTTCCTTGTGTTTATAATTGATATTTGTTGATTTGTCATGTCTGAATTTAATGGATTTGGAAATTTGAACAGGGTCGTTCTTATCATGACTATGTCATTGATGGAATGATGGGTCTGCGGTTTGAAATGTATGCCAGTTAATGGGAACATGGATTTAAAACTTGATGCATGGCCTTCAAAAGTCCATTAGACATATCCATGGGCTCGAGACCAAAAGCCTGGGCACCCTGCCATCGCATGCTAAGCTGTGTTGCTATAATGAGGTAACAACTGGAGGCCAGTCAAGAACGGAAGGAGGGTAAACAATCAGCAGGCTGCTCCCTTACACACACGAGCAGCTGTTTTCATTGCAGCATTGGTGTGGTCTTTAAAGTCAGTCACCCAGTTCCCTTCTTGGCATGGATAGTATGCAGCTTAGGGTCAACAAGAAAATGGGATGGAGAATAAACATAAATACACACAATTTTTGGAAAAATTAACTATAACTGCTTTCCATTGTTGGATTAGAAATGCTTAAGTCACAAAAATAATTTAGACTGTCAAACACCATGGCTCAGTGGCATATAATGTGTAATTTTTGATCTGAAAGAAAACGTTCAGGATTTCTCACTAATTGGCAGTGTTGTATGGAGATCTGTGCTGTAATATATTCTGCTCTAATGTGGCAAGATACAGATTTGAGTGCGCAATTGCCCACAGCTGGAATTCAGGACCCTAGCACAGCTTCCTAACAACGTTGCTAAGTGGATGAAGGGCAATTCTCCATGATAAAGCCATAAAAGCTGGACGTCCAAATTACCTGGGCTGTTCCTATGTAAAAACCTCTGAGGTTCCCCAGAAACATTATAAAAGCTGGGAACCAGGCTTCCTTTCCATTGTCTTGCCATTGCAATGCAATGAGGTGAGAAGTAGCTAAGATGTGCCAAGATGAATGAAATGTAACAAATTGGAAAAGTTGTAGCTGATAGAATTTGGAATTAGTATTTAACATTTATTCAATTTGTTTCTCCTAATAATCATATACTAAGGAGGTGGAGCAAAATGGGGCTTCCCTCCCTTTCCACCTGTAACTTATAAACTTCCAAAAAAAAACAATCGAAACAAATTTATATTTGCTAAATTTGTATTCCACGGAAACTGTAAAACAAGGCACAACAACGATCAATGTTTGAATCTTTCCATTCTGCAAGACAGAGTCTGTTATTGTCAGTAAGCATGCTTGGGTACTTTTCACAATCAGTTGTACTATTTAGACAAAAAGTAGATTAAAACAAATTAAACCTTCCTACTGTGCATTTAACATTTCTAAAATAGAAATTATTTTATATATATAGGTATTCACAACACATACACAAACATATATCTATATATATACACAAAGTATAAAGCATTTGCCCCATTTCTATTAAGAAGGCATTTGAGAAAATAAGGAACGTTTTAGAGCTATTACCAGAGAACTTGCAAACGGTCCTATTGTACTACAACAAAAGCCATCACTGATTTGGTCAACTGCTGTATTAGAATGCCACTTCAGACCTGTATAGGGAAAATATGCAACGTGTTTTCTGACTCTACTTCACTACATTACTGCTCACGTTCCATTAATAGTGTTTGTGCATTGCTGAGACTGATTCACAACCCAAGGAAAACCTTTTACAGCTTGTAAGTTCAGTCTGCATTCAAGATCATGTCAACAGTGCAGATTATGTTCTGTCACAGGATCTTTACAGTGCAGAAGGAGGCCATTTGACCCATTGAGTCAGCACTGACTCTCTGAAAGAGCATTCCACCTAGTCCCACTCCCCTGCCTTATTCCTGTCCACTCCCCTGCCTTATCCCTGTAACCTTGCACATTCTCTCTCTTCAGGTAGCAACTCAATTCCCTTCTGAATATCTCAGTTGAACCTGCCTCCACCACCCTTTCAGGAAGTTTGTTCCAGACTCCAAACACCCTCTGGGTGAGAAAATTTTTCCTCACATCACAATTACTCCTTTTGTCAATTATTTTGAATCTGTGTCCTCTAGCTCTTGATGTTCTCTTAAGTGGGAACAGTTTCTCACTATTTACCCTGTCCATACCCCTCAGTATCTTGAATACCTCTATCAAGTCTCCTCTCTGCCTTCATTTCTCCAAGGAACACAGTCCCAACCTGTCCAATCTATCCTCATATCTACAGTTCTTCATCCCAGGAATCATTTTTTGTGAATCTCCTTTGTAATTCTCTCCAATGCCTTCACATCCTTCCTCAAGTCTGGCACCCAGAACTGGGCACAGTACTCCAGATGAGGCCTAACTAGCGTCCTATACAAGTTCAACGTGACCTCCTTACTCTTGTACTCAATGCCCCTATTAATAAAGCCTAAGATACTATATGCTTTATTAACTGCTCTCTCAACATGCCCTTAGATCTTCACTTACCTATGTACGTATACACTGAAGTCTCTCTGTTCTTGCACCTCCTTTAGAGGCTCTCCTTTTATTTTATACGGTCTCACCATATCTTTCCTGCCAAAGCGAATCACCTCACACTTCTCTGCATTGAACTTCATCTGCCACCGATATGTCCAATCCACCAACATGTCTATGTCCTTTTGAAGTTCAAGACTATCCCCACTATAGTTAACATTTTCAATCTTCACATCATCCGAAAATTTTGAAATCATGCCCTGCATGCCAGTCTAGGTCATTAATATATATCAGGAAGAGCAAGGGTCCCAACACTGACCCGAGGAACTCCACTACAAATCTTCCTTCAATCTGAAAAACGATCATTTATCACAACTTTCTGCTTCCTGTCAATTTCTTATCCAGGTGCCAACTTTCCCTTTTATTCCGTGACCTAGAATTTTGCTCACAATTCTGTTGTGTGGCACTGTATCAAATGCCTTTTGAAAATCCATATACACACTAACAGTGTTTCCTTTATCAACCTTCTCTGTTCCCTCCTCAAAAAACTCCAGCAAGTTAGTTAAACATGATTTTCCCTTGATGAATCCATGCTGGCTTTTCTCAATTATCCTGCACTTATCTAAGTGATTATTGATTTTAGCCCGTACTATAGTTTCCAGGATAGCTTTCTTAAATGAAATCTATCACAGAAAGCTCAGGAAAACAGAACAACTTAATGCCGTGGAGTGACTCCCAAGGGATCTTTTTGTCCCCAATCCTCCCCTATTAAAGGAACAGCATGCCCCTTTTCCAACAGAACCAAACGCCTGGTTGCAAAATGATGAGTGGACTATGACACCAGATAGATTGCACCCCAGACAACCATCCCGGCAAATTAACATTAGATGGAAAAGCCCACATGCCGTCCACTCAACAATTCATTTTTGCTGGATGTCACCATAGTAACAGGCTTTTGGGTGACCTTAGGGGAAAAAAGAGAAAAAAATGCTGCAGTGCCGCCTGGGGGGGTCTGGGACAGAATTTTGTTAAATGGACCAAAACCAGGCTTCTATTACATTTAAGTATAAAGAAACCAGCATCCAGCAAAAAATCACCAAGAGAACTGCATGCTTGTAACGAAGCCCACTCAATTGTAATCTATTTGGATGGAAAAATCAGGCGGCCTCTTATGTGTGCGCAATATTCCACCCAATTTCCCTCTATGTGCTTCACTTCGAAAATCCTCTAGATATATATGCGCACTAAGCAGAAAAGGCTGATGTATAGTTTTAAAGAGAAAGACAATAACAAGATGTAGTTAGAGCGACAGCAGACATTAATCTAAGTATACAATTGCCTGCTTTAAGCATTTCCAATTTCAGCCCAGGTTGTTGAGGGATCTCTTCGAGTTGACAACTGCTACTGTTGTGTTACACCATATTTCTTCAGCTATTTTCCTGGCAGTATAGGCCCCAAAGTTGCCAGCAAAATGGCCCAGTAAATGAAGAAATTACAGAACCATTTAAGAAAGGTGCACTCTACAGAAAGGTGGCTCTCCTACGGAAGCAACACCCATGTTTTTTTTTAAAACTACAGAAGGCTGAAGGGCCCTCGCCAGTTCTGTTTAACCCAGCAAAACCGTTGCGATTTAGTCGGCCCGTATGGGACTTTCCTGTTCAGTGGGGAAGGTTGCAGTCCCCCAGTAGAGTAAAACTATTTCTGACTTTAAGAGAGACGCAGCAAGCTAGATTTTCTAATTGGTAACGTCGAATTTTAATAGGTATAACCAATCAGAGAAAGAAGGGCAGTTTGAAAACGGAGGATTCAGGGTTACACGGGTGCAGGAAAGGCAGGGAATTCCTCAGCCATTTTGTCAGAAATGTGGTTTCCCAATGTCCCCATACAGGAAAAACCAGGTGGGCAGAATTGGAGGTGGATTTCAAGAAAGATTACTGAGCAATTTTGCAACATTTTCATCTTTTTCTTTCTGTTCTGACTTGTGGTTTGGAACCATTGTGGGAATGGCTGTTGCACAGCTATTTTTTTGGCAATAAGAACAACAGTGTCCACATGGGTTCTCCACTGGGAGTCATCCAATACTTTGTGCTTTTTGGAGGAAGACTGCCAATGAATTAAAGCAGGCAGTACAGATGCTCTGCTGCTGCTCTGAGAGCTCTCACATTCACATCCACAGGGGAAGAGAGGAACGCACCTTTTCAGTGCACTAAAAATGCAGAAACTCCAACTGCCAAGGGAAGATGACAACAAACATGATGGAATGAATGCAATGTGTTACAGTCTGGCTAGTCCTAAGGCTGGAATCACTCTGATTACAATATTGCATGCTCTAGATGGTGAACGAAAGTAGTCCAGCAGTATCAACAGCCAGTAGAGCCCGAATGACCGCAGCCATCGTGAGGCTGCTGTCAGGAAGAGATATTAATGTATATATTATTGGAAATCATTTTTTTTTAATAGAGCTCTAGTCTGTGTGTGTGTTAACTGGATTAAAGCCAGCTAGTTTGGGGGCTTTGATGTATAGTAGTTTTAAGATGTAAACAGAGGTAGAGGGTACACTTGCATTTTGTTGAATAGAGCATTCAAGAGTGGGAGTGAAATCTTGCACCTAGCTAGGAGACACCAAGCAATGTTTATATTACTAATAAAATTGGTGCTATGAAAAGGGGTTCAAAGGGCCTGGTGATACATTGAAAATTTACATACAAAGGGGAAGGCTGGGTATAACCTGAGAGGGTTTTCTGTGTGGAAGTTAGAGGCATGTAAGATTTAAGCCTGTAAGCCTACAGCTGTCTGCAAAGGAACCAGATTGAAAGGAACCTCATTTTGAATTTGTAAGGTGAAAGTGCTTTGCCTGGTGTCTGGTTAAGTCTATTGGTTATTATTGCCTTAGTGGAGATTAATTTGGGAAGTTGTTAAAAGTTATGATGGTAGAAATTTGTAGCCATGTGTATGTGTTTAATTTAGTTTGATATAAAAACCTCTCGAGAACTGGTGGTCTTATTCCCGAATTTAGAGCTGCAATTCAAAACATACCAATTGAAAATATAGGTTATAACAGTTGTTTAAAATTTTCCTCTGGGATTTTAAATAACTCAGCCTCTACAAACTGCTGTGTCATAACAATTGGGGGCTCTTGGCGAGATAATATTTATAATTCCTTGATTGGTTTGGAATTGGTGAATCTTAAGGTTATGAGTACGAGAAGCACTTTGAATTCTGGAGTTGGTGAGGTATTTTAGAAGTGGTGAGACTGCAAGGTGGCTTTGGCAATTGCTAAGACTTGTCTGGGAGTAGAAGACAAAACTCTGATTGGGTTGCAACAATTAACCAAGAGTAAGTTAACAGAGTTGGCAGATAAGTTAAAATTGGGGTTACCTGCGGGGACTAGGACATCAGATATAATTAAAAGTGTAGCACAGCCTCTACAGTTGGAAGTGAAACCTGACATTAGTGAGTCACAGCTGGAGGTAGTGAGACTTCAGTTACAGATGAAGACGCTTGAATTTGAACAAGCAAAGGAACTGAAAAAGACTTGAATTAGAAGCAAAGCACAGAGAAATGGCTTTTAAATGCGAACAGGTAGAATGGCAGGAGAGAGAAAGAAAACAGAAAAAGGAATTAGAAATTGTGAAGATAGAGAGAGAGAGGAAAGAGAAAAAGAGAGAGAATTCCAACTGAAAATGTTGGCAGTTAAAAAAGAGATGCCAGGAGTTGAGGAAGGACTTATTTCCAGAGTAGAACCCAGTCGGGAGACGTGCAAATTTAAACAAGCTCTTCCAAAGTTTGGGGAAAAAGATATTCAAGCATTCTTTATTTCATTTGAGAAGCTAGCTAAACAGATGATATGGTCACAGGAAAACTGGACGTTATTGTTAGTTTAAGTTGGTGGGTAAAGTGCACGAGGTATGTGCTTCGCTATCAGAAGAAATGTCGGTGAATTATGATGTGGTGAGAAGGGCTATTTTGAGTGCATATGAGATGGTTCCCGAAGCATACAGGCAGAAATTTAGGAATATGAGAAAACAGCCTGGGAAAACTTATCGAGTTTGAAAGAGTAAAACAAAGTAATTTTGACCGGTGGATACGGGCATTAAAAACAGAGACAACGTGTGCAGCTCTTAGGGAAGTAATTCTTTTGGAAGAATTTAAAGATTGAATCCCTTGGGTACTGAGAACCCATATGGAGGAACAGAGGGTTGATACTGTAAGACAAGCAGCTGAGACAGCTGATGAATATGAGTTAGAGATAAACCTTTTTTTCATTACCCTTTCAAATTGGAAAAGGATAAAAAGCGTGAAGGTGAAAGGAAGGTAGGTTGTCAGGGAAGAGGAGTAGTAGCTGGAAGTTCCCAGGAAGCTTTTGCTCAGAATAAACAGGAAAGTGCTGAAGGTAGAAGTGACATTCGAAAATTGAGGTGTTTTCAATGTAATAAGGTGGGGCACATGAAGTCAATTGGAAATTGCAGGAAAAATCTGTTGGAATTATTAGGGTACAGAAAAGCTCTGAAAGTAAAAGTCCTGTGGGTTCTGAGGTTCAGGCACAGGAGAAACCAATGGTTTGTGTAGAGGTGAAACAGGGAGAATCAGTGATAGGTGAAGAAGTGGGAGTGTGTTCACAGTTTACCCAAGGGAATTCTGAGGAGCAGGTTGCAGAAAAGTTTAAAGATTTTGTGTGTGAAGGGAAAGTCTTTCCATGTGTACAGAGTGGAGTAGGTAAAGATGTTGAAATTTTAAGAGACACAGGGACTAGTCAATCCTTAATGTGAGATAGTGATATTTGTTGTTCAAAGGGAGTATTGCAGGAACAGGTAATAATAAATGGGGTTCATGGAGATGCTAAATCTATTCCATTGTCGAAGGTAAATTTAAAGAGCAAATGGAAGGCAGGTGAAGTTACAGTAGGAATGGTGGAAAAATTGCCCATTGCAGGGGTTCAATTTATTCTGGGCAACAATATAGCTGGATTGCTAATATAGGTGATGCCTTTGGTAGTTGAGCAGCCTGTAGAAGTGTTTTCAACAGAAGTGTTTCATAAGGAACACCCTGGATTGTTTCCTGATTGTGTTGTAATGAGATCAAAGGCTCATAGTGAAGAACAAGATAAACAAGAAGGGCAGGCAGTTCAAAGGCAAGAAGTCCAATTAGCTGGCACTGTGTTTGATAATATTGTTCAAGAGGGAAGAATACAGGACAATTCAGCTGAAGTGTTTAACTCAAGGAGGTTAGTGGGGTTACATAAAAATGATTTTGCAATTAAAACAGTTATATCAGAAAGCTTATTCAGAAACAGAAGCAAAATGTATTCCGGTATGTTATTACCTTCAGGGAGATATTTTAATGAGAAAATGGAGGTTGGATCATGTCTCAGCAAATGAAAGCTGGAGGGAGGTGCATCAGATTGTTATCCCATTAGGGTATAGAAATGAGATTCTGAGAATTGCTCATGAAATTCCAATGGGGGGACATTTAGGAATTAGGAAAACAGGAAAAGATAGAGGTATTTTTTTCGGCTAGGATTGCATAGGGATGTAGTCAAATTCTGTAGAACCTGTCATACATATCAAATAACACGAAAACTATAAACAGTGATTAAGGCGGCATCTTTAATCCCAATACCAGCATTTGAAGAACCTTTTACCAGGGTCATGATTGATTGTGTAGGGCCCCTCCCCAAGACTAAAAGTGGAAATCAGTATTTACTGACAGTAAAGGATGTGTCTACCGGGTTTCCTGCAGGCATACCTTTAAGAAATATTACAACTAAGAGGATTGTGAGGAGTTAATTAAATTATTTTCAAAATATGGTTTACCTAAGGAAATACAATCAGATCAGGGGTCAAATCTCATATCACAGCTGTTTAAGGAAGTAATGAACAGTTTAGGGATAAAACAGTTTAAGTCAACGGCTTATCATCCGGAGTCACAAAGAGCTTTGGAAAGATGGCATCAAACTTTTAAAAACTATGATGAGAGCACACTGTCAGGATTATCCATAGGATGAGGATACAGGAATTCCATTTTTGTTATTTGATATTGAAGACGCTCCTAGTGCATCAACTGGTTTTAGCCCTTTTGAATTAGTTTATGGTCATGAGGTAAAGGGACCATTGAAATTGATTCATGAGAAATCGGTGGGTCAAAATTCAGAAACTATTCTCCTGGATGACGTATCAAATTTCAGGGAAAGATTGAACAGAGCATGAGAGTTGGCTAGGGAACATTTAAAGACATCACAGCAAATGAGGAAAGTGAAGGCAAATAAGAAAGCTAAAACTCGCAGTTTTGTTTCTGGAGAGAAAGTATTAGTTTTGTAACCAGTACTAGTGATTCATTAAATGCAAGATTTAGTAGGCCTGACAGGATTGAAAATAAATTGAGTGAAGTAATTTATTTAATAAATACTCCAGATAGAAGAAAGAAGCAGAGGGTGTGTCATGTAAATATGTAAAAAGTGCTTTGACAGGGAAGAGAAACAAAAAGAGGTATTAGTTATGGTGGATGAGAAAGAGGCAGAAGTACAGGACTCTGAAACTGATTTCCCTCTAATCAAATTGGATAATGAAGAGGTGCTTGAAAATTTAAATGAAATATTGAGTTACCTTCCAAACCTTTTGATTTAATTAAATCAAAGTGATTTGGAAAAGCTATTGCAGTCACACAAACCTATTTGTGGAAATTAGTTGGGAAAGACACATTTAATTATACATGATGCCTCACCACAGGTTTCATCTTCAATAAGGCGACATCCTTAGATTAAATCCGGCACAGTTATCACAAGTACAAAAAGAAATTGATTTCATGCTTCAAAATGATATCACTGAGTCTAGTTGCAGTAACTGGAGTGCGCCTATTGTACTGGTACCGAAACTGGATGGAACACAAAGACTGTGTGTGGACTATCGAAAGGTGAATGCGGTGACAAAAGCAGATTCATATCCTATACCACGGTTGGAAGATTGCATTGAGAAAGTGGGATAATCTAAATTTATCACAAAGATTGACTTGAGAAAAGGATATTGGCAGGTACCGTTGTTGGAGAGAGAGCAAAGGAGATATCAGCTTTTAGATATCAGCTTTTGTAATGCCCAAGTGGACTATGTCAGTTTAAAATCATGCCATTTGGTATGAAGAATGCACCTGTGACATTTCAAGGACTGACAAAGTAATTGCAGGTCTAAGCAAAGGTGCTGTTTCTATTGACCATCTAATATTTTTCAGTCAGGCGTGGGAGGAGCATTTACAGCATCTGGAAGAATTATTTACTCAAATACAAGGAGCTAATTTGGTGATGAACTTGGCTAAAAGTGAATTTGTAAAAGCGCAAGTTACGTATCTAGGCCATACCACCGGATATGGTAAAGTGGCTCTGAGAGATGCGAAAGTCAAGGCTATCATGGGTTTCCCAGTGCCTACAACAAAACAAGAAGTTTTGAGATTTCTGGGCATGAGTGCATTTTACCGGAAATTTGTACCAAATTTTAGCCATGTGGTGGCTCCACTAACTGAACTATGAAAAAGGAACAAGAAGTTCCAGTGGGCACCGGAGTGTCAGAAGTCATTTGATAGTTTGAAAGCTATATTAACGACAACACCAGTTTTGGCAGTACCCAATTATGCCAAGCAATTCAAGTTGGCTGTTGACGCAAGTAATATTGGCATTGGGGCTGTGCTGTTACAAGAAGATGACACTGGAATTGAAAAACCGATAGGGTATTTTTCACAGCAGCTAAATGTACAACAGAGAGGATATTCAACGATCAAAAAGAGACTTTGGGTTTGGTGTTAGCATTGCAGCATTTTGAAATTTATGTTGCAAAAAATTCAGCAAAAACAATTGTTATACAGACCATAATCCTCTAAAGTTTCTGGACAAGTTTCGAGATAAAAGTGCAAGACTTTTCAAATGGAATCTATTATTACAACCGTTTAATCTATGGATTGTGATGCTGGAAGAGAGAATCTGTTCGCAGATGCGTTATCAAGAGTTTGAAGCTTAAAGGAAAATTGGACATTTAAAAAAAACCTGGACGCTGAACTGGAGTGATTTCTGTTGATACCAAGGACTTGTATGTATTATGTTAATGCATGCATCTGGTAATGTAACAGCGTAATAAGTATCGGAGATAGTGTGAGATGGGTTATTAAAAAATGAAGCCATCTTTTAGAATTATGACGGTTCATTTTTCGATAGGAAGGGGGATGTCAGGAAGAGATATTACTGTATGTAATGTTATTGGAATTTTCTTTTTAAATAGAGATTTAGTCCGTGTGTGTTAATTGGATTAAAGCCAGCTAGTCTGGGGGCTTTGACATATAGTAATTGAGATGTAAACAGAGGTAGAGGGTACATTTGCATTTTGTTGAATTGAGCATTCAAGGGTGGGAGTGAAATCTTGCATCTAGCTAGGAGACACCAAGCAATGTTTATATTACTAATAAAATTGGTACTATGAAAAGAGGTGAAAGGGCCTGGTGATGCAATGAAATTTTACATACAAAGGGGAAGGCTGGGTATAACCTGAGAGGGTTTTTTGTGTGGAAGTCAGAGGCATGTAAGATCTAAGCCTGTAAGCCTACAACTGTCTGCAAAGGAACCAAATTGAAAGGAACCTCATTCTGAATTTGTAAGGTGAAAATGCTTTGCCTGGTGTCTGGTTAAGTCTACTGGTTATTGTTGCCTTAATAGAGATTAATTTGGGAAGTTAAAAGTTATGATAGTGGTGATTTGTAGCCATGTGTATGTGTTTAATTTGTTGTGACTTAATAAATGTTTCATTATATATCATGTGATATAAAAACTTCTCGAGAACTGGTGGTCTAATTCCTGAATTTAGAACTGCAATTCAAAACATACCAATTGAAAATATAGGTTATGACAGTTGTTTAAAGTTTCCCTCTGGGATTTTAAATAACTCAGCCTTTACAAACTGCTGTGTCATAACACTGCACAACTACAGGGCAATAGGGAACTGGATTCTCAAAATCCAGGTCAGCAGAGAGCTGGGTGCAGTGCTTAGATTTTATCTAAAGCTCATTTTCTGGCCTCACATTAAGTTTCCTCCTTGTTGAGTTGACCAAGAAAAATTGCATACAATAAAGGGTTTCCCTGGATACTAGGTGCAAAAGAGCTTCTGCGTTGGCTAATGGGCCTATATTTGAAATGCCAGTTTAGCCCGCGTTTAGTGCAGAATGGCATCTTGATAGAGGAGTTGAAGCTTGGGTCAGGAATGGTTCCCTGGAGGATCGCTAAGCAGCTGACTGCCGCTTAAATTGCCTGCTTGTACTCATTAAGCAGGGTAAACAGCATTTTAGTAGCTTTCTCTTGACTTAACACCTCTCCTAAAAACCACCAGATGAATCGGAGTAAACTAGTCATTGCAGAGGCTACTTAAAGTTATATCACCCTTTGCCATTCACTTGCTGCTCGAGGGTTGAAGAGGTCTTTTGAAATACTTCAGATGGTGTTCTGGGGCCCTTTGTCAAGACTTAACCAACACTCGATCAACATTTATTCTGGAAATTCTCTGAGGACTCCTCAGTGAGAGTGAGTGTTGTGTTACGCTACCTCATTTGACACATTTATAGCAGTCACCAAGGGAAAATGAGTACTTGGTCATCAGCATCTTGCTAAGAGTCCTCTTTGGTCTGCAGGAGGAATGGGTGAAGGAGATAAGGACAGGCAGAGCTGCTTCAGGAGAGAGACAGACAAGGAGAGCAAGGTGGACTCCTTCCTGACTCGACTCTTATACATCCCTGCTCTTTTTGGATCTCCATTATCATATCAGAGAATCAGTCTACCCTCTTTCTTGGTCCCTGAGCCATCCTGAAACCTACTGCCATGTGTTGGCCAGCCCACTGCACACCTTCAATGGAAGTAGGTTAGTGCAGCCCACATATACTGCTCCACAAAATTTTTTACCAGATCAGCACAAATGCTAAACTTTGAAGCTTTCTGTTTTAGCCTCTCCACTCAAATTCAAATTATAGTAATCAGCCATTGGGACCAAAGTTGTGTGCAAAAACCCATTCAGCAACTTTTTTTCACCCTTTCACCAAAATAACAATCCCCGGCACCTTTGGCTGCTATGCGCTCAATGTTAATCATTTTGGTCTGATATTTATCAAGCCTAAAAAAAAATTTACATTCAGCTTTCAAAAGGCCTTTGGCAAATTACCATAGGAGATTATTGAAGATAGTCATGGAGTGTAAGGCAAACTCGATTAACACGGTCGCAATTAGCGAAACAAAAAAATAGCAGTTAAGACAGTTTATCAGAATTGTTGGAAGTAGAAAGTGGTCTCACACAGTGTTGTGTTCTGGAATTACTTCTAATCACCATGTACATCAGAGTTAGATTTAGGACTAGACAGAATAGTGTCCAAATTCTCAGATAATACTAAAATAGGAATAAATAATTGTGTGGATCAAAGGAAGCTACAGGGAGATATTGATAAGGATTTTATATATATATTTAATATATATAAATGTGATGTATTGTATTTCAGTTTTAAAAAAAGGCAAGGATTATACTTTAAATGGAGGAAGGTTAGGTAATATGAGTGGAGAGATGTGGGGGTTTAGGTTCGCAAGACATTAAGGGAAACACCATAAATGACAGCTCATAAAAAAAAATGGCAAACAGAAAATTAATTTTTATGGCAAGTAGAATAGAATATAAAACTCGAAATTCAAGGTGAACCTATACAAAACCTTTGTAATTAAGCCCACAGTTAAGAGTACTGCATGCAGTTTTTAGACCAAATGGTATAGGAAAGTTGTTTAATTCACCAGATATTACAACAGATTCATTAAAATGCTGTCCGGCATGAGAAAATATAAATAAAAAGAGAAGCTTGGCAATTTGAGGCTACTTTTGTTAGAACTGAAGAGATTACAAGCTGGAACAAAAACAAAAATACCTGGAAAAACTCAGCAGGTCTGACAGCAGCTGCGGAGAGGGATACAGTTGACGTTTCGAGTCCGTACGACCCTTCATCAGAACACAAGCTGGTTTGCTTTTGGTGTTTAAAATTATGATGAGATAGGGTTGGGTAGATAAAAGCGGATCATTTCCTGGGACTCCATTTACAGTTGTGCCCAGGCCGAAGTAGAGAAACCTAAAGCCTAAAACAAAAACAAAACTCGCTGGAAAAACTCAGCAGGTCTGACAGCATCTGTGGAGAGGAAGACAGGGTTAATGTTTCGAGTCCGTATGACTCTTCTTCAGAACTAAAGGGAAGTAGAAATGTGGTGAAATATATACTGTTTAAGGGATGGGGGGTGGGAAAGGTGGAGCTGGATAGAGGGCCAGTGATAGGTGGAGGCAAAAGAGAGATTGCAAAGGATGTCATAAACAATAGGTCGAAGGGGTGTTGGTGGTGGTGATACTGGCTAAAGGAGGTGCTAGTGGTGACATTAAGGGTAGAAAGCAGGATGAGCAAGTGACGGATGGCCCTAATGGGGATGGGGTGGGGTGGGGGGGGTGAGGGGACGGTGCGGGAGAAAAGATCGAAATAGGCTAAAAGGCGGGGATAAAATAATGAGTGGAAGTAAATTTTAAAAATAATAATAATAGAAATAGGTGGGGAAAAAATACATATATAAAAATTTAAAAATAAATATTTGAAAAATGGGGGATCAAAAAGGGGTGAGGATGGAGGAAGTTCATGATCTGAAGTTGTTGAACTCAATGTTAAGTCCTAAAGGCTGTAAAGAGCCTAATCGTGCATTCAAAGGATTATCCTCCGCCAACTCCAGCATGATGCCACCACCAAACACATCTTCCCTTCACCCCCCTGTCGGCATTCGGTAGGGACCATTCCCTCCGGGAAACCCTGGTCCACTCCTCCATCACCCCCAACACCTCAACCCCTCCCACAGCACCTTCCCATGCAACCGCAGAAGGTACAACACCTGCCCCTTTACTAGCACCCTCCCCCCACCTCACCGTCCCAGGACTCCTTTCAAGTTGCACTTCCCTTAATTTGATCTACTGCATTCGCTGCTCCCAATGTGATCTCCTCTACATTGGAGAGACCAAACGTAGACTGGGTATCCACTTTGCGCAACACCTTCAGTCTGTCTGCAAACATGACCCAGACCTCCCTGTCGCTTGCCTTTTCAACACACCACCCTGCTCTCATGCCCACATGTCCATCCTTGGCCTGCTGCAATGTTCCAGTGAAGCTCAACGCAAACTGGAGGAACAGCATCTCATCTTCCGATTAGGCTCTTTACAGCCTTCCGGACTTAACATTGAGTTCAACAACTTCACATCATATATATTTATTTTTTAAATTTTTATTTATATATTTTTCCCCACCTACTTCTATTATTATTTAAATTTATTTCTACTCATTGTTTTATCCCCACCTTTTAGCCTATTTCGATCTTTTCTCCCACACTGTCCCCTCCCCCCACTTGCTCATCCTGCTTTCTACTCTTAATGTCACCATTAGCACCTCCTTTAGCCAGTATCATCACCATCAATGCCCCTTCGACCTTTTGTTTATGACATCTTTTACAATCTCTCCTTTGCCTCCACCTATCACTGGCCTTCTATCCAGCTTCACCTGTCCCACCTCCCTTAAACAGTATATATTTCACCATATTTTTACTTCTCTTTAGTTCTGAAGAAGTCATACGGATTCGAAACGTTAACTCTGTCTTCCTCTCCACAGATGCTGTGAGACCTGCTGAGTTTTTCCAGCAATTTTTGTTTTTGTTTCAGATTTCCAGCATCCGCAGTACTTTGCTTTTAGCTTAAACCTAAAGCCTATCCTGCTTAGGGATGCTAATTTGAATGGGAATGTTTCATGGTGAAAAGGAAGGAGGAAAGAGAAAACTGGATAAATAAAATTATAAACTGTTGAGGGTCATTCACACAAAACTCACCCAGTCAACACACATTACTAAGTGATCACAAACTTTCAAATTTCGTCATAATTTTCTTCTTGAAGAACAAAAATGTTTAAAATATTCCCCCTCCCTCCCCTTAGTTAGAAAATAATCAGTTAAAAACTGAAAGTGACTGTAACAAAGTCTGAGAGAACATGAAGCTAATTAGCAGCTAAATCTTAAGTCACCTTGTCTGATTTCATATCAATGATAACCACTGTTAGAGCCACCACTGCCAAAATAACCAGCAAGTTCAGTATGTTATAAATGACACCTATGATACTGGCAAATAGTTTGTGCTACTGGCTCTGTATGGGCAGCTGACTGTAATAACCGTGGACATTGTAAGTGGCAGAGGCTGTACCTACACTCAGCTTTTGATTCATGTCTGTATTGAGGACTGCCATGGATGTGGATCTATACTTGATAATAGACCTAGTCACTGATAGATGCTCTACAGCTGAGACTGCTTGTGTATGTGAATAATAATAAAAATTACAGGCAGACCATGTTATTTTGCTCCCAGTAGTCACAGAGTGAGATTACAATTAGGGGTAACATGAAAGTACTCTCATCCTGCTTTATTAAAACAAAATCCATCCACTGAGCTTGAACAAATGTTAAGCTTTTCCACATGTCTCAGCTTAAAGAACTGATATGCGTAAACCAGCGGTTTGTGTTCCTCATGGATATAATTTGCATCTTAAAGCCAGAATGAATGAGTTCTATCAGTGGAATCACTGCAGGCTTAGCTGGCCATAGTTTAGTGCTCTATATTTAAAAAGGGTTTGTGGCAGTCAACCGTAAAAGCAACAAAACAACACATTGCACGGTTTAGTCTAAGCCCATATAAAACATGCAGAGCTGCTCATGGCCACTGCAATTAAGACTTTCACCACCACTGGACGTCCCAAATCACTTTACAGCCAATGAAGTACTTTTGAAAGGTAGTGTTCTGTAGGAAACATGGCTGCCAATTTGTACACAGTAAGCCCCTAAAAGCAGCACTGTGATAATGCCCAGACAACCTGTTTTTTTTTTAATGTTGATTGAGGGTTAAATATTGGCCAGGACAATCAGGGTAACTCCCTTGCTCTTTAAAATAGTGCCATGGAATCTTTCACGCCCACCTTAGAAGGCGGACAGGGCCTCGGTTTAAAGCCTCATCCAAAACATGGTACCTCCAACAATGCAGCACTCCCTCAGTACTGCATGAGTGTGGCAGCCTTGATTCAGCTGATAATTGATTCATGCTTTTTTGTGGTCAAACAGGTGCACACTATGGTGTTTTAAAATCACATACACCCCAGTCTTGGGCATGTTCCAGTCCAAGTATTTTACAATATGTAAAAACTGTCCTGATAATGCAGGGAAAATTATGAAATTATCAAGTCCTCAGATAAGTAGGAAAATTGGCAGAAATGCCACAGTATTCACCATCCTACAATACTGTGACAAGTTGTGCCGCTGACAGACATATTAAGGTCCTGTCAAATCAACAGTATTGCACATGAGGAAAGGTTTGAATATGCTTACGTTTATATCGGCCCATGGCACTCATGCAGGAGAAGCTGCAATATTAATAATGTTACATTACTTATAGCAACAATTAATTGAGATGATCTGCTGGTTTGCAAATCTGTGACAGGTGTGAATTCTGATATGAAGATGTGAGGGGGTTAAATCCCCTTTAGAAGTATTTAAATCATACATGCCCCACTCTTGAACATGTTCAAGTCCAAATATTTTACAATATGTAATTGTTCTGATAATGCAAGGCAAGTTGCAAAATGTTCAAAAGATCAAGGCCTCAGATAAGCAGGAAAATGAGCCTTCACTTGGGCAGTAAAAAAATTACATTTTATTTTGGAAAGTAAAAGGGGAATCTGATTTTACATGCATATATCTGACCCGGTGGGTTAGCTTTTTAAAGATATTTGTGATGGTTAAACCTTCTCTCTTTTAATGTTGCTCCACAAATTCAAGGAAGTAACATTCATATTATCTTATCGCCCCAATTCCTTTTACTAACACCTAAATGTGTCAGTCATCTGACATGATGACAATATAAACACTTTGTCAGCGTGGCTTAGTCATAACACTCAGCTCCCGAGTCAGAGAGGACTTGAGAACATAACCTACATGAACATGACACTTCACTGCAGTACTGACAGAATGGTTAAACCGAGGCGCCATCTGCTTGTTGAGAAGCACATAAACATCTCATTGCACTATTCGAAGATGAGCAGAAAGTTTTCTCGTTGTTGTGGCTGGCATTTATATCAGAGCCGACATGAAAAAAAATGATCAGATCATTCATCTCATTGTTGTTTATGGGACCTTGCTATTCTGAAACTGGCCATCACTTTTAGCTGCATAACAGTGCCTGTACTTCAAAAAATAATTTAATAGTTTCTAGGGATGTGTGCACTATAATCATGATTTCCTGCATGCTTAGTTTTTAAGATATCCAGAAGCTGTTGAAAGATTGTCCCCTGTTAAGTATGGGGAAAGCGTAATTAAACACTGGGGGGTATTCAATGGAGGCGATGGGAGTCTCACCTGCTGGCTGGAGAGCTGGCGAGAGCCTCACAATGCCTCTTTTAGGGAAGGGCCGCTGAATTAAATGCCACTCAGGCACTTAATTGGACAGTGGCCAGCCTTCCCTGGGGTCAAGGATCCTGGGGGCGGAAGTCCAGCCTACTGTGAGCTGCCTACCAGAGGCCAGCAGCTCTATTGAAGGAAGCGTCACTGGGGAGGTGGTGGCAGCTGCCGATACAACAACACAAGGCCTGGTATCGTTGCTAGATCCCAGGCCACAGATGAACTATGCCATAAGGAAGGTCATGGGGGAGGGGATTGGCTCCCAGCAGGCAGCCCCCCTTCCCGATGCCAGTTCCTCGATCAGTCGGAGTACCTTTGAATGAGGGAGTCCCGCAGAAGTACAGAAGCAAACCCCAAAAGGGCTTACTTGTAGAGCTCCCCACGTCGTGAGCCCCCTACCTGCCATTGGCTTAATACCAGCAGCATCGGAATAAGGCCCTTAAGTGGATATTAATTGCCTCTCAGGGGTCTTCCCATCACAGACTTAATTGGGGTGGAGGTGGGAAGGCGGCAGGGTCCCCACTCTTCTGCCTGATTAAACCCCCCCCCACCCCCACCAAACTCACCATGGGAGAGCGCATTAAATTCCACCCATCGTTTTAATAATTCTCCTTACATCCTGAGTATCTTCCCCCGCTGTAGTGCTTCCTCCTTCAGTGAGGCAATATAGGCAAAACCACCATCAGAACTGTCCTCCAGCTAAATAAAAGGATCCTGGGGGCGGAAGTCCAGCCTACCGTGAGCTGCCTACCAGAGGCCAGCAGCTCTATTGAAGGCAGCGTCACTGGGGAGGTGGTGGCAGCTGCCGATACGACAACACAAGGCCTGGTATCGTTGCTGGATTCCAGGCCACAGATGAGTTATGACGTGAGGAAGGTCATGGGGGAGGGGATTGGCTCCCAGCAGGCAGCCATATAAATGCCCATATAAATGCCATCTTGGGGGGAGTTCACCATTACAACCTAATGGACAATAACTTGATGTCAAAACAATGGTGAGATTAGATGCACTCATTTCTATTTATTCACAAATGGTATAGCTATTTCAAGTGAGTGAAAGAGGCGCAGATAAATCCAAAAATTCAGAAGCTGCAATCCGAATTGTGCCATTCTGTCATTAGCTTCACAACAATGGGATCCACCCTCTGGTTCCCCACTTAGATGCATTGAATGGTCTTAAGTTCCTGTATTTGCAAGCTATATATGAACAAGACTCACCACAAAAAGTTGTCTCATCGTTTTCATTTTGAGCACCCTTTCAATGATGTGAAAGTGTTCGTACTGTCAATCAACCTCTTTAGCACTGAAAATTAACTATTACAGGTATGGAGTCTCATTCCTTCAGGTTTCAATTGTTGTTGGAGATTTTACAAAATTTGAGAACACGAGAGAAGCTGGATTAACACAGTTGCAAGGGATTTAACTTTTAAAGCATTTTTATTACTCTTCCCTTCCCCCCCCTTTTTTTTCATTTTCCATATCTGATTTGACATTAAATTCACCCACTCTAACTTACCCTTCCTTCTCAGTCCTTACGCTGTTAACTTCATAAACCTTCAATTTGATTAATGAAATACACAGTTGCTTGCCCAGTTTACTTGGGTCCCAGTTTCCCTCTCATTGCACCATTACCAACTCGGACTTTCAGAAACTTGTCAGGCAAAAAATGCAAAGGCCTAAACATGCAAGGGCAAGTCTAATGTAGGGCAAAAACTTTGAGATGCCTTGCTACATCAAATTATGCCCCAGTATTTTTGTCTAAGAGCGAGGCACAGCAGTCTGTCATGCACCACTTTTAAAATTTACAGAGTCCAAAGTCACCAATCCTCACCCACTAAGTCTTGGTGCTAGAAAGCGAGAAAATGCCCTCAGCAGCCAGGCCACCATTGTGGAGGGGAAACCCCTCCACCAGGTGACCTGTGGTCAGGCAGGCAGGGAAGGCTTCAAAGCCTGCTTGGAGCACTGGCTCCCTGGTCTGCTACTAGGAGGCCACCTCCAGGAATCTGGCATGTACCTGATGCCTGGGGCGGGGCGGGGGGGGGGCGCGGGAGACTGTAGGCTGCCTAGAAAATGCCAGTCTGTGACAACAGTTCTGAAGTAGCCATTTAATCCCCTTAATTGGCTACCCACTGCTCACAGATGGGTAGCCCTGCCAACCCGCAAGCACCTCTGGCAAAATGACCCTTGAGCAGGACAGTGTTGACAAAGTGGAACACTGGATGGCTGCAAGAATTTTCATGCCTGGCTGCTTGTGTGCTCACCCCCATATGGGACTAAAAATCCTGCCCCAAAAGTTACCGGCCTCCGTTGCAAAGGTTAGAACACCAATATTGAAATCTAATGTGCGAAATTACTAAGTAACTTGCACTGAATTTTACTGTTATTCCAATCCAGAGGGTTAAAGTCAAAGCCTCTGTTCAAAGGTATATTGTTCACATATTCTGATCACACTGTCCATGTGAATATACATGCATTGTCTCAATATTATTTGATCATTTGTTTTATAAGTCAACACTTATCTGCAGTTTGTTCTTTGTCTACTCTAAGTACTACACAATTACAATCTAACAAACTTTATCCAATTAATGATATCATTATTTAATGCCAATGCTCCTTAAAATTATAACTTCAATTCCTCCACTTAATGAACCATATATAGTAGGATGACTAATTGGTACATTTGTAGTAATCCAAAGCAAATGTTCAAGAACAAAGTGGTTACAAGTATTCTGCAGCTTCCGCGTACAAGTTTTCTTCCACATGACACTTATAGTTACTAAAGTGATGGTATATGTATAAATATGGGGCTTACGCACATTGTCCATTTTTGAAAGTGATCCAGTATCTGCTGAGTGGAAGGTTCATACCAGGTTTAGGAAAGTAATGATTTTTTTTTAAAAAAGTTACTGAAAGCTAAAATTCACAAATGGAAAGACACAGAAGGTCCAGTGTGAATTTACAGCATCCTACTTACAGCAGCAATGAGAGAGTAGGAGTGGTGGATTAAAAATTTGACAAGGTATGAAACTTAAAATTTCTGAATTCAGAACCTACAATACACACATCTTATTGTAAGCAGTGTAAAGTTACTTATTTGATTTTTGTTGTATTTGGGTGCAGTTTCATATTCCAGTACTTTTGGTTTTTTTTATATTGTAGACTGACTAACTTATCATTAAAATGGTTGTTTCTTTTCTTCTCTGTAGTTCACTGAGTTCCCAATTATTGTGATTAAAATTCAGTTACAATCAAACACAGCAGAATATTAATATTTAATTGAATTGATTCAGTCTAGTCTCGATTTCATGTTTAACCAATGCTTAATTGATTAACACTCAAATGCAGCTCTATTATTCCAACTTTCCCACTGATGTTCCTCCCTTTACAAGTAAACAAGAGGTCTTAGAAATTTGACTGTGCTCAAAAACAGGCTCATAGGGGCAAGAGCCAATTGAACTGGTGCCGGCAGCTCATTGTAAGTGTTTCAGGCAGTGCATTATGTAGCAGCATTTGAAAGTCTTTCAAATGGGCACGTATTTGTGAAATGACTACATTGCTGGTCCTGCTTAATACTGGTTAAGCTTCCAACAGGATTTGTTATGTAATCTCCAAACAAGGAGGAGGCAAGGAAGGGAAAAAAAATCTCAACAGTGGAAAACACCCAACACACATTTTTTTGTAATTGGGTTGATATCATTGCCAGTGAATAATGTACCTTTCTGCTTTTGGAATCCAGTGGTAGCATCAAACTAGAGCAAACAATACATCACCACTTGTGAAATACTGCTCTTTATAACCTGCCCCGAGCATTTATTCGTTCATGGGATGAGTGTGTTACTGGCAAAGCCAGAATTTATTGTCCATCCCTAGGTAGTGCTGAGCCACCTTCTTAACAACTGATTGGCTTGCTAGGCCATTTCAGAAGACAGTTAAGGGTCAACCATATTATTGAGGGTCTGGAGTCATAAGACCTGGTAAGGATGGCAGACTTTCTTCCCTAAAGGGACAGTGAACCAGATGGGTTTTTTATGACAATCTGGTAGTTATATGGTCACCATTACTGATACTAACTTTTTGTTCTAGATTTGTTAATTAACTGAATTTAAACTCCCCAGCTGCCATGGTGAGATTTGAGCTCACATCTCTCACTCATTAGTCCAGCAAGATAATCACTAGGCTTCTGTTGCTGGCATTCTATTTTTCATCTTCAGCTACTTCTCTGACTTCAATGAGGTGGTCAACTTAGTGTCAATTTGAAACATAGAAAGATTTACAGCACAGAAGGAGGCCATTTGGCCCATTGTGTCCATGCCAGCTGAAAAAGAGATATCCAGTCTAGTATCCCCTTTCAGCTCTTAGTCTGTTATTTTTGTCAAATTATGGAGATGTTTGCACAGTCTCAGCTGGCAGAAAGAGGAGAATTTATGCCTGTTAGTCCAAGTCAGATTTGACCTATGTTCTGTGTAAAAGGGGAATATTTTCCATCGTAGCAGTGAAGCACCATTCAGTCCCTTTCAAAATTAAGAATCGAGCTAATCATCCCATTCTGTAGATTAAGACAATGCATGTTAATCATTGTTTAGAAACACAAAAATTAAATCTAATTAAATTAGATTTATGGTATCAGTGTCTCGCCAGCAACTAGAGGTGACTGAATTAGGGTGCTGCTAAATGTAACACTTTGGAATAAAACATTAATGTTACATTTTAAAATGCACACTAGATGGTCTTAATACATAGTTTTACATTTTTATTCTGAATCAACATTTAAAATTTTAAAAATTAATTAGGGCTGTGCGTAAAATAAATGTATTACTACAAAATGTTTCAAAGTAATTATTAGTCAATTAGAATCACCTTTGTTTTCCCTACAAAGGTAAGTATTTTATGCACTGGTGCACTGTAAATGAACTAAAACCCTGTTTCAGCAACCTTTAGTATCCATTCCCTGACAAAACACTCCACAGAGTAAAATCAGCATGTATAAAAAGGAAATGAAAAGGTTTGGGAAAATAATGACTGCATTAGATAAATGATCCCATGCACAATTTAACTTGACCATTCCAGAGGAATAATTACTTACTGCGAATACAGTTTAATCTCTACGTTATCTTCACTTTATTGTCAATGGAGTTCAAGGTTCCTGTGCTGAGAAGCCAATTTAGTTGGAGGCAAGAAAGGAAACATAAAACCTGCTGAGTGACCCGTTTTTTTGGGGGCAGCTCTTGTTACTTTGCCTGATTTCCAAAACACATCCTAGCGTTCCAAAATCTGTAGAGCTGTATCTAAATTCAAATTAAGTGATAGATGAAGTTTCTAGGACACTTAACAAATGATGATTTTTGAAATTTTGCAGTTAAACCACAAGGGCCAGGAAGGAACAGGTTGGATTCCTTGTGCATTTCCAATTATATAACAGGAACTGCAGTAGGACATTTAACCCCACAAGCCTATTCCGCATTTCTCAGCTGGGGTGGGATCAGGGTTGGTATAATTGGCTGAGGCCCATCTCCAACCCAAGTTTGGGTTTGGTGGGGGGTGGGGGCAAGTGGATAAGGGATCCTCCCCCTTTAGGGGATTGGTGAGCATGGACTGCCATTGGATTGGTCCATGATTATGCTTGGGAAAGTACTGCAGTGGTTTGCCATTGCCTTCTGCAGTATGGCTGAACAGGAAGCTCTCCTGCTGCTACCTCCCGCCATCAAGCATATTGGATGGATTTACAGCCTGATAATCAACCTGTTCGGCCAGTTATGAACACACCTTCAATGGCCATCAAGTCCCAGAGTGGGTCTTGAAACCAGAGGCAGCATATTGCACTCGTCGGGCGGGTGCCCAAACCGAACAAGCATAAAATGATGCATGATGACATCGGGTTAGTGTCCCGACATCATTGCGCACTCACGTGATATTTCGGTCGGTGGGCACACCTGCCAGTCGACAATTAACCGGGCTATTATGGTCATTAAAGTACCAATTGAATTAATTCTTTTGCTTCCCGTCCGACCTTATGGTTGGTGGGCAGGCAAAAAGGCCAAGTGGCCTTTGGATTTTTTGCGAAATCTCATCCATGGGCAGAATGAGGTTTCATTCAGTGATTTAAAAAAAAATTTCAAAATAATTTCTACTATGTCCCTGCTCATGTGACAGAGTCACAAGGGGACATGTTATAAACATTTTAAAATTTTTTTTTCCCCGAAATCTTCATCTCCCTGAGGCAGCTCTGTGCCTCAGGGAGCTTTTCTTGCGTGCATCCGCGCACACAAACGTGACCTTGCTCGCTCGCCCTCCTTCCCCCGCCCACGCCCTCCTCCGCCAACACAGGCAGTGCTAAGCACTGCAGCACGTGTTTCATAATGGGCGGACATTAATTGCCCCACCGTGAAATCGTGGTCGGGCCCCGACTGCAGGCAGCAGTCGGCTTCCTGACAGCTCCTGCTCTCTCCTGCCGAGCCCACCCAATGAGGGCAAAATTCTGCTCCAGAGCTTCTGGCCCAGATACGGCGGTTACCACTGCACCATAAACCCTCCAGATAAGAGAGTGTGGGAGGAAAAAAGAAACAAAGAGTTCCTGTTTACCTAGTGCTAGACAATAACTCCAATAGAAAGTGGGCATATGGCTATGTAAGATAAAGAGTGAATCGAACTCAGCTATAGTACCTGCCACAGTCATTTCATGTCTAAATCACACATGATAGGTGACCATTTAGATATGGCATTGAGTAAAGTAAGGATATTGATATTTGCAGATCCATTACTCTGTGAAGAGTTATTTGTTGGTGGGGTTGGTGGGAGGGAGTGGAATTAAAAAGGACATTGAAGTGTAGCTATACAGAAGAATATTCAAAAATCTACAAGGGAAAGTTTAATTGTGTAAGGGAAATGGCTGGACAGACCTTCATATATGCTTTAAGCTTTAGATTAGTTACTGGGCCCAATTGTTTCTTTATTCTACTGATGCCACTGGCAGCCTTATAATTCAAAATACAATTAAGGCAAGCACAAAATGTTTCCCCATTTTATACTTGGGCTGATGCTTTGATCACATTAGTGGCCAGAGGAAAATGCAATTGCTATTGTTTCCAAATATTATAATCACCCTACTTCTCTGCTGTTATCTTGTTCTATGCTCTGGCAATCCTTACAGATGGTATTTTAAGAAGGCAAAAAAAGATCTCATTGGAGAGTAAAAATAAATGGCAGTGATAGCTTCTAATATTCTCCATGTGGTGATATCCCATTAACTCCAATTTTCACAGGGGAGGAACTCCAGCTGCATCTTATCCTTGTGCATAGCTGGTGTGATACTCATACTTTAGTTTGAAAAAATGCTACACATCGAACAGTTTAAAAAAAAGTCTGTGCATACAATTAGTAAGAGTTGCAATATCCTTGATAACATAACTCAGTTGTCACAACTCGACAGCTGACATGCTGTTGAAGATTTACATCTTGCACTCATCAGGACAGATGCAAGAGTACCAAATTTCAAAGGGAACAACAATTTATACTGCATGAGAAAAGGGTGCTGATTGGTTGGCAGGTGGATGATTGGTTGAGGCTTTGCCATGGAGACTGCACCAGGGAACAGAACAAGTCCAGGCATTGCACCTATTTCAATTGAACAAATGCATGGGAGACAACTGTTCCCTGGTGCATTCCCCATGGCAATGCCTCAATCAGAGTTAACTTGTCTTTTTATTAATTTAAACAACAGCTTGGGGGAATAACTGTTCCCTGGTGCACTCTCCATGGCACCTCCTCAACCAGAGTCAACTTGCCAACCAATCAGCACCCTTTTCACATGCAGTATAAATTGTTCCCTTTGAAATTTGATATTCTTGCGCTTGTCCTGAAGAGTGCATGACAAAAAGCTTCAACAACATGTCTCTTTGTCCAGTATTACTCAAGTTCTGTACTACCAAGGGTCTCTATAAAGAATACTGCTCCTTTAATAGCTAAAAAAAAAATTCGCTTTTTCTTTCTGTTACAGATTATCATAGTTAATTTTAGTATAGCACTGAATTCTGTCAAACCAGACAAAACTAAACGCTTGATGAACTAATCATTCATAACGGATAGAGAAGACAGAAGGGCTTTCTAAGTATAACTATTTATGTGGCCCTCATGAGTTAGTGTGCAAATCTGGACATCTATACCACACTAAAGCATTATTTAAGTCTCTATCTCCCCAATACCTCACTCAATCCTCCATTGCCTCTGATTTGTCATGATGCTCATCAAACACATAGTATTGCCACAGCAGAAATTTCCACCAACTAAATATTGGAAAGACAGAAGCTATTCCCCACAAACTTCATTCCTTAGTGACCAACTCCACCCCTTACCCTGGCCACTGTCTCAGGAGAAGTAGATCTTTTAGAACCTCGGCACCATTTTGGCCCTGGTCTGATTTCTGACCCTATATCCTCCTCTTCACCACTGGACCTCCTTTCAGCTCTATAACATCACCTGTCTCTGCCCCTGCCTCAGCTCAATTGCTGCTGAAATCCTCATCACTGCCTTTGACACCTCTAGACTCAGCTATTCTAATGCTCTCCTGATTGGTGTCACTCCTTGAACCCACTATAATAAAAGATCTCTGTATCCCACCAATTCTGGTCTCTTGCACATCCCTGATTTTTACTGTTCCAGCACTGGCAGCCTTCAGCTTCCCAGGCCCCAAGCTCTGGAATTCCCTCTATAAACCTCTCAGCCTCTCTCTCCTTTAAGATGCTCATTAATACCAACCTCTTTAACCAAGCTTTTAGTTGCCTCTCCTAATATCCCATGTGGCTCAGTTGTTTCATAATGCTCCTGTGCTACACTTTGAGGCATTTTAACTGTTTTAAAGCTGCTATATAAATGCAATTTGAAGTAAAAAGGAGAAACGGGCAACATGCAGGGGAGGTGTATTGCCAAAGAGTGTCATTACAGCGAGATTCCAATTTCAGAGCAGTCCTGCCGGAGGCCGAGATGAGAGTTGCCGATCCATCCTCTTAACTGCAGTACAAATGGATCTCAGGTGACACAGCTGGGAATAACTGATTGATCTTTATTCCCAACAAAAAAAATTTATGGGGACACCAGTCAAAATATTTTTTTAAAAAGCTAAACAGTGTTACATTGTCAGACCATTTGTATTACAATGGACAGGCAGTATAGGGCTTCTGCTCCATAATCTCCTACAACGTTAGTTCTCAATCTCATTCTATTTAGGAATGCACTTCTGAAAGATGCAGGAAAAACTGGAGGATCTGTTGCCACACATGCATTTCCTTGTATGCAGATTACAGCAGCATTGATTGATGAATGTGCAAAATCAGAATAGAAATATAAAATGGTTCTGTGATTTGCTAAAACTCAAGAACGATTAGTGGAATGTACAGCACACTAACCATATAATGCCAATATTGATCTCCATGACATAAATGAAGTATCTTCAGAATAATCAGTAGGAGGGACAATTGTTCACAGATTTGATATGTACTCTACCTCTTCACTTAATTATATTTGTAATATATAATAATTTCCCTACTTATCAAGGTTTCATAAAAAAAAGTTCATGACCGTGTTTTTCTTGTTGACTCTTCAAACCCATTGAGAGCCTTTAGAAGAAAGCATTTGTTTTAAAATTCAAAGAGTACAATTACATTTGAGTTAGCTAATAAAAAGGGAGGGGGTGTTATATTGCAACTAGTAATGATGGAGATCCAACGAAATCAAACCACACAGTGCCACGCAGTGATGGAATGCAGATGTGAATACAAGTGTTGAAGGTTTGAATATGAAAGTGGCATTTACCTTCGGAATGCATGATACAGCCGTCGACTCGGACAGCCTTGGATATGTGTATGAACTATATGCATGTCCAGTGGGATGTGTTGACTTAAATGCACTGGCAGCATATGGCACACTTGGTTCCTGCAGTCCAGATCCTGATTTTGATCTCTGTCTCATAGTCGGTTGAGGACTTGTCTGTATGACATAGGATGACTTTGGTCGTTTGTCCAAGTCTTCCTTTTGGGGTTCTGGGCCCCAGTCTTTCTCTTTGTATTCCAATTTTTCCCTAGGAATTTCTCTTTGAACATTTCTAGAAGGTGTACTTTGTAGGTGTCTCCTGTGAACTGGTGGTGACCTTTGAACTCTTGGGGAGTCCCTGCTTGCCACAATGTGGTCTGTTGGCCTAATTTTTGACACCAAATATGTATAGTAGTCTGGTGGCAATCTACCAAAATCTGCCTTGTGTACGTTGTCTTCTAAGTAATATGTTTCTACAGATCGAACTCTGTTAGAATCCTGGCCATTTTGTTGAGCAGCTTTGTTATATTTGAGATGTCTGTCCCAGTCTTCAGCAGGATTGCTCTGTTCTTTGCATATCCCTGCTGTAAAATCTTTTGAAGGTTCAATATCATATGAGTGTCTGAGATAATAATGGCTGTAACCATTTTCTTCAGGACTGCACAGGCTATGGTTGGAATTTTTCTGTGGTGGAGCAGGAGGACTCTCCCTACGTAGAGAGTTTGAGCGAGTTACAGAAATATCATTGAACTCTTCCAAAAGGCCATTTAAAGAGGTGTCTTTCCATGCTCTGTTTCCTCTGACTATAGTCTGTAACAAAAAATAAATCAGTTAATATAGACGGAGGATACACAATCATGCTTAATATCAGAACAATGTCAATGCTTTAAAGCTCAATGTAATCCTTTGTTTAGAACAATCTAGTTTCACAGAGAAAAATTGCAAACAATTACAAATATTTACACTTATTCTTATTTTAAAACGTCTATCTGGTGTTGGGCTGTGTTGGTCCATCTGCTTTGTATGGTCTGATTGGACTGTCAATCCAATCCTTTCCACTTGGTCTCAAATATTTAGCTGAGAACTGCCAATGAGGTGGTAGATGCGACTCAACTCTGATCAACTGGGATGGGGGTTTGAGTGATGGGTGGATCAGGAAGGTTAGGAACACAATGCATTTAATTTTCAGAGTAACGGTGGTACTCTCAGTGATGAACTTCGCTCTGCATTGTTCTTCCCTTTGTTTGGGCCCCATTCTTCAAATGTGGAAATGAAACTGAAAATGCTGAAAATTTGAAGAAACAAACAAAACTGTTGGAAATACACAGCACATCAGTCATCATCTGAAAAACAAAGTGATCATGTAATGTTTGGAGTCTGCAACCTTTATCATGGACTTATGTACTTTCTCACATTTTCTGTTCTTATAAAATATTCTACCTATCAAATATTTTCTGCTGGATAATATCAATGAAATGTTCAAAATAATTTTGATGGTAATTCACAGTTACTGAAGTCAAATTACTGGATAATTTGAAAATATTTAGCATAAAATCATCACCTTGTGTTATTCACATTACTTAATTTAAGTTGTTAGATCATTCAATTTTCACCACAGAAAATGACTGAATTATCAGAAGTGATATAGGAAGAATGGCATAGATCTCTCAGCTTACATCAAAATCCAGTAGCCACTGAGTTTAAAATGTCAACTTTAGGGCAGCATTAAATATATATTTTTTCAATGCCATGCTACAATACCATCAGTATTTTAATGTTAAAACTTTTTTTTTCCAAACTGTTGCTCTGTAATATTCGGTGTTATACTCATCACAAGAACTGGAAATGCACATACAAACATACGAAATAGGGGCAGAAGTAGGCTATTCAGGCTCTCAAGCATAACTTATTTATAACATGCCTTATTTTTATTACTTTTTAAATTATTTTTGCTTGATCTATCAACAAATATTAAGTTGCCTGTTAGTCATTTTTCAAATGAAGATGTGGAGCACATACGAAGAAGCTTTCTAACACAACCCAGAGAAACAATGGGATGCATTTCAATTTTCTGGCCTTTTATTCCAGACCTACTTGGTTTCCCCCCTCCCTATGAGTCCTCCCTCCAAGGTTTTCAAATTAATTTCACTGCATAAAATTTAGTAATGAGAATGCTGCAGTAAGAGCACTTCATATCCTTGTCTTCAAACAATAAAAGGAAAATTTAGTTTTCAGAAGCTTTGACCCATGTTGGAAGAGAGGCTATTGGACTGATCTTTCCTGTCAAGACTGCAATGAATGGCCCTCAACCAAACATTTGCCATTGCAACTTTGGTGATTGCATAGTAATGCTAAAGCTGGTCTGCTGTAATTCATTTTCCTCTGAACACTTGTTAGCATTTGAATAAAATTTGCAGCTAAACCACATCAACAAAGGCGATGGGTGTAGTTGTTCTACATTGCATTCTATATTAGGTAGTACATTTGAAGAATATCACGTCAAATTTGATTGATCATAGTAGTTACATTTCTAGCCAACAGCCTGATATAAATGTGGTTCTATTGGGGAAAACTCATCTTTAAATGGAGATGATTCCTTACGACTGATGCAAAAATCTGTATTCATTAAAAATCTCGTGTGTAAGATATTGCACATTAAATGCTTATGATGGCACGTTAAAAATGCCTGCAACACGAAAAAGAGTCAAGTTTTTCTCATTAGCTGAAATGCTTATGTTAAAATGCGATCAGGAAAGATTCCAGAGAAAAGCAGCTAATTCAAATGCTGCAATTTCAACCAATCAGGCTGTCCAATTTAATTCCTAGCGCCACTTTGATTTCTGACCCAGTTGAATATGCAGTCATATAAATAACATTGACAATATGAGAAACGTCCAAAACTAAAATCATTGGGCAGTAGGTAAGTTCTGAGGTGGAGAGGCAAGAGGAAGAAAACAAACACGAGGAAAGCAGGGTGGCCGTTCTAGTTTTCGATATGTTGCTGTGGAAAATAATACTGAGAGTGACTAAGAACCCAGTGGGAAAGGATCCTTTAACCAACCCTGGGATTTCAAGATGCTGCTGACAAATCCTGTGTACTCTGTGCCCCCTGCAGAATTAGTCAGCTGAAATACTTATACCATATTCTTATGGAATTGCAATCCCCAAGGAGCAACATTTCAACTGGCACAAGAGGCCGGACGAAAGATGATAACCACGCTCTCAGATGTCAGACTAACCCCGTGCAATACCATCAGAGATTAGCTAGTATTTGTAAGTAAAAATACCGGGGATGTCGGCATATAAGTCAAACTTCTTTGAAGTCTCAAAGAATCCCTCCAAAAACAGGTGTCGACTTATACACCGGGTATAAAGGTGAAATGCCGGCGTGGGCATGGGTGGTGGCCATTTGGAAACGTCATTGGCTTCCGACGCAAAGAGTGGGTGCTTCTTCAACTCCTGAACACCTTCGCAACACCGCCCCCCCCGCCCCCCTCTCTGTTTTGCCTGCTTCATCCCTTATGCTTTGTTATAAGATACTGGTAAGTAAGATGTGCATTTGTGGGGAGAAAAATTGAGGCTGACTACTAACACAAGTATAGCTAGTCCTGGCTGAAAAGTGTGGGGGGCTGACTTAACTACAGAGTATATGCAAAAATATGATATTTGGGGGCTGGAAAAATGGGATTGTCTTAAATGCTGGGTCGGCTTATACACCGTGATTTATGGTATTTTATTATTTTTCTTCCTAATTTGTTAGTTTGTCACAGATCTTACAAACACCACTGAGATTATGATGAGTTAATCTGCTTTTATGATGCTGATTGAGATAAAGGCTTTGGCCACAACTGGAAGAATTCCTTTGCTCCTCTTTGAATAGTCCCATAGGCTCTTTCATATCCACTGGAGAGGTCAGTCAGAATCTTGGCTTAACATCTTATCTAAGAGCAGCCCCTCAGACAGTGCAGCTCTTCTTCAGTGCACTGCACAGGTTAAGAATTAAACTGGGAAAGGTTGGAAACCACTAGAAAACATGCAAAATCTTTCAGAGTTGTAGCTGACAATTACTGGGCAGATATGAAGGGAGTTGGAAAAACACTTGGCTGTCACAAAACATAATGCTGTTATGCATGGTACTGATCTGGGTCTATGCAAACAGTAGTAATATCTATTATTAAATTCTTTTTCATTTTATGAAACTAATCTGAGGTGCAAAGGCCACAGGGAAAAAGTCTACTTATTTTTACTTAATAAGTTGTGGCCCTTAATCAATAACAATTTTAATTTTCACAGGTTTATATTATCCTTAATGTAGTTTACTGGATTTCAGATTCAATTTAATTGAAAAATTCAATATTACCCGACAAACCAGTCTCAGCTTCTGGTGCTCTCTATTGCTATTTTACAAACTGAATGTCAAGTTGTAGCGCAGTGAGTTATAATATTGTCCTCTAGCCTCTGAAATATAGGCTTAAGCTCAAATCCAGATTGATGGCAAGAAAACCTCTTTTCTCTGAAGGCTGTTGTGTTCTTAAGAGAAATGAGCTTAGTCAGTCTATGCAGTTGCAGCCAAGATAATCTGTTGGTATAGCGCTGGGATAGCCACAGTGTGTATCCTACCCAATGTTGTATTACTGATGTAGGCATGGACACAGGTATAAAATTTGGAAAATGTTCCATCCCCCTTGATGTCCAAAGCACAAAATATTCCCTCCTAAAAATGACAGCAAAATACTTGTTCCACTGGCGGGGAAGCCCAGGACAAGGGGAAATAACCTTAAAAGCAGAGCTAGTCCATTCAGGAGAGAAATTAGGAAAGAATTCTTCGTGCAAAAGGCGGTAGAAGTGTGGAACTCTTTCCCATAAAAAATGTGTTAGCTCAATTAATAATTTAAAACCCAAAATCAATAAATTTTTGCTAGGGAAGCATACAAAAGGAACAAAACAGGTGGATGGTGTTATGATACAGATCTCACTGTATGGCGGGACGGGCCAGAGGCGTAGAATGGCCTAATGGTAAATGTTCCTATTAACCAGCTGGTATCCTCGGAGCAGTATTTTACGTCTAGCAATCCCTTTTATCTTTTTTCTTGCTGACTTGAACTTGCTGCCTCATTTTTTTTTTTAAAACCCACATTGCTGCTGACAAAGCAATTTGTTTCAGCTCTCTTAAATCACAGGCCAACACTCTAGACATCTGATACCTGCATGAACAGGGTGCCAAAGCTTCTCACAGGCAACCAGTGAAAAAACCAAACCAAACTTAATGTGCAGTTTCTTAGTTATGTGAAATGCAACTTTTTAAACTGTTTATAAGTGAATGAATGAATGTGAATCAGGGTAGGCGATGGAAATAATAGGAAAAGATCTGATCCCCGCCCCCCATGGTAACAGCTATCAAATAAATATGAAAAAAAAGCAATTGGTAATGTGGAAGAGATAGGGAAGAGAACAGGACGATTAAAAAAAGATTTTTTAAAAAATTTTAAACATTTTAAGTTCTTTTAACAGATGAAATTATGTTCTCCTGGCATTACAGTAGAATTAAAGCTATAAAGCTGATGTATGTCTGAATCTCAGCTGTATTAAATTTAAAAAATTTATTTTCAGCCTTATGGTGGGGAAGCTGAAAACAAAATGGCTGCCCCCAGAAGTGCAGAATTCTCTGGTGCTGACTACACATTAAAGGTTAAACGCTAACTTGTTTTTAAAAAAATTATTTGGTGATTATGCTGAGAGATGAACTGAAAATATCAGGAATGTCATTTTTCAATTCGATAATTAGCTTAAAGACGAAATTACACTTTCTAAATGCATCACATTTTTAAGGTAAAATGTTGTCTTCAGAGTAAACGTTATTTCATATTTTATGCATAAGGGGTTTCTCTTTAGCTTCAATCAAGAAATGTATCCTCACTCCATGGGCTGAATTTTCCCCCCGTTTGGGGGGTGGGGCGGGAGAGAGTTGATGGGCGGGTCCGTGTGTGCAGGCACACTTCCGATCGGCGCTCCCGATCGGAGGCGCGGTGCCATTTTACGTGGTCGCTCCCTATGCAGGAGGGGGGAATCCTAAAATAGAGAGCGCGCTCTTTCACACACGCACACGAAAGAGCGCACTAAGCTCCCTGAGGCTAAGTGCAGCCTCAGGGAGATCGGCTCCACGTGCAAAAATATCAAAAATAGAAAAATAAAATTCCCCTTACATGTCCCCTCATGTGACAATGTTATGAGCTGCGGCATGTTCATAATTTCCAACAAAACTTTATTAAAATTTTTAAAACCCTACATGAAACCTCATCCCGCCTGTGCATGAGGTTTCATGTTTTTTCTACTTCCCACCGGGGCTCCTGGCCTGCCCACCAACCTTAAGGTTGGACGGGCAGGTCCACTAATTACTTTAACTGATCTGTCAATGGCCTCAATTGGCCATTGACAGGTCGGCGGGCGCGCAGCTGATTTTGCTGCGCTCCCGCCTTCCTGAAAATTTAAATGGGGCGGGGTGATGTCGGGAGTTCCGCCCGACGTCAACCCGCATCATTTTACGTGTAGGCGAGCTGGCCCCGCCCCCACTCGCCAATAATAAAATCCTGCCCCAAGCATTGAAAAAGCATTCAATAATTTTGCTTGCAAACACTGACAGACCAATCAGCTGTAGCTTTATTTCAAAACTATTCCTGCAACAGGAATAGTTACCTCACCAGCTTTAGTGAACCCAATATTTTACCAGGCCATGGATTTTCACGTATTGAACTCTTTACAACCAACTACTTGAGTACAGATAATATGATTACAGCTCCAACTTTGTATGAGTAAACTTTTAACCTCAACAAAGTTACCAATGTTAATATCCACAATCACTGTTTATTATAAAAGTACATTTATTAGTCCCAAGCACATTTATCGGCATAAAGCACATTGAAATGATACAAGATGCAAGGGCAAAGGGGATGTTCTAATCATCAAAGACGATCTAGTTTTAAATATCAGTGTTTCACAATGCAATCCCATATATACGAATTAAAGTCAAATGTTTTCAAGTGCCTGCCTTCCAATTCAATTTTATTGCCTTTGGGAACTGTTCTGGGGGTTTGTTCTATTCAGTGACAGTGGCCATTTTTCATGAGGCCCCTTGCACAGTCTGTTCTTTGATGATAAGCTGCAATGGGAAAATATTTTCTGGTTGCAGAAAGACTTGCTTCCTCTCAGCAGCAGAATAAGACGCAGACAAACCAAATTAACTATGATAAATAGCAGAGTGTATACTTAATAACCCTACTCTTTTAATGCCTCTCATCTATTGCATTGCACAAGTTCAACCACCCAATGCACAAAGTTATGCTGTCGTAATTCTAAATTAATACACAACTGTTTCCAACTGTCATTTTCAATACTTTCTTCATTTAGATTGTAAATTATCTAAGATAACATTTTTACTTTTAATCACTTTACCTGAATTTCAGTGCTATCAGATTTTATTAATTTCTGTTAGATGCAAAATCAATAAGCATTTCTTTTCATTAAACTACAATCATAATTCATCGTCATGTTTACCAGAAAAGAAAATCTAGAAAGGCTATGTTAAAGTGACTCATATGGAATTAAAGATGCAGTTTATAACATAATTTTCCATTTTGCCCTTCAATTAGCATTTCTTGCGTGGACTGATTGGGCCGAATGATTTGTTTCTGTACCATAAATTCTATGTAATTTACAGGCAATCAAATAGGAGTAGAATCATTGAATCTTACAGCATGGAGGGGGGGGGGAGGAGAGTCCATTTGGCTTATCATGCCTGTACGTGTTGATAGTTTGAAAAAGTGTTAGACAATTTCTCCCACTCCCCTGCTTTTTCCCCATAAAAGGGTTTCACTAGTTATGGCAGTAGGTGTAATGGTTACGCACAGTCCTCAAAGATTTAACTACCAAGAGGCAACAAGGCGCAAACATGTTCTCGTCAGCATGACGTGCTATAAGCACATCTCTCAATCCTTCCATCATTTCTAAACTGTCAGCATTGGATGAGCAGATATTTCCTCTAGTTAAATATTAGGGACACAGGAGCCATTGTCTTCAGTCCTCACTGCAAACTTGGATTCCAAGCCATCAACCCCTTTGCCCTGGCAATTGTCTAAAGCTGAAGCAAAATATTTTGCAGCCTTGGTGTCATATTTGACCACAAGATGCGCTTCTGACTACATTTCTAAAACTGCATATTTCCACCTCCATAAGATCACCAATTCTGCCCCACCTCAGTTCATCTGTGGCTGAACTCCTCGTCCAAGACTTTCCTGAGGTATACTAGAATGGGAAAATGGTAGGTCTTGGTATTTTGGAAAGATGAGATCCAATGGGCTGGATGGCTTTTCCATCTGGACCTACGTTGTGACCTTGAGATACAATATATAGCTGCTGCTTGGATCCAAAATAATGTTCATTTGTTATTTAATTAATTACCAATTAGATATCATGGCACATTATCTGGACCTGCTACAGTACTGAAAGGACTGGGGTGCATCATATTAATGTGGCAAGACAATCTGGGCCAACGTTCTTACCTCTTATCACTCCTGCTTTATTTTTAAATGGGTATTTATTATTTCTTCCCGTGACCTTTGGGAAGCCCATCTTCTAAATTTGGTGGTGACTGTCGGCAAATAAGTCACGTGTAAAATACGGAGCAAAAATAAATAAATACACTGAAAAAGGGCAAACCCATAAGAAGCCTGGGCATTAAAAAACAAAATCATACTGTATACTAATTACTGCAGGAAAACCAATTTACAAATATAATATTGACACTTATCTTCAAGAGTGCACTCTCAAAATGGCTGACTGCTACTTCTCTCCAGTACAATTTTTACCTTTAGGAGGAGACAGTGGCGTAGTGGTAATGTCACTTGTCAGAGGCCCAGGCTAATGTTCTGGGAACAAAGATTCAAATCCCACCATAGCAGCTGGTGGAATTTGAATTCAATTAATGAAAAATCTGGAATTGAACGGTGACCATGAACTATAACCAAAGAAACCCATCTGGTTCACAAGAAGGAAATCTGCCGTCCTTACCTGGTCTGGCCTACATGTGACTCCAGACCCACAGCAATGTGGTTGACTCTTAAATGCCCTCTGAAATGGCCTAGCAAGCCACTCGGTTCAAGGGCATTTAGGGATGGGGCAACAAATGCTAGCCTTGCTGGTGATGCCCACATGAAGGAATAAATTTTTAAAAAGACACAACATACTTCTGACAAAACAATCTAGGGAACAGCATGTCAAGGTAATTTAAGTGGGTTTGAATGACTTCTGGGGCCTTATAATGATGACAATGGATAAAATGTGCAACTCCTCTGGGCTAAGTGGAGGCAAAACTGCATGGAGAAACCGGGGAGAAGCACATTTAAACGCTGCTCTCCAGAATTCCTGTCCCCACTCGTCAGATGAAGATTAGTTCTACCAGCAATCCTGGTCAAGTTCAGCCCTATGATCTTAGGCCCATTTGTCAGATTCTTCAAAACCCTACTCACCCAGTCATTACTTGCATTAGCAGCGCAACTGATGAGAGAATCATCAGGCCCCATTATCTCTGAAGAGGCTCCTAGCACAATCTGTCAAGATGAAAATCTCCGTTAGGAGAAAAGTTTTATGAGATAAATTTTACTTATTTCTATATTTTAAATTGGTCACCTTCCCGATTTGAGAAAAATTCTCACATTTATATAGCATTGCTCACAGTTTCAGGACACCCCAAATTGCTTTACAACCAACAGTTTCATTCTTAAGTGCAGCCACCATTGTTATGCTAAGTGTGACATTCAAATTGTGCAGACAAGCCTTCACAAACAGCAGAATAAATTATTCACACATAATGGGCAGTATTTAACGCAGGCAACCGTGGTCTCACCTACCGGCTAGAGAGCGGGCAAGAGCCTTGCGTTGCCTCCTTTGGGGTAGGCCTCTTAGTCACTTAAGTGGCCAGCAGCAGGCCTTCCTTAGGAACAAGACCCCGGGGCGGAAATCCCAACCCCCAAGTGATGCTGGCCAATCAGAGGCCAGCAGGTGTTCACTGCAGACAGCGTTAGTGGGGGTGATAGCAGCATCCAGCAATGCAGCCAGGGAGAAAGCTCCAGGCCACAGGCAAGTGAGGGTAAGAGGGCGTTGCAGGAGACAGGGATGGGTTCAGCAGCAAGGATAGTGGGGTGGCTCTCAGCAGGCCCCCGTCCCTTCCTCCCCACAACACTTCCTGATGCTGGGCCCCTCAATCAAACACTGAATACCTGTGAACATGGAACACCCATCCCCCCTCCCCTGGTAGCCTGCAAGCAAACACATCAGGATTTGCTTTTCGGGCTTCCTGCTTGGTGACTGTCCCAGCTGTCACTGGGGATGAGACCCTTAAGTGGGCATTAATTGCCATGGTGGGGCAGGAAGGGTGTTCACAAGCCTTCCCATCCCAGGCATAATTGAGGCAGATTGGGAAGGCAGTTGGATCCCCACCCACCCAATTAAATGCTCCCTGCCTCCAAAATGGCCTTTGTAAGAGGACATTAAATTCCATCCCATGTGGTGGTGTTGGTTCAGAGGGGAATGAAGGCCACGTGAATAATTTACATTTATATAATGTCTTTAATGTTTTAAAATTCCCAATTGCACCTAATAAATGCAAATAGAAAAGGAAACAGATGCCAAGGAGGGATCCATTAAAGAAGTGGTTGAAGGTCTAGACAAACAGGTGGGTTTGAGAAAGCTTTTAAAGAGAGATAAATAGAAAGTAGAACAGAGAGGAAAGACTGGAGAGAGGAAAGGAGAGTGAAGAGAAAGAGAGAGAGTGAAAAAAAAAGGAAAGGGGAGAGAGGCAATGGGCAGGAAAGAAGTGAGAAAAGGGAAAGAGAAAGCGGTATGCTACGGACAGGGATGAGAGAGAACGGAAACCCCTGTTCCCTTCTCTTACCGTCCGTAGTCAGTGTGTTGTTGAAAAGGAAGATATGTGCATTTCTTAATCCCCGAGTGTGTGGACAATTTAAACAAAGCTTTTTGTGGGTTTAAATGAACAGGATTACTTACTCACGTGTTTATCCTGAAAATCTAAAGCTACGTCACTCACTCAGCCACTTTCTCACACACACTCGAGCAAAATACAGTTAAAGAAAATAGTGCACTTTTACAAGTTATGAATTACGAACTATTCTTTTGTTCATGTGATTGGCTCATCTTAGAAAAAACATATGGTGCAGGCCTGATGAAGAAGAGGTTTTTCACTCCTGAAGTGTAGTTAGGTGAGTTCAATAGCCAAAGTTGTATACCAGAGTCACTGCAGGATTCTCTTGAAAAGATGTACTTTCTACAGGTCACAAATTTTGTTCCAGTAGGTCGGCTTTCTGTACTGGTGGGCTTGAAAAGGCACAGGCTTGGCGACCTTACAATGTTGTAGTCTCCAGTTCTTAAAGGAGTAAATGTTATTGCCCTTTCTGCTGCCACTGTTGTGCCTCTTGCAGACAGCCCTTAAAATTCATTATGGAGGCCAACATGGCTGCCTTACTATGTGGTTTTTTGCACAGTTCCCCTTTCTGAATATGGTGTTGGGCTCAGCTGAAAAACACAACCTGGGTCTGTGTGTGCAGACATTCACCCTGGACGGTTTGAGACAATTTCCATCTTTGTTTCTGAAAAGACCCTTGCAGGTCAGAAATTCTCTTGTGGATGGTCTCAGGAGATGTTTAATGACACCTTCTTAGCTTGGAATGTGTCATTTTGTCCTCTCAAGACAGTGTGGCAGTTTGAATTCACAGATCAAGTCAGGTGACTCTTGGCAACCATCTTTTGCAGCACTTTAATGTCCCTTTTTAAAAGAAAAGTCAGTACCAGAAGATTCCACACTGATTTAAGAATATGACATGCCTTTTACTGGCCATGACAGATAGAAGAGATAAAAAGCAAAAGGGAAAGGGAGAGGCACAAAAAGGAGAAAAAAAGTGAAGAAAAAAAGAGTTCCAGAGGATGAGGCTATGGTGGTTGTAAGCTCTGCCATCAATGATGTTGTTGAAGGTAAGGAAGATATATATATGACTACAGTTAGAAGATCAAAGGGTCCTGGTGGTATGGGGAGGTGGAAAGTGAGGAAGGTGAAACAAGACTGAAGATGTTGCAAAGCTATGGGAGATGAAAGCAATGGGAGGGGGGATTTGAAGAAATTGATGACCAGCTTTGATCGTAATAATATACCATAGGACAGGGAGCCAATGTAGATCAGGTAGAATAGGGATCATGGCAAGCAGGGCTTAGTGAGAGACAGAATAAGGTCAGCAACATCGTAAACAAGCTGAAGTTAGTAAAGGAGAGAGAGAGTTGGAATATCAAGTCAAGGTGACAAAAGCAGGCATATAGGTGGGTGTGGAATGAAAGTAAGAGTAGATTGGGCAGTGTTGGACCGGTGGAAATAGGTGATGGGATAAGTGTGAAGCTCAGCTCAGGATCTACCAGGATGCTAATGTTTCTCAAGACCTGGTTCAACTTTAGTGAGCAGCCAAGGAGGCAAAGGGGCAGAGTGATGGCTGAAAGAAATTGTTTCCATTTTTTTGATGTTAGTTTAGAGGAAGTTGTGACACATCATGACTAACCACCAAACATGCAATCTGACAGCACTGATTAAGCTGTGCATTCTAGAGATATGGTAGAAAGTAGGATCAGATGTCTTCACTACGGGCACAATCGGTGATCAAGGTACAAAGTGTGCACGTAATTGTGTTAGATTTACGAAATGTTTCTTTTCTCAATTTTCCTTGCATATCATCAAATGTAAAATCTTTCATGAACCAGCACAATTGGGCTGCATTTTAAAATGTACTTTTTAAAATAAGTTTGCTTTAAAAAACATTCTTTGATACATTCAAGAGCAGGAACTCAGTGCAATTTGATTAAAACAGCTGAAAATGGGTTAATAAATAATTGAACATTAAAACATTAAATAATAAACATTAATAAAACACATTTTTAATTACAGTGATTAGTCCATCACCTGAGTAACCATATTTTAAATGGAGAATTTGGAAGATGATAGGCAGGAAGCTTGTTCAAAAGTCTCAGAAGAAAGAGAGGGTAGAGATTGGCCACAGTTAATGCATGACACATTTTTAAATAAAATTATTTGTTCATGAGATATGGGCATCATTGGCTAGGCCAGCACTTATTGCCCATTTCTAATTCCACTTGAGATGGTGATGGTGAGCTGCCTTCTTGAACGGCTGCACACACAGCAGTACACACAGAGTGCTGTTAGGGAGAGAGTTCCAGGATTTTTGACCCAGGGACAGTGAAGAAATGGCAATATAGTTCCACGTCAGGATGGTGTGAGACTTACAGGTGGCGGCATTTCCAAGCATCTGCTGTCCTTATCCTTCTAAGTGGTAGAGGTCGCGGGTTCCACACTCCTTGGAATTTTGACTGGGGCACCTCCTTATTTGACATAGAGACAGGTTTTCTGTCCAGTTAAGGGAAGCAGGTGGGCTTGTGAAGCTGGAGGGCCAGAGGCTTTCCAGCTTCAGAGGAGCAACCAGCTGCGGTGAATTGTAAGCAGCCAAGAGGAGGCTTCAACATGGAGGTGCCCTCTTGGAAACATCTTTAAAAGTTCAATTAAAAAGTAATAGAAAAAAAGCAGTTAAGTCACCAGCATGGGGAGGGGAAATCCCTCCACAGGGCAGCCTTTGGCTGCATCTGCACCCAGCCAGCCAGCAGGGAGGACCTGTGGGCCTGCCACTGCATACCTGCCTCCAGGCAGCTGAATTGTCACCGTCGTATCATGAATTCCCTACTGCATTTTTAAGTGACTACCTTATACTTATGGTCCCTGGTTCATGTCTACCTGCAAGTGGAAACATTTTCTGTGCAGCTATCTTATCAAACCCATTTATAAGCTTGAAGACTTCTATCAGGTCTTTTTTCTAGAGGAGAGGGCCAGCCTATTCAATTTTTCCTGAAAGGTATAACCTCTCAGTTCTGGTATCATTCTAGTAAATCTTTTTTGCACCTTCTCCAGTGCCTCTATATCCTTTTAATAATATGGAGACCAGAACTGTTCACAGTGCTCCAAGTGTGGTCTAACCAAGGTTCTGTATGAGTTTGAGATAATTTCTCTGGATTTCAATTCTATCCCTCAATAGAAATAAACCCTGGTGCTACGTTTGTTACAGAGGGATATAGACAGTTAAGTGAGTGGGCAAAAACGTGGCAGATGGAATATAATATGGGAAAGTGTGAGGTTATGCACTTTGGCAGGAAGAATAGAGGAGCTGAATATTATTTAAATGGCGAAAGACTGAAGAAAGCTGGAGCACAGAGGGATTTGGGGGTCTTCGTGCATGAATCCCAAAAAGCTAGCATACAAGTTCAGCAGGTAATAGGTAAGGCAAATGGAATGTTGGCCTTTATTTCAAAGGGAATGGAGTATACAAATAGGGAAGTCTTGCTAAAACTATACAAGGCACTAGTTAGACCACACCTAGAATACTGTGAACAGTTTTGGTCCCCTTATCTAAGGAAAGATATATTGGCATTGGAGGCCAGAGAAAGTTCACTCGGTTCATCCTGGGGATGGAGGGATTTTCTTATGGAGGAGAGGTTGAGTAGGTTGGGCCTGTACTCATTGGAGTTTAGAAGAATGAGAGGTGACCTTATTGAAACATATAAGATTCTTAGGGGGCTTGACAGGGTAGATGCTGAGAGGTTGTTTCCCCTTGTGGGAGAGTCTAGGACCAGAGGGCATAATCTCAGAGTAAGGGGGCGCCATTTAAAACAAAGATGAGGAGGGATTTCTTCTATGAGGGTGGTCAATCTGTGGAATTGTTTACCACACAGAGGGCTGTAGAAGATGGGTCGTTAAGCATATTCAAGGCTGAGACAAACAGATTTTTAATCAGTAAGGAAACCAAGGGTTATGGGGAAAAGGGAGGAAAGTGGAGTTGAGGATTATTCGATCAGCCATGATCTCATTGAATGGTGGAGCAAACTTGATGAGCCGAATGGCCTACTTCTGCTCCTATGTCTTATGGTGTTATGTTTGCCATTTTTGTTAATGATCTTTTTAACCTGTGTCTATGTTGTGTATCTGTACCTCCACATCCCTCTACCCCATTTCGATGCTTATTTTCCAAGGAATCTCTTCTTATTCTTCCTGCAAAATGTACTACCTTATACTTACCTATATTGAAGATCATTTGCAATTACATCCCCATTCTGCAAGCTTATTAATGTCTAAGATACATGGTAATACTTGATGTATCAAGTCAGACATGATGAGCAGACTGGATGCACATTAAGTATCTCCCTGCTCCTCTTATACTCGTGGCACGGGACATTTTACATTTAACTGAGCAGTGAACTTAGTTTTATTGTCTCAAGTGAAAGTCACCACCTCCATTCTGCACTGGAATATCATTTGCGTTTATATGTTCAAGACTTAATGAGGTATAAATCTAAAACCTTCTGACTGAGAAGTGAGAGAGCTATAACTGAACTGATGTTTTGATACACAATAACATACATAATTAATGGAACCTATTTAATCTGGTACAATGCTGTAATTCAATACTTGATTTAATGGGATTACAACACTGCTACAATTACAGAACAAATTTAAAGTTCATTCAGTACTGTAAAGGTCAGAGTGCTTTTCCATTCTACAATTTGAGGTATAAATTAGGTAAACATTTTCAAAGAGCATTAAATAAATAAATAAATAACAAATAAAAATGCATCAATTTCACTTGCAATTATAAAATAACCTGCCAGAAATAGCCGTCGTTGTTGTCCCATTCAATATATTCATGAAGGCTACTGTCTGATTCCCAAATCAACGGCAGAGGGATATGAGCACATTAAGGTAGATAGGTGATAAAATGATGCCTGTCAGTTCTGTACATGGATTGAAAGAGCAATGGAGATGTCAAATTAGCCATTTCTCATCTTGACAGTTACTGTTTCTCAAACTGATTAACATATTCGACTTTTAAAAAAATTAAATTTAAATAAGCCTTGTACATTGATCTGCAATTTTCTTTATTCATTCGTGGGATGTGGGCTTCGCTGGCTGGGCCAGCATTTATTACCTATCCCTAGTTGCCTTTGAAAAGGTGGTGGTGAGCTGCCTTCTTGAACCGCTGCAGTCCATGTGGTGTAGGTACACCCACAGTGCTGTTCGGGAGGGAGTTCCAGGATTTTGACCCAAATTCTATGCACTGATTTACAAAACGTATTTCAGCTTCTCGTCATAAGGAACCCGAATATCACCACTTAATTCCATATGTAATTGCCAGTTTATATATTTTTTAATTCATTCATGGATTGTGGGTGTGGCTAACAAAGCCAGCATTTTATTAACCATCCGTGACTGCCCTTGAAAACGAGGTGGTAAGCCGCCTTCTTAAAAACTGTGACCAGCTTGCTAGGCCATTTCGGAAGTAGTTCAGAGTCAATCACATCACACTGGGTCTGGAGTCGCATATTGGCCAGATCGGGCAAGGACAACCAACTTCTCATTTCACAAAAGGGCATTAGTGAACCAGACAATCTAGTAGCTTCATGGTCACCACTACTGATCGTAGCTTCTAATTGCAGTTTTATCTAATTAACTGAATTTAAATTCCTCCAGCTGTCTTGGTGGGATTTGGACCCATGCCCTGGATCATTAGTCCAGGCCTCTAGAATTCCATGCCATTAACGTAACCCGTATGCTACTGCACCCTACATGTATTTACGATGGGCGTAAGGGCCTGTTTCTGTGCTGTATAACTCTATGATTCTATGGCTCTATTTCCGTAGATAAACTTTCAACCTCATTGCAGGGACCAGGTATCAAAGGTAAGGATAGAAATAAAGGTCTGATCGCCACAAAATCAAAATGTCAACAGGGCAATCAAGTCACCCCATCTCCAAGTGCATTGTGTGTGTGTTTTTTTTTGTCAGGTTACACGTAAACTACATGCATTCACACAAAGGTTTACCATAAATAGCAATTTGAAAAAAAAATTAAAACTCAGTATTCAATAATATTTTAACAAATATACACTCATTTATATCCTTCCTGCATATCAAAAAAACTAAATGATATGCAATGCAAACTTGTGAAATAGCATTGTAGACATTGATATAAAAGCAGAAAATGCTGGAAGAACTCAGCAGGTCTAGACATGCTGCCAGACCTGCTTAGTTTTTCCAGCATTTTCTGTTTTTATTTCAGATTTCCAATTTCTGCAGTGTTTTGCTTTTATTGTATACATTGATAACCTGTTTAATTGCTCGATGCAAGTCCTAGAAGAATAGATTAATCCAGTTTATAAAAGGTAAAAAGAAGTTGCAGCAATTACGCTCTTTGTAGTGATAATACTTTCGAAATTTACATGTGAATCAGCCCAAGCGATTGAAGACTAAGCCAGACTGCATTTAGATCAAGTGGTAATAGATACACGGAGCTTATTTCAATGGAAGTACAGATTGTTATTATTGATCTCAGACTCAAGGGAGACATTAAAAATGGACAGAATTGTACAACACAAAGGCATAGACTGTTGGAGTAAATCATTAATGCATAATTAAACAAACTCCAGTACAAAGAGAAATCAGCAAGAGCTATCAGTAAAGGTCTGCTTTCTCTGCAGAATCCTCAACAGTAGTTAAATATAATCTAGCTGAAGGTTTTAAGTATTGTGCATGGCTGTCATAGCTTGAAGTATTCATCTAATCTTTAAAAATGTGTACTATTCCACAATGCATGAAATACAATCCATTCAGCAATGGTACACTTTAGTGCATCAATATATGTTTCACTATCAGTATTGCTTCTGAACTTCAGCTGTGGCTCAGTTCATAGCACCCTCGCCTTTGAATCAGAAGGTTGTGGGTTCATGTCCCACTCCCGGAAACCAAGAACTGTGAATGTACTCGAAAGAGTTGCTATCTGTGACTGTTGATAACTCGAAAGAGTTACAACACCCCCAGCATTGCTTCTGAACTTCAGTTGCATAAACACAAACTACATGCATTCAAACAAAGGTTTACCACAAATAGCAATTTGATATTAAAACTCAGTATTCATTAATATTTTAACAAATATACACTGGTTATATCCTTCCTGCACATTAAAAAAAAACTAAATGATATACAATCCAAACTTGTGAAATAGCATTGTAGACATTGATATAAAAACAGAAAATGCTGGAAGAACTCAGCAGGTCTAGTAGTAAGGCCCAAATTTTTGCCACGATAGAGCCTGGAAATTGCAAGTTCTGTCCCCGACATGGCACGTCCCATTTTTGCAGGGGTGGGAGTGGGGGTGGTTCATGCTTCGTGCATGCACGATTCACGGATGCAAGCTGGCCATTTAAATCATCAGCTGCCTCCACTCAAGTCAGATTTTGGTAGACCAGGAGTATGAAACCTGAAGTGTGCAGAGTAGAGCAGGGTATACTTTTGGAGAGATAAGGTTTGCCTTTGGTTCTGGTCCCGGGACACTTTGGGGGAGGTCAGATGCCCTTTGGAATTTTTAGAATTAGGCATGAATGTGCGTAAAAATGCATAAACTCATTAACCGTAAAGTTGATTGGAATTGTCAACAGACCTATCAAAATCAACTGTCAAAAGCAACTCTCAAGAGGACCTGTCAATAACGTCAAGACGACTTGTCAAAAGCATCTGTCAAAGACAGCTGTCAAGTTATCAAGGCATTTAAAACTCCTGCCCTTTGAAACTTTGAAAAAAAATCTGGGGTGTTAAAAAAAACAATGCTTGCTATTTCACTGTTGACATAAGCCTGAGGGCTTCCATTTCTGGATTACTGCTGCATGACTGATTTCATTACCATCCATTATCACAGCCTGCCATTTCACAGTTTGATTGACAGCTACAAGTGGTTAGAGACTCTTTGAATTAGAACTATGATTTCCAATGCTTGTTGTTATAAGGGATTGTGCAACTGAATGAAATGTTTGTTGTTATGAGGCTTTACATGGTTGAAGGAATGTAAATATAATAAATGCATTTTTATGAATCAGTGCATTTTTTCAATGTAATGAAGTCTGCAGTTGACACTTTTATTTTATCTCATCTCTGCATGGGTCCTGAGGTCTGCCCATGGTGGACACTGGGTGAGTTGGCATGGTAGGTGTAAAGGCAAAGGGTGGTGGATGGGCGCATGGGTTGGTACTAAGTTGACATAAGAGCTATAAAGGGCCAGGGATATAAATTGGCATGGAGTGTGTGCGGGACCATGGAGGTAGGTACGGAGCATAGGTTGGTATGGAGGGTATGATGGGTTATGGGTTGGGTACAGGGCATGAGGTGGAATGGGCTAGCGTGGATGGGCAGGGGGAGTGCATCAGGAGCGAGGGGGCCAGGCGGTCAGGGCTGTAGGGATGTTTCACGTATTCATTTAAAAAAAATTTTGGACACTGTGCTGGAGCAAGCCCTGAGGGAGGCCTTCCACCCTACCCAACTCCATGCCCAGCATCATTCTCACTATTTCCAGGGTCACCTCCCAAACACGCCCTCTCACCCCCAGGACCAAAAATCTGAAGTCCACGCAGCCATTTTTAAAATGGGAATTTTCCCGACTCTGCAAACCCGACTCACAGACGAAGATCCAGTGTACATCTGAAGAGAGAGAAGTACTTAAAAATAAAAGCAGATCTCCTGTGCCACTGCTCAGTGAGGAAGTGAGTATGCTTTCTATAAAATTCATTCTTGCCATGTTGGCATCAGTGGCAAGGCCGATATTTATTGCTCATCCCTAGTTACCCTAAGAAGCCGGTGGTGAACCTCATTCCTAAACCGCAGTAGCAATTTGGTGCAACTGAGTGACTTGCTAAGCCGCTTCAGAGAGCAGTAAAGAAGTCAACTACATTGGTGTGGGGCTTAGTGGGTTTGTACAACAATCAGCTTCTTGGACACCTTTACTGATACAGCCCCCACCACTTCGGAAAGCCACAGTGGTGCTAAGCTGATTTTCCTGTGTGTGTGTGTTTGTTTTTATTCATTCATGGAATGTGGGCGTAACTGGCTAAGCCATCACCCATCCCTAATTGCCCTTGAGAAGGTGATGGTGAGCTACCTTCTTGAAGCGCTGCAGTCCATGTGGGTAGGCACACTCACAGTGCTATTAGGGAGGGAGTTCCAGGATTTTGATCCAGCGACAGTGAAGGATAGGCGATATATTTCCAAGTCAGGGTGGTGAGTAGCTTGGAGAACTTCCAGGTGGTGGTGTTCCCACGTGTCAGCTGCCCTTGTCCTTCTTGATGGTAATGGTCGTGGGTTTGTAAGGTGCTAAGGACCCTTGGCGAGTTCCTGCAGTGCATCTAGTAGGTGGTACACACTGCTGCCACTGTGCTTCAGTGTTGGAGGGAGTGAATGTTTGTGGATAGGGTGCCAATCAAGGGGGCTGCTTTGTCCTGGATGGTGCCAAGCTTCAAGTGCTATTAGAGCTGAACTCATCCAGCCGAGTGGAGAATACTCCATTGCACTCCTGACTTGTGCTTTGTAGATGGTGGACAGGCTTTGGGGAGTCAGCAGATGAGTTACTTGCCATAGGATTCCTAGCTTCTGACCTGCTCTCATAGCCATAGTATTTATATGGCTAGTCCAGTTCATTTTCTGGTCAATAATAACCCCCAGGATTTTGATAGTGGGGGATTCAGGGATGGTAATGCTAGTGAGTGTCAAGGGGCGATGGTTAGATTCTCTCTTGTTGGAGATAGTCATTGCCTGACACTTGCATGGTACGAATGTTACTTGCCACTTGTCAGCCCAACCCTTGTCAGGATATTGTCTAGGTCATGCGGCATTTGATCATGGACTGCTTCAATATCTGAGGAGTTGCGAATGGGTGAACATTGTTTGCTGACGATTGCACAATGCCACTTCTGACCTTATGATGGAAGGAAGGTCATTGAAGAAGCTGAAGATGGTTGGGCCAAAGACACTGTCCTGAGAAGCTCCTGCAGTGATGTCCTGGAACTGAGATGATTGACCTCAACAACCACAGCCATCTTCCTTTGTGCTAAGTATGACTCCAACCAGTGCAGAGTTTTCCCCCTGATTCCCATTGACTCCAGTTTTGCTAGGGCTCCTTGATGCCATACTTGGTCAAATGCTGCCTTGATGTCAAGGGCAGTCAGTCTCACCTCATGTGCGTGCGTGCACGCCCACAATTACTATTGAATACGAGTGCAGAAAATTGCTAGCGAATAAATGAAACAGGACTTATTGCAGCATAGAGTCAGTCTCGGCACAGTTGACAGCACACTCCCCTCTGAAACAAGGTTCCGGGTACCAGTCCCACTCCAGGGCTTGAGCACAATGATCAAGGCTGACACTCCACTGCAGTACTGAGGGAACATTGCACTGTCAGAGGTGCCATCTTTCAGATGAAATATTAAACCAAGGTCCACTTGGGTGGAAGTAAAGGATCCCCTGGTACTATTTCAAGTAAGAGCAGAGGAATTGTCCCCGGTGTCCTGGCCAATCCCTCAATCAACATCACAAAAAACAGATTAATTAGTCATTATCACATTGCTGTTTGCAGGAGTTTGCTAAACACAAATTAGCTGCCACATTTCCTACATTACAATAGTGACACCTCAAGAAAAATACTTGACCATAAAGCATTTTAAGATGTCCAGTAGTTGTGAAAAGCACCACATAAATACAAGTCTTTTTGCTTTCTATGACAAATATTATTTTCAGGACAAATTTACAACCCGTCCTTTTGTGATCCAAGAGGCATACCCATTCAGAATAAAGCCTGCATTTATCCAGGTGGTCTACTTTGCATGGTATACCACAAGCTGGTGGGAAAAGGTTCCAAAGCATGTTTGCTGCTGCAGTCAGTGTTGAGTAGTATAGCATGTAACTCCACGCCGTTTAGAGGGGATGATCTACATAAGATAATTGAACCTGAGGTGTTATTACTCATTGACCACGCTTGTTATTGCAGTCAGGTTTGAGCTACACAACCCAACATCAGATGGAGGTAATTAAGTATACAGTGAATTGCACATTAACGAGGTGTGAATGGCTGAACATCTGTTTTAAATACTTGAAACGGTGACTTTGTAATTGTCTATAGTGGCGAGTTGTTCCCTTTCACGAGGGTGTCAGCATCACTGCTCATATCGCTCATCAGCAATTGCCCTTGAGAAAATGATGGTGAGTCACCTTCTTGAATACAATTGAGTGCTTGCTGCACCATTTCAGAGATCAGTTAAGAGTTTACCACATTGTCACATATAGGCCAGACCATATAAGAATGGCATTCATGAACAAGAATCCTGTAGCTTCATGGTTACCATTACTGATACTAGAGTTTTATTCCAGATTTATTTAATTGAATTTAAGTTCCCCAGCTGCTGCAGTGGGATTTAAACTCACGTCTCCAGGTCATTTGTCCAGGCCTCTGGATTACTAGTCCAGCAACACAACTACTATCCATTATACTACATTAGGGGTATGGTAGCAATGGAAAAAGATTAGCATTTTATGGCTGATTTCAATGATTTAAATGTGATAGGAGCTGTACCAGCTTTTGATTTTTAAATATTATAAGGTTAAGCATTTAAAATACAATGTGCAATATTGTTCATCTCCCATGAAGAAAACTATTCTCCCTCTTTAACTTATTTTGTCGCTCTACAATTATTTTTGCACTACTCCCTAAGGGATACATGGAGGAGCACTGAAGTCCAAGAACAGTCAGCGAGATTTTGCTCTATGTACAACTAGCTGAGTAAGCATGCTTGTTGGCAAGTACTTGGGGCAGGCAAGTGAATAGGACAAGCCCATGGGCTTGCAAGCACTTAGTGTGAGGCCTGTGTGTTTGTCAGCCCACACGTCAGGTATTCTGGTACGTGCTGTCACCTGGCTGGGGAAAAAGAAGAGTTGCCCCACTGGAGGAGCTCACTTGCACCTTTCTGTGTATACCTGCCCTCACACTTAGACCACCTCACACTGAGCTCAGGAAAGTGGGCAACTACTGGCATAGGGATTCCTTGTTCCCAGTAGGGTAGGGGACCATGTCGGGTGCCCTGCTAGAGGAATTGGCCAGAACACTCATGCATAGTTAGGGATTACTTATTTTTCAGAAGGTCCAAAAATGCTTTTTTCTCATATTGTGATGCCAGTAATTCTCCAGCACCTGGAAATGGAAGTGAGGGGCCTAAAAGCAGCAATACCTGTGAACAGCCAGTCTCACTCCTTAAGTGTAAGAAAGAATTCCTAATAGTTGCTGATTGTATGTAGAGAGATGACTCTGGGGTCTTCAGGAATTGTAGACACTAGCTTCTCAGAAGAGCACAGATTGAAAAACAGAAATATTTTGAACACAAAAAGTGCCATTCTAAAAATAAATTGAATAATTTTTAATGGAAATTTTGTTGTATTGATATATTACGTTACAAACTTGAGCTCCGGTTGCAAGTTCTAAGCTAAATGCAGACACAAAGCGGTCGAAATCATCTATAATATATTCCAAATCTTTTAACTTGCATCAATGCCCTAAGCTCCTGCACCTCAGTGTTACGTTATAAATTCACTTTACCGTTGTTGATGGCACTGCAGTGGGCTGCTTTGTTAGGACTGTTTATATATGTAACAAAGGGGCCGTGTCTGATACATGAAATCAGACATAGGAGGGAAGATTTTTCTCTTCACAGCCTGGATTTATGAGCTTTGTGGGGTGAGAAGCGCTGCTGTAAATGCGACCTGCAAACTTCTCATGGTCTTATCAACCATAATGGATGGGAAATTATGGCAGATTGCATCTGAATCTTTGCTTCTGTCTTACCAAGCGTTTAAGCCAAGGTGCAAAGAAGAAATCTGTCAAAGAAGGTCTGTCAGACCTGCTGAGTTCTTCCAGGTATTTTTATTTTTGTTTTGGATTTCCAGCATCCGCAGTTTTTTGCTCTTATCTAAGAAATCTGTCCCGACTGATTTACAGCATTTCCTGTGGCATTGCTGAGGATGAGTTACAGGATGTTGGGGTGGGTCCCCTCACTTTAAACCTTGACCAGTGCTTCCGAGTCGGATATATCAAGGTCAATGGGACATAGGCACCTATCACTAAATCTCTGACTGCCAAGAAATAACTGCTGCTCAAAGTTACTCTGCTCCCACTAGGAGGGTGACATCTTTAGTGGTTGAATGTAAGTTAAGCCAAGTGGGTTGGCTTCCATTGCAGGACCCCATTTCCTTCCTTCCTTATCTACTAACCACCATGTCTGAGGGAAATCAGCACTGGGGCCTGCTTGTGGTGGGCCAGAAGCATTATACATTGGAGGGCCATACGCAAGTAGGTTTATAATCAGAATATTTAAAGTTTTATTTTAAATTAACTTGGGCAAGTTGTTTGGGAGTTTCTTTCAAGTTAAAAATATTTTTAAGCTTTGATAAGCAATGGGGATCGACCTTACACTTCCTTCTGTTGTTCTGCTTTGAGCGAGGCAAAAAGGATCAGTAGATCATCACCGAGAAACCAGACTCGACAAGCACTGAGCAAGTGGCCTTTGGGACATCTATTCTGCTACCTACATGTCCCTGTCTGTAAGATCAGGTGGGAAAACTTCACTGTTTTCCTTGGTATTGTTTCAGAAGGCTGCATCCCCCTCACAAAGCAACAACTAAGCTATGTCAGTCCCCACACAGCTGTGAACACAACGCTCAGTGGTACAGCTACATTCAATATCTTTAGGGGTGAAACTCAGAATTTCATTTGTGTTTTTAATGGTGTGTCAGCTGTGGCTCACTTGGTAGCAATCTCACCTTGAGTCACAAGGTTCAAGTCCCACTCCAGGGCTTGAGCGCCCAAAACCAAGGTTGACAGTCCAGTGCAGTACTGGGGGAGTGCTGCACTGTCGGAGGTGCTGTCTTTCAGATGAGATGTTTAACCGAGCACCATCTGCCTGCTTGGGTGGATATACAAGATCCCATGACACTATTTTGAAAAAGAGTAGGGGTGTCATGCCCAGTATCTTGGTCAATATTTACCCCCAAAACAGATTATATGGTCGTTATCACATTGCTGCAAATGGGCATTTTCCTACATTACAACCGTGACAACATTTCAAGACTACTTCACTGGCTATAAACCACTTTGAGGGGTCTGGTGGTTGTGAAAAGCGCTTTATAAATGCAAGTCTTTGCTCTTATGGTTTCTTTTGCCTGCACTCCCATCTCTAAATGTCTGCTCACCTGGAGCTCTCTGCTCTGTCACTCTGGTAAGTCTCATTGTTTAGGATAGGTATTCCTTCACTATTCATTTAAAACACAATACATTCTTTTAAATTTCTCTGCAGTGAATTGCATGCGCACCAGGAAAGATGGGTGATCATCAGTTTAGTGCGAATAGGGTTAAGAAACAATGGACAAGATGAGTGTGGAGAAGGCAAGAAGCAAGAAATGAGCGAAAGGTGTAGAATCATGCATATTGTGGGGAAGCCTGGCTTATTTGAAAAGAGAAAGAGCAGCTGAATGGAGGATCTCAATCTTAGTGACAAAGTCCACAAGCTATTTGTGTCCACAACTTGCTGTTGGATATACCGGTGACGTCCTCTGAAGAAATGCTAATGAGTGCTGATGAACTCTTGATAAACTGCCCCAAGAAGTCTCCTGATGTGTTTCAAAAGTCCTTTTCAAACATTTAGCAGCAAGTGAAGTGAAAGCTGAGCATGCTTTTAAGAAGGGTATGAAATCCTCAGGGATAGATTGTTTTACTCCTTTTAAGCAGGTATCTGTTGGGAGAGGGCGTTAATTCAAGTGGCCACCAAAATACCAAAATTGCAGCTCCTTTAATGAGCACTAGCAGGAAATTTAAGTGACAATTTTTTTGAGAAGAACTCCCCAACATCTTTCCTAAATTTGCCTTTTAGCAGTTTGAACTTGTGAACCCTGGTCTTAATGTCATGATTTCAACTTCTGGGTTTCAACACTATTTATCAAACATATACATTGTAAAACCAATTTTGGGCAAAATGCATAAATTGGCCAATTTTATGCCAACTTTTAACACTTTCTGTTAGTAAATGATTTGAGTGAGCATCACAACATTTAGTAAATTCTAACCAATCCCTCAAAAAGTAACCTTTTAATCTGTACTACAACTCCAATTCTATTTCAACCCTATTAAGGAAATCGAAGCTTTTTGTTTGCACTCATCAGGATAATTTGCAAGTATACCAATTGCAAAGGGAACAACAATTTATACTGCCTGAGATGAGAGTGCTGATTGGTTGGCAAATGGGCTCTGATGGGTAGTGGCATTGCCATGGAAAATTCACCAGGGAACGGTTAACTGCCAAGGTTTCATTCAAATTCAGACTCTGATTGGCCAAAGCATTGTCATGGGGAACGAACCAGGGAATGGTTGTCCTGCAAGCTTTTGTTCAGTTGAAAAAGACACAATGTGTGGACATGCTCCTTCTGTCTGCAAAGGGCAGGGCCCTGGGTGTAAATATACCTGTGCTTCTAGTATAGGTAACTGAGCCATACTGCGAGCCTGACTGATAAACTTAAATTGGTTGTTAATGTAATTCTTGGCATCATCTGCATTGTTTAGCAAGTGTTGTCCAATTGCTTGGGGGCAGCCATTCCTTGGTTCATTCCCCATGGCAATGCCTTGACCAGAGTCAACCTGCCCAGTTTGAATTTGAACAAATGCTTGGCAGTTAACTGTTCCCTGGTGCATTCTCCATGGCAATGCCTTTACCAGAGTCCACTTGCCAACCAATCAGCACACTCTATACAGTATAAGTTGTTGTTTCCTTTACCATTGGTATTCTTGCGAACTGTCCTGATGAGGGCAAGAAAAAAGCTTTGACAGCATTTCTCTTTTTTTCCAGCGATACTCAAGTTCTGTACTACCAACGACTATTATTGAATTTGTTAATCTCACTATTTTTCAAAGTCTATGATCCTCCACTATTGATTAAATACTTTATAGAACTACTCTTTGGAAATTAAACCTTCACATCTCCACATCCGATGTTGATTGCCCTCTCCGAAATACCTGTCACTCCAAAGGCTTTTCTAAAATCGAATTATGTCTTCATGGTAGTGAATCAACTCGTTGTTAAATTAGAAATGATCTGTGTGGCCCCTGTGAGGTTCGCCCTTCCCATTCTCTTAGGTTTGGCAGCTGTCCCAGGCTCCTGTTAAAACTGTCTAAGTGGGTGGATGCTGAGACAGCAAACAGGAATGAATCATCTCGTAGTCTTTTCAACTTATTGTTTAGGAGTAGGAGTTCAATTAGTAATCAAAGTCCACTGTATTTGATTACTGTCTAATTAGCCTGTGTGCTTTGAAAAGGATGACATTGTGGCATTGCTAATAACACCATTGTTTGGTTGTGGAGAATGGGGAATTTAAGCAGCATCTTCTTAGATAAAAATCGGGAAATACTGAATTCACAAAACATCATTCAGCATCTAAAACAGAGAGATCAACATCAAACTCCCGAGCATTCAGAGCACTGACCTGTCTTTCACTTTCAGGTGCCAACAGATGTGTTACTCATTTACTTAGGTATAGGTGTTTATAATTCACAATCTCATATGCAACCCAATGAAATGGCCTTCTTATAACATACAGGAGCTGTGATTTTCCTATGTGATAGCAAGTTTGTAAAATAAATCGCAATGTGTGAACTTATCAAACTGTGATATGATCCATCGTCAGCCTGGCGTTTGTTGCTAACTAACGTCATACCTCCAGTACAAAACAAGAAACAGTAATCAGGTAGAGTATCTCAAATGCACGTACCTGAAAACTGGACATTTTTACCCAAATTCCAGCAAACTTTGATCCCACCTGGACCAGCTCAGAAAAGGCTGGGGAGTTGCCGAGTGTTGACTGAGCTTTGCATGTCTCACGTTTCCCACACAACAGCGGACCTTGACCCCGCCCCACCCAGCCCACATAGAAGCACCCAACCCAAAGCTTATGGCCAACAAAATGGATAGCTTTGCGCAGGTCAAAAAAAAATAGAAGATTTGAATTAAGGCGTTCTGATTGCTTTCCTGAAAACCGGCACGTTCCGAAATCTGGCATGGACTCGGTCCTGAAGTTGCCGGATTTGAGGTACTCTACCTGCACGTACATACATGGTTCTACATTCCAATGTGCCACGTAACGAGAAATTAATTTGCACAAATTAAAAGTTTTGCAGCTGGCAGTGTTTCTAGGGAATGCATCGTGTCCTTGTGACGCACAATGGTAGGCTCCAATTGCCTAAAAATCAATCAAGACATTTTAAAACTAATACTTCATTGTCTTTGGGCACAACAGTCAGTAGCTATGCTTATTTTTTCACCCATCAATATCATTGAGTGCTGATAAATATCTATAGCATACCCAAACCAGTGAAAAACCAATAAAACTTATCAATGGACTGAACCCATTCATTGCATGTCTCAATACATCGTGAGCTCAGAATCATTCAATGTTATTTGTATCACTTCTTAACATGCATGACTTTTGCTTTTCACACCTGTTGCTGCAGCTCACTCCTGTTCTTCCATTTTTTTTCCTATTTCCTGTTTAATTCTTCAGTACCTCTTCACTACCTGTGTTTTGGGATTCCTGTCTGTTCTAGCGGAGGGCAATTTAGGTTTCAAGTGCAATATAACTTGTAACTGAAGTCGAATCCAAAGTTCTAATATTTTTGTGCACAAAGTAGTGGAACCTTTTCTTTCAAAAAAAGAGGGGGAAAGACTGGAATCATTGAACCCTTGAACCTGTTCCTTCAATACAATCATGGCTGATCAACTCCACTTTTCCGCCTGTTTCCCATATCCCTCGATTCCTTGACAGACCAAAATTCTATTGGCCTCAGCCTTGAATATATTCAACAATGGAGCATCCACAACCCTCTAGGGCAGAGAACTCCAAAGATTCACAGCCCTTTGAGCGAAGAAATTCCTCCTCATCTCAGCCTAAATGATCGGCCTCTTATCCTGAGACTGTGCCCCCTTATTCTAGATTCCCCAGCCTCGGGTAACTGCCTCTCAGTGTCTATGCTGTCAAGTCCCTTCAGAATCTTGTATGGTTCAATGAGATCATCTCTCATTCTTCTAAAAACTAGAGCAGCATTCTTTGTTGCAAGGCCCTTGTGTCAGTGGCAGCTCCCATTTGCAACAAGTGTGGCTCCCCGGCTCCAGCCATCCATCCATTTTCAGTAACTGCTTTATCCTCAGAGGGTTGCAGAGAGCTGGAGCCCAGCCCAGCATTATATTCCTCACTCCCTCACTTTTCCAGAACTGCTTTATCCGATTCAGGTTGCGGGGGGGTGGGGGGGTCGGAGCCTGTTTATTTTATTTTTAACATTAAAAAATGTGTAGCGAGCCTACCAAAAGTCAGCCCTCTTTACATGTCAGATTGACCACATGGTACAATGTGCACCAATGAGTATATCTAAGCATTTGCGTTGCATAGTAACAGTTATATTACCATAGCAACCACCATAGAACTAGCAGAGTATTCAACCATTGGTGTGGTGTATTTCTTTAGCCCAAGTGAGTTACTGGAAAGAATGGATTGATTCTTAATTCCATTGAAGAGAAAATCGAAAAGTGAAAGTGAAACAGAAGCAAAAGCAGATAATAATGTAACTGTGGATATTAATGAAACGAACAAAACTACAACAATTACAGAAAACAAGGAGGCTGGAGGAAGTAGCAGCCATGATCAGGCCATAAGCGAGCCACAAGCCAAAAGAAGAGAAAGGTACATTGTTTTGGAAGATGAAAACCGAAAGTTTCAAGAAAAGTGGGCTGTTGAGTTTTTCTTTGTAGGAAGCTGGTTTGATGAATTCGTCACCAGACGTGTTCTGCTTTGAAGTGCAGCAATTTAGAATGCCATTACACAGTAGCGTACGCAAGTTTCAGTAAAAATTACCCACCTGGAAGTAGCCTAAGAAAAAGTGAAATTGGGCAGGTTGCTGCTTCATTCCAAGGCCAGCAAAAAAAATAGAGAGATCGAGTTCCGCTGCAGTGTTTGACAGAGGCACCTTTCGAAATCGCATGGATTTTAGCACAACATAAAAAGGCATTTACTGATGCAGAGATCGTTGAGGTGTGTTTTCTGGCTTCTGCAGCAATTCTGTATGCCAATTCTGACAAGAAAAATGTAATCCTAAAGCAAATAAAAGGACTGCAGCTGTAGGATACAATAATAATGAGAAGGGTGGAGGAAATCGGGAGAGAAATCTGACAACAGTTAACCACAGATCTTTTGACAGCACCTTGTTTTAGTACAGCGGTGAGTGAAAGTACAGATATATGTGACGTCTCGCAACTGTGTGTCTGGGTTTGTTTCTCCAAAGAAGAATTATTTTGTGAAGAACTGTTGTGTTTAATAACTTTGAAAGGTCAGACAAAAGGGGAAAACATTTTGACTGCCCTCCTTGGTTTTTCTTGGCTGAGAATAACTTGGATTGGACAAAGCTTACAGCTGCGCGTGTAGAGACGGTGCACCAAATGTGTGAGGGAAGAATTGATTAATTGGCCTTATGAGGAAGCAAGAGAAAATACCCAAACTCACTGTGTTTCACTGCATTATACATCAAGAAGCACTCATGGGTGAACTAAAAAATAGTGAAATGCAAAGCGTCATGCAGTTGGTTGTAGAGGTGGTTTAATTTTTATTGTTTTAAGAGCACTGAATCACAGGCAATTTCGAGCATACTGGAAGAGTACGAGACAGAGTATGGCGACCTAGTGATGCACAATGAAGTGAGATGGTTATCCCGTGACAGGGTCATTGAAAGATTTTTGGGTCTCTTCCCTCAGATTCATGAATTTCTTGAAAGTGAGGGGAAGGAGGAGAAAGACTTGGAAAACCCAATGTGGATAATTAAATTGGCATTTTTAACCAACATCACCAGTCACTTGAATGCACTAAATCTCCAGTTGCAAGGGAAACAGAAACTTCTCAGTAACATGCTGCATGTAATAATTGCTTCTCAAAACAGAATTACAATGTTATTCATTCCCAACATGCACTTTGTTCTCTTTCCAAAGCTCAGGACAGTCACCTCAGAAAATCCAGAGCTTTTGAAACATTTCAAGTACAATTCATTTGTACAGGTTTTGGAAGAATGGAGGGCGGAATTTGAGTCTAAATTTAAAGGTGTAACCGATTACAAAGAGGTGTTTTACTTTCATTGAGAACCCTTTTCACGTAGCAGTGTCATCTCTGTTATCAGTTATCACAGACTTTTGGTCAGACCGTGCTAAATTGGAGGGCAAAATTATGGAGATTCGGACTGGTTGCATCATGAAGTTTGAACTTAAGGCAGGTGTTTATCATTTCTGGAACATGGTCCCTGATACACAATACCCATCTCTGAAACAGGGCGTGCAGAAAGTGCTGTCATCTTTTTGTCAGTGCCTATACCTGCGAATCTAACTTTCCAACAATGAGTATTGTGAAAAGAAAACAGAGAAACAAACTGAGCAATGAACATTTGGACTGCCTTACTAGGATTGCAATGACAGAGTACAAATACATGAAGAAAGCCAAGGAGCGACAGGCACACTTTCGCTCTTCCAGTAAGTTTTGCATTATTCTGCTTTCAAAAAGTTTACTTGCATAGGTGCATTTTTAATTCCTTCTATTTTCCTGGTTGTTTTTTCAATGTTGCATTTTCTAAATTACACATGTGTATTTATTTTAAGTATAAAATATGATTTTGTTTTAGTTACACACAACATTCTGTAACATTACATCATGAAGGAGTAACAAGCAATGGTAATTTAGTAGTCGACGTGACTCTCGCATTGCAGGCTTTTTGCTAAAGTGGCCCTTGCTTGAAAAATAATGAAGATTGCTGATCTAGAAGGTACAGGCCCAAATTACTCAACCTCTCATCAAGGATAACTCGCTCATCCCAGGTGGCAATCAAGTGAACCTTCGCTGTACCGCCTCCAATGCAAAGTATATCCTTCCTTAAATATGGAGAGCAAAACTGCATACAGTACTCCAGGTGTGGTCTCACCAAAGCTCTGCACAATTTTAGCAAGACTTTCATATTCTTGTATTCCAATCCTCTTACAATAAAGGCCTGCATGCCATTTGTCTTCTAATTGCTTGCTGTACCTCCACGATTACCTTTTGTTCCTTGTATGAGTGCACACAAATCCCTCTGAACATCAACATTTACACTTTTCACAGCTTTTAAAAAATGTTCTGCTTTCCTATTCCTACTGCCAAAGTGAATAACCTCACACTTCCCCACATTATTAATGCTAACTTATGCCCGATCACTTAACTTGTCTATATTTCTTTCCAGCCTCTTTGTGTCCTCCTCACAGCTTACACTCCTACCTAGCTTTATCTCATCAGCAAACGTAGATACATTACTCTCGGTCCTTTTGTTTAAGTCATTAATATGGATTGTAAATAGCTGAGGCCCCAGCACTGATACTTGCTGCACTCTACTATTCACAGCCTTTCAGCTTAAAAGCGTGTTAACCAATATATTACCCCCAACTCCACGAGCTTCAGGAAATCTGCCATCCTAACCTGTCTGGCCTATATGTGACGTCATACCCATTGCAACGTGCTTGGCTCTGAACTGCCTTCTGAAATGGCCTATCAAGCCACTCAGTTGTACTCAAGGCGGCATCACTACTACTGTCTCAAGGGAAGTTAATGATGGGCAATAAATGTTGGCCTTGCCAAAGATGCCCACATCCCATGAATGATTTAAAAAAAAAAACACCTTCTGGACATAGAAAACAAAACATAAGCACTGATGGTCAAGGTAAAATAAAACAACACAACAGTTTAGATCTGGCCTCATCTTGTGCTCTCAACCCACCTACTGAAAGACCAGAGAAGTGCATATGTGAAAGGCATGGTACACAATCCAGCTCATAAGGGGCTACTAATGTTACACTATCATGGCTTAGAGTGTGGAACACTCTAAAAGACATGGAAATCACTCATGGAAGTGACCAACACTAGCCTGAATGAAAACTGAAGGCAGACCTCAAATCTGCTCATTTTATTTATTTATTTTTTCCATTTGATTGGCTGTCAATGTAGTTTTTATGGTTCAATTAATGTACAATCTTTGCCCACCTGTGCCTTTTGCCTCCAGCCCCTTTCTTTCACCCTGTGATGATCTTATTTCTTTCTTTCCTGCCTTGATTCCCATTCATTTACTTCATTATTCTGACCTGCCACTCTGAGACTTCATTCATTTATTTGCTTCTTTGCAACTCGTCTCTTCTCATTTATTTAATCCTTTTCACCTTGGATCACTCATCTGTTTATCTCTTTCGTCCTAGCCTTAGTCCTTCTTAATTATTTTCTTATTTCCAACTGGAACCTTTCTAATTTATTTCGCTTTTACAGACATCACGACAGGTAAGAATAGATCCATAAAATTCCACAAGCAATGCATGCGATGTTTGCCATCTATATATAAATATACATATTAAAAACCTTGTATATAATGCACACTTCCTGTCCACAATAACCCTACTTCGTGTTGCATGATTTTTAAGTCACATTTTCATTGCCAGTGCTCATAATGAGAAAAGCTATGCCGATATTACATAGTGGGGTACTCTATGTCCACAATTTGTAAATGGAAAAACCTATGTCAACATTTGCCTGTCACACTGTAACTCTAAGTCGTTTGTCACCATGGCACAAGCTTCTCAAGTTCTTTTTGTTTTTTTCACCTAATTTCCAGGTGTTCTTTCAAAACTGACTTTTCACATCAACGTAGATGATATTAACAAAATCCAAGATTGGAAATAAAAACAGAAAATGCTGGAAGAACTCTACAGGTCTGGAAGCATCTTTGGAGTGTTATGATATGCCAGGTGGTAATTGCCGGGCTGACCAAATCCCCAAGGGGAAACTTGGCCAAGCTATCACAATGATTTGCAATTTGTATTTTATTACAAAAAAGTATGTGCACTGAAGTCAGAAGTTAAGATTCCACTACCACTTTTGTAGATTTTAAACAGTAAATTAAAATATTTATTAACAAAATTAAAGAAATCTTAAACAGACATGATTACAGTTACACAGTTAATTTTGGTATAACAACATTTCCCAAGAGATTTCTACACAGCTAGACTCTCAAAATAAACACCCTTTTCAGGTAACAGTCCAAATAGGTTCTTAATCTATAAAACATCCAGTAATATTACCAAAGGGACCCACTATTGCCATGAGGGAGGTATTTCACAGGGCTTCCCTCTCCCTCAACAATGGAAATACAAGGTTTGTAATAAAACCTTGCTTTCTGGAGCAAACAAGCACTTCTCTGGGGTGGCTAGAAGCTGCAACTTCACAGTACACTCTAAGATCTCACATGGCCACTCTCCTCATACAGCTTTCAATCTTCCTTTAAATATATTTTTCCTCTTTAATCTTTAAACCCAATGTTCTAAACTTTCTTTGGAAGTTATCTTTCCCAGAATATAAAAACTTCCATGCTTCCATCTTGTCTTTGCTTTTGGGTCAATAAAAATATATCCCCATTACTTGTTTGCCTATGAACTCCTGCAAGATGCAAACATTTTCCTTGACACCTTCTAATTCCCTTTTGAAATTCAAGCAACCTCTCAACTTATCTACAAATGCAAATATTAGCTTGTCCATTTCCATTTCAAGATGCCTGCTTTTACACCTAATCCCTTTGATGATTTAAACCTTGCAGTCTGACTGTCTTCAGTTTAATTAAATTAGTCATATAAACATAACACACATGCACACTGACAAAAATATAATAATTTTCATAATATTTTTCGGGTTTATTGTAAAGTAGGTTTACGGGTGTAAGTATAGGTGGTTCTGTCTGTGTAATTTAATTACTTTTGGAATCAAGTAGATTTCAAGCGTAAAATCATCAAATGATGCTAGGTGTAGAAATGTGCTTGAGATATTAATAAGTAAACATGGATGATGGCTTCGCATATAAGGTGGGAAGGGGAGTTGCCTTCTTTTAGATAAATGTATCATCCTGTTATTTTGAGACATTTTGGGAGGTTTGCTGGATATATATTAAATCTTAAGGTTATTTTGTTGAAAAGGTGAAAGCAGGAGGGAAATAGGCGCTGTGCTAACAAAGACAGGCCTCCTTGAAGGTCCAGTTTTAACACACAATTTCGGTCCCAAGTGTTAATTATCATAATTTGAACTTGCCTGGAGGTGCTTAAACAGACACTTGCAGGTTTAATACTCAGACGCTGAGTAGATGCAATTTTTGCAGTGAGTGGCTGCACTCACCCACTTTCAGTGAAGGTGTGGAGTTCCTGACTTACACCCGGTGGCAGGTTTCAGGCTGGCTCAGGGACTGAGGGAGAGGGTGGACAGGTTCCTGTATGCAGCACTGGAGGTCCTGGAGATCCACAGGAGGAGGGATGTCCTGTACCTACACAGGACAAGCTACCCTCTCACTCTGGTGCTGCTCTGTGAGGTCTTGTGTTCTCCTCCCATTCCTCCTGCCGATCAAGGAGGACCCTTAAACAAAATGCTTGTGACCGAACACTCGCTTTCTCCCGGTGATTCCTATAAGGTGTCCATAAGGGAGAGTTGCATAGTACCTACTTATTTTTAGGTGAAGCCCTCAGAGAATTTCCAGGCTGAATGTTAATGTCTTGATAAAATGCTCTAGAAAGTCTTCTGATGCATTTCAATATTCCTCGTCATGCCTCCAGCAGCATGTGAACAGTGGTAGCTGAGTATGCCTTTAAGTAACATTCTAAATCCTCAGCAATGTGTTTACCCCCAATCAGCCGGTTGCTGTTAGGAGAGAGCGTCAAGTCAAATGTTAGCCACCAAAATGTCATGCAGCCTCCTTAAATGAGCAGGCAACTTAAGTGGAAATCAGCTCATTAATGATCCACATCACCAAAGGCAAATGAGCTCAAGCTTGCGCTAGGAACCAAGGTGGTGCCCTGCGCTAAATCAGCATTTCAACTTAACACCCCATTTTGGGGATCCCGCAGGCTCTTTAGTGCCCGAAGTAGCCAGGAAAATCACTGCCCTTGTGTTTAGTGTGAGATTCCTGTTTGATCCTTTTATTTCCTGTCTAATATTTTTGTCACGAGTTTATGGAATAATTGAATGTTTGCATACCTTTTTATACTTGCTGTTCAGGCCTCTCAGCAACAGATGGCACTGCTTTTCCTTCATGTTTCACAAACCACCATTTCTGTTGGTGGGGCACTTAGATAAACTTTTCACTTTCAAGTTTTCCGTTCGACATAGATTCTACAGTCCGCATCCTTCTCCAGACTTCTCTCCAGAATGCCTATTCATTTGTGAGCAAGGACCTTACCCTCCACAGCTCTGTTGCGAATGACTGCATTGATATTGATGCTTCGAAGGAAACCCGGCTCACTGGTGGCAGCAATTCCTTGTCTCTCACTCACCAAAGTGTCCCTGATTGGCTATAATTTCTACCGCCTGCCCCACTGAAACCACTGCAGCTATGCTGTGTCCCTCATCACCAAATCTTACCCTTAGTCTCTTCCTTGAAAACCTCACCTTCTTTCACACCCTCCCATCTCGTTTAAAAATCCTGATGCTCTACTACCCACAAGGTCCTACCACATCACCAATCTTCCCCCTAAGGTGCGCTGGTCAGTCCACAGTGGCGAATCAGTACCCAATCAGATGCAATCATACCAAACATATCACATGAGGTTGGCAATTTCCCCATCATGTGCTTCCTCAAAATGCCATAAATCAACAGGATATATTCCTGAACTACAAGAGGTTGATATTATGGATAATTTTAGAGGTTAGGAAGTTATCCTCATTGACTATCTTTACCATTTACTTAACCAAAAAGAAGACACCAGATACGAGGAGGAAGTCGGGCTTGTGCCAGAAAACGTATTTGAAAAGATAGATTTAGGGGTGGCTTAAATTAAAGAAAGATGCGAAGAAGCCTGGGAAGGGAGTCCTGGGGCAGGATGACTAAAGGCTCTGCCACTGATAGTGGGACACAGGAAGTAGGGAGCAGTGTAGGCTAGAGTCAGGAGAACGGTATGTACACTAAGATAAAAGCAAAATACTGTGGATGCTGGAAATCTGAAATAAAAACAAAAATAGCTGGAAAAGCTCAGCAGGTCTGACAGCATCTGTGGAGAGGAAGACAGAGTTGACGTTTCGAGTCCGTATGACTCTTCATCAGAACTAAAGAGAAATAGAAATGAGGTGAAATATAAGCTATTTAAGGGGGGTGGGACAGGTGGAGCTGGATCGAGGGCCAGAGATAGGTGGAGGCAAAGAAGAGATTGCCAAAGATGTCATGGACAAAGGGGTGTTGACAGCGGTGATATTATCTAAAGGATGTGCTAATGACGACATTAAGGATAGAAAGCAGGACGAGCAAGTGACAGATGGCCCTAGTGGGGGTGGGGTAGGGGGAAGGGAAAGGAACAGTATGTGCATGTTAGCTAACACAGGGGTTGGAGGAGTATGGAGAACTTAAATGGAACAAGTCCACAAGTGGACATATAAAGAAAGACAAGAATTTTGACATCCATTTGCTGGGTGACAGGAAACCAATATATCAATTGTCAGATGAGAAATGAGACATAACAATAAGAAATCAGCGATTGAGCAGAGGGGGGATTGAACTAAACTATGGTGACCTCTAGAGGGCAGCCTTACTTCATTTTCTCCAAAAATAGGTTGGCAGAATTATATTACTATTCAATGTGTGTGCTTGTAGAGAGAAACATGAATTTGACATACTGGAGACCAACTGGTCTAAACTATACCCAAATAGTAATTTTATAATTTCCTAGTACTATGAAATACATAAACATTTGAGACATTTAAAATGTGCTTTATTTAAATGGTTAACTCATTCATTTGTAACTGCAGAAGTTCGACATGCTGATGTGACGGATGACTTAAATTATACTTGGGAGTTATAGAAAAAGACAGCATTGTGACAGGTGTGATTTAATGTCGGCAAAAGTTTTCATGCACAAAGATACCATTTATGTCCCATTAAACAGTAGAGAGCAAGCTCCAAAGATTCCCCCAGAATTGGAAAAATATCTAAAATACAACAAAGGTCCCTATCAAGTGCTTCCTCTGTATATTTTCTATTTACCACCCGTGTGAATGCCTTGATATTCTCTGACTATTACCTCATTTCATACACCATACTGCAGGGATCATCAGCTGCAGCACACCACTAAAACCAGCAGCATTTTCTGTCCTGGTAACATGCAACATAATTCCAAGATCAGGATCATCGTCTGAAAGCACATTTTTTGAGACACCAAAGATGTGTGAAACATAAAAGCACTTGACTTACAAACAGCAGGCACACTTTGCTCTCCAGTTATGATATTTTTCCTTTTAAACAAGCGACGGCCGACTACTGACTCTGAAAATTCCAACAGCTTTCACTAACTGAAATTGGGCAGTGATTTTGAAAGCTCCTGAATGTACTTGTTTCTTGCCCGTGCAACGTATTGCTGAAAATTCTGGCAAAGGTTTCATGTCACCAGTACCAATTCAGACTTACGCTGTGTATTCACTTCATTACCAATTCAAATATTAACTCATGAATTCTACATAAAAGCAGAGCCTGCAATTTTCCTGTTTGCAGAACACATGCAGTTTTCTAATCTCTCATTTCAAAGGCCCATTAAAGATCAGTCAGGTTCCTGTGTTGGGAACCGAAATTTAATAGCAGCCATACTAATTTCCTTCTCTGTCAGACACTTGCCAACTATTGAGACTCCGGGTCCCTCTGCACATTGCAATGGGATTCGTGAATACTTAAATCACAAAAATATTGAAATAGCATAAATAATATAATGTCTTAGTACATAAAACATTAAAGAACATACATTCCATAGCATTCAAGTGCAGGAAGAAGTCTCAATATATTTTACACCCAGCAGAATGGACGATGACGATCTGGCTGCCTGTCATCTACAACACACACTTTCCTCTTTGAAGAAAGAAATAGAAAATAAGCCACCAATGCAGTACATACACTATATTTCTCATTTATTCAGCATTCGCAGGGGATATATTAAACCAAACAGCTTTGTCTACTCACCCAACATACTAATGCTATTGTGACTTCTCGCATAATATCAATACAGATAGATGATAGATATCGGCAACCCATCATGGATTGCCACCTCGACATGGTGGAGAGGCTTGTGTGCTCTGATGACCCCCTTGAGCGATGCCGTCAGGAGCTCCTCGATCACGGTAGGCCAGCCAAAGCGGCAAAGTCAGGGGAAGGTGCCATACAAAATGCAGCCCAAAATGTCCTCAACGGCAGAACAGCTGAAAGAAGACTGTGCATCTCACCAGCTGCAAAGGCGGAAGAAGGCTGCAGCGCCAAGGTGGTCCCGGTCATCATGTCACAAATATCTGATCACCAACCCGTCGAGATCGTGTGGACAATGACATCGTCCCAAGGTCCCCACGCAGTCACACGCAGGCTCCTACCAGGGTCCATTTGCCAAGTCACGTGGTGATGGAGGATTGGCGACAGGGACAGGGCTGTGAACCCAGCAGTCCCTAGTCAAGAATCTGCACACTGATGATAGACGCATGAAGTTCTTTGGGCATCCAAGTTGTGACAGAGGTGTCTTTGGACAGCAGCATCTGTGACTGAGCAATCCTGTTCAGGATACCCTCAGCTCACCCCAAAATGATGAGGGGGCTAGAAAAGGTGCCCCAAAAATACTTTTTAGCCAACCTTTTCCTAGTTGGGGAACCACATTCTGTGGGATCGCTATATTTGTGGTCAAAGAAAGAAAGCTTTAAATTTTACAACTTGGAATGTTAGAACGCTCATGGACTGCAATCACATCACATGAGCTATCAAGACTCCCAATTGGTATCACTGCTCTGAGTGAGACCAGCCTTCCTGTTGGGAACAAATGTTGGGGACTGGTTATTTCTGGGGAAGGGAAGCCACTTGGAGGTCAATCATCCCACTCCCAGGACATTGCTGCACGAGTACCTCAGGGTAATGTCCTAGGCCCAACCATCTTCAGCTGCTTCGTCAATGACCTGTCTTCCATCATAAGGTCAGAAGTGGGTACTGATGACTGCGCAATGTTTAGCACCATTTGTGACTCCTCAGATACTGAAGCAGTCCATGCCCATATGCAGCAAAACCTGGACATGCAGGCTTGGGCTGACAAGTGGCAAGTAACAGTCGTGCCACACAAGTGCCAGGCAATGACCATCTCCAACAAGAGAGAATCTAACCATGACATTCAATGCATTACCACTGCTGAATCCCCCACTATCAACACTGTGGGGGTTGCCATTGACCAGAAAATGAATTGGACCAGCCATATAAATACGGTAGCTACAAGAGCAGGTCAGAAGTTGGGAATCCTGTGGAGAGAACTCATCTCCTCACTCCCCAAAACTTGCCCAACATCTATAAGGTACAAGTCAGGAATATGATGCTATACTCTCTACTTGCCTGGATGAGTGCAGCTCCAACAACACTCAAGAAGCTCAACACTATCCGGGGCAAAGCAGCTCACTTGATTGGCACCCCATCCACAAACATTCGCTCCCTCCACCAACGACGCACAGTGGCAACAGTGTGTACCGTCTACAAGATGCACTGCAGCAACTCACAAATGGTCTTTCAACAGCACCTTCCAAGCCAACGACCACTAGTACCTAGTAGGACAAGGGCAGCAGAAGCATGGGAACACCACAAACTGCAAGTTCTCCTCCAAGCACTACACCATCCGGGCTAGGAACTATATCGCCATTCCTTCACTGTCACTAGGTCAAAATCCTGGAACTACCTTCCTAACAGCACTGTGGGTGTAACTACTCCACATGGACTGCAGCGGTTCAAGGAGGCGACTCACTACCACGTTCTCAAGGGTGATTAGGATTGGGCAATAAATGCTGGCCTAGCCAGCGATGCCGACATCCTGTGAAAGAATTAAAAAACCTCAGTACATCCAGCTGTATTTTCTCACCTCAGTGACGTCCACACCTCATGAATGAATAAACAGAAAACAAAGTCGATAACATGAACAAAGCAATTGGCTCCAATACCGTACCATTCATTACGTGACCAGTACGATGACAGAAAACATGAAAAGAAAACAGAGTTTCTAATAGAACAAAAACGTTTCACATGCTAACTACACTGCAAATGATTTACAAAAATGTACATTTTGTTCACATTTAAGTTGTGAAGTGTGCCTCTTTCAAATACCCAGTTTAAAGTGACCCTTCATGGTTGTTCAGAAGTTCAGAGCAGGGGGTTGATTACTCAGAATACTACAACCGCATGACATTTCTCCCTCCTTTATTCACAGGATAAGAAGTTTACACAGCATCTAATGTAGCGTATCCTGAAAGAGTTCATCACAGGTAAAACCTCCATTGGATCAAGCTCTGTTAGATCTTAACTTGACAGCCAACTTCAAGGAAATTCTGCATGCAATTATTGTTTTTACTGAACATCTATTTTGCAAAAATACTTCTGTTTAAAGAACATAATTACAGAGAAAATACTGGAAATTAACACGTCAATCAGCATTTGCTGGGAAATGGAAGGACTTGGTTTCATGAGTGTTGACTCTTCATTAGGGCTTATGATGGGACAGCATTTTGTATCGTCTGACTTGTTTTCAGATATTAGTGTTGTGAATTTCTAGAACTTGCAGCCTTTTCCTTCTCTGCCTTTGGTTAACACTACGCATTCAACGAACAGCATAACTTTTGTGCAATATAAATTGGAAACTTTAATCAAGTATATGCTGATCTGTTTCAACTAACGGACACTGTAACCCATCTTTATCTTGCATAGAGTACTGTAAGACCATTTCAAACTGGGTCTGTTCAATATCAAGAGATCAGGAGCTATGGCACATCAAGTACTTTATGAGTGGTTACTGCATATGCAAACCTGTGTCCGAATACTGCACGGTGTTGCAAACTGAAGCTCCAGAACATTTTGTCACCTGGCCATCTACATGAAAATTTAAAAGTTTCTTTTTTTAAACTGTAAGAAAAAATGGGAATTTAGCTAAATACTTATATTTTTGCTTTCTCCTTTATCCTTTTCCGTGGTTAATTTTAAATTCACGTGCATTGTAATAGACACAATTTTAGCCTATCCCCACAGAATTTGCATTACACTGAATGCTTAAAAATATGTTACCTGGCTTAGCTCTTTTAAGTTAATCCAGAAAGGTAAATATAAAGGCAAACTTTGGTACCTACTCTGACTTGAATGCCTGCACATATTGCTAAAATCTGGGGCTGTGTGCACAGCACGCTATAATGCATCGTACAGCACAATTGTGGCACTTAGAACCTGAGCTCTTGCGATAGAACAGGCTGGCTGATTAAAGTCTTGAAAAAAATGCAACTGAGGGTTTGGCCCTAGAATATATTTGGACCACCTCAGCAGTGCTCCAGGTGCTTTGGTCCCAAATATAGGTTATTGCACAAGGAGTTTCTTCCTTCAGGTTAGGTCTTTGCTGGGACAGGATAGGCATATTGCCATTTTGCCGATTCCTATGTAGCTGTTTGTTAGTTACTTCTTCAGTGTTATATTGCTGTTGCCTGAGCAAGGAAGTTATTGAGGCAAAGTGAGAGACTCTTAAAGTTGGATTGCATTGACTTTCCCTTCCTGTTTCTCCAGGAAAGGGTCATTGTGTGTTACTTTCAGAAGACCTATGGACCTCCCTCTAAGTGCAGGAGAAAGATCACAGGAAACATGTAGTGTTTGCATCTCAAGAGGCTGATGCGAACCTACTGTTATGCTGTCAAACATGTTAGGACCCAAACATTTGTGGCTGGACAGAAGCCCAATGCCATGCCTCTCATGAACATCCATCAATATGACTGTTCTGTGACCATAGATATTGAGCCATATCTACTGCTGGCAGTTATGATAATTACAGCAATCCATGGTTCCAATATCACTTGAAAGATCAAGAAAACTGAACGGATGACTGCCACCCATGCATAATAAACTATTCATTGCAGGCATAGATATTTACCATACTGAGGAACCTACATACAAGTGTTGAAGAGCAACATGAGCTGTATGGTCTCAGTATTCTCAAGCAAAGATTCTAATGCCTGGATTAATTAAGACCGTAGAATAGCCTTTCAAACAATTGCAGCCTGCCATGTTCTACACAATTCAGTCTCCAAAGGGATGATGCCATAAGGCAGGCTGCAGATGGTAACAAGATTTACCAATTGTGGAAGGTAACGCCAATGAGCTAGGAGACACTTTCAGTTAAGTGGCAGGACACATCCAAAGCACAGCAGTCGTTTTCATGTTAATAAACCACCACTCCTACTGCCCTCACCCTTGGAACAGGAGCTCTGAAACCACCAGCCTTTCTCACCAACTACCTTAATCTACCTTGTAGCAAAAGAACAGTCAGCACATTACCAAGTGTCAGAGTTCCCACATTTTCAGAGTAATGTCCCTCACTTCACTGTTTCTGTTTTGGCAGACGTACATTACTAAATACACAGTCATGTGGCAAAAATCCTAGATTATGGCTAGGTTATGGTTAAACTTGAATGTGTTATTTACATATTGTTCCGTCACACACTCTGTTTCCAAGTTGCAATTGTCTTGTGATTACGTTATAAATAATAACACCTAACCTTTCAATATAATAAAATGAAATGCAAAAGTCAATGCAGATTAGAAACCGCAACAGGAAAAGGACTGAACCTGTGCCTTCATTGCAGCTAAAATTTCAATATAATAAAATTGAATGCAAAAGTCAATGCAGATCAGAAACTACAGCATGCAAAGAACTGAACCTGTACCTTCATAGGAGCTAACTGTATAGGGGTTATACAGGATGGGTCAACCACAGGTTTAGGTCTATTTGCTGTGTCTGCAAGCAGGCTTTGCCATTGCTGAGGAAGTCCTGTAAATTTCTGCTCATGGTGGTCAAATCCAGTATGAACCCGATGTTCAAAGTTAGAAGGTGCGGAAATTTCGAGACGTTTCTTCTTCTTTCCAAACATACCGGATCCTAATAGACCTGCAACAATATTAGAAGACAGGATACCATGAAGCGTTTGTTAATCTTAACCATATGTTAAAAAGGAGAAAACAAAAGTCACTTGTGTCATATTAAGGGCAAAACCAGGTAATTGGTGGGGGGGGGGGGGGACCTTTTAGGATGCACTAAATTTTACAATGGTGCAGTCTACACTGAACAAATAATGTATAAATTAGAAAATACACACTCAAAATATTCATTATGAGAACATAACATTTGCCCCCTCTTGTAGATAGGTTGCAGAAATATTAACTGAGACAACTTTAAAACAAATCATTTTAAGAAATAAATGCTGTACAGTAAGCCCTCGCTTTAAGTCGGCCAGCTTAATGGTGCTTCATTTCAAAGTTGTTTATTCTTTAAGGCCTGTTTCTCCGATTTATGTTGCGATTTCAATTTTTATGTCATCATTGCGTGCGTCGTCATTACTGTTAGTTAGACCAATGGAACAGTGCTATCAGGAGGTTTGTCTGCAACCTCAGGAGTTGACGGGAGATTCCCAGGACAGCCCTGATTCTGCTCTATTTGCTGCCTTGCTCACCACCTCGCTCCAAATGGCCAAAAGTACTACTGATTCGCTGTTTCCACATCCAGGTAATAGAGACTGGGCGGGGAGGGGACTAGCTGTGGAACCTAACTCCAGTTTATACATTAATCCTTATTGGAAAATCTGATTTGCTTAAAATCACACTTTTAAAGAGCACAACTAGGATGCTAAGCATTGCATTACGGGTTTGTTTCTCTCCAACTTCATAATTTGTAAGCACTAATGATGTTATTTGCTTAAAAACTATTAGGGTAGAGTTTCTGCTTTGGCGCAATTGGGTAATTGCGCACAAAACAGGCTGGATTTTATGTGGCCCCCGCCAAGCGTGTTTTCAGCAGGGTGGGGGAGGGGCATGTAAGATGGCTAGCCCAGGACCTTCTTGCCCACACCTCAGCTGACCCCATAATACGCTAGGTAGGCAGGAGCCAAAATCAGCAGCCCGGTTGCCATATGTAGATAAATAATAAAAGGTCACTTAGGCCCCACTGATCTGTATAATATGCTGCCAACACCATAATGCAGCCGGCCTGCGCAGACGGGTGGGAGCGGGCAGGCTGTGTTTGATGGCCTAGATGAAAAAAGGTGACCTCATTCGGGGATGCCCTGCATGCAGTGGGGCTACCCCCCCACCACCAAGATGACTTCTGCAAGAGTTATGTTGGACTTGAAATATCAACTCTGTTTCTCTCTCCACAGATGAGGCCAGACTGGCTGAGTTTTTCCAGCACTTTGTTTTCATTTCAAATTTCCAGGATCCACAGTATTTTGCTTTTCTTGTAAAGGTGTATAATTTTACTTTCCATTTAGAAGTATTGTCTGATGCTTTTAAGAGTGGGAACTTGGCATTGTTTTATTAATATTACTGAAAATTGGGTTATCAAAGACGAGCATTTTAAGGGTGTCCCAGTCTGTGTTTGGGAGTAACCCGATTTAAAACTGCTGAAAATGTCCTAATATAAACTATATTTAACTATTCAATTGTTTCATTGGTATACACTGTTCAGTTTCTTTGTAAATTAAATATTTTTTGATATGAGAAATATTTAAAATGTGCCTGTGTACCTAAAAAGAGGGCAATTTGAAGAACCTTCCCAAACCAATGCAAACAGCAGAATGCATTTAATGTAGAAAACATCTTTAAGGTGTTTTACAGAGGAAAAGAAAAATGATAAAATGCAGGAATTAGTAATGAGACAAGACAGTTTTAACAGCTTGAAAGCTTGGTTGTAAGGATGTGTTTAGAGAAGGTTTCTTTTTAAAAGATGGAGAGAGAAACAGGGGGAAATAGGAAGAGCTCGCCAAAGGGTATAGTCAATAAAGACTGTGCCAGCAATAATGGGGCAATTGAAGTTGGTCGGTGGAGAAGGGTTGAAATTCACAAAGCACCAGAGTCTGTGAACTGAAAGGTGAAGGAGAGGACATGAGTTGTGGAAGTTGCAGATAAGCTGGGGCAGGGCAATGAATGAGTTTAAAGGTTGGTGTGAGAATCTTCAATTCAATGCATTGAGGGACAGGAAGCTAACCTGAGGCAGTGAGACTGAGAATAGGAGGCTGGAAAGTGGTAAATAGAGCCCAGAGGATTCAAAACGTAACATTAATTAGCGTTTCAATAGCAGTTGGGTGGTGGGGGACGGTGAGGCAAAATTAGAGATGGGCAATATTGTAGAGGTTGACACAATCAGCCTTGGATAAAATATGGGTGTAAAAGCTTAGCTTGGGGTCAAACAGGGCACCAAAGAGTCACATCGTCTGATTCAACCTCAGCATGTGGGCAGAGAAGGGGATGGGGTTAGTGTTAAGGGTGCAGAGTTTATGTTGGGGGCTGAAAGAAAATGGGATCAGTCTTCCCAGTGTCTAGTGGAATATTTTTGACACATCCATGACAGGCACATAGGATCGAAAAAAAGTAGAAATAGAGCAGTGTGTCATCAATGTACACAGGGAAGCTAACCCCGTAAAAAATGTAGGGACCACAAAACAATAGTCAACTGGAATCGTACAGCTTTATAAATTTACTTTATTCACCAACAATAATTCTTTGGTACCTTGCATGTACAATTCCTAAAACGTTAATAGCCCTGTGATACTGTACAAAACTCCTTACATTGCTATTTTGAAAGGAAAAGAAAGGTTTGCATTTATAAAGCAATTTTTCTATTTCAAAGCGCATTAAAGCCAATGAAGTACTTTTGAAATGTAGCCACTGCTGTAATGTAAGAAGAAAATTACCTAGAGTGCTTTGCCCAATCTAAACTGAAGGGTAGGATAAGCAAATAATTCAGCTTGAACAAACCATTGTACAGGTAGTTTACATTCAACAGTTCAAATAGTCGTTTGGTAGTACAGAACTTGAGTATTCCTGGGAAAAGAAAAGACTTCTTTTTCTATCAAAGCTTTTCGTCTTGCACTGATCGGGACAATTCACAAGAATACCAATTGTTTGAAATTTAAACCAGGCAGCTCGACTCTGACTGATCAAGACATTGCCCTGAGGAATCAACCAGCGAATGCTGTCACTTATTTTGTTCAGCTGAAACAGACGCACTGTATATCACGCAAATTCATGGATGGACCTAAAGCCATCACTTTCAGCCCTGAAAAGTGCCCAGTATACCTTAGGCTATCCTGCAAGGGCAAGGTAACTCAAAACTTTGAGCAACAGGTGAAGCTAGCTGTTTCACGCTGCTACTATGCAGTAGCAACATGAGTGGTATTCACCACTAACAGGATGCTGCCATCAAGCCAAAAAGATGTGCTGCCTATCACACAAATGAGTAGTGTGATATATGAATTTCAGTGCCAGTGTGATGCTAGGTATGTAGACCGTATGTCCCAAAGACTGGCGAATCGTATCAAACAGCATGTCCCTTCCGCAGTTTGTAACAAGCAAGGTAGAGAGCGTACCCAGCCAGCTCATGCTTGCAAAACTCAAAACACAGTGTCCAACATTATATGCGATTCTGCGACTGGACAACATTTGCTAAATAATCCTCAATGTGCTAAGAATTACGCTGACAGCCAATTTAAGATTGTCAGTCGGGCTCCAGCTGCATGTACTGGAAGCTACATATATTAATACACAGGGCCCCATTATTTGCAGACGAAAAGAACATGTACACACATCGTGCCTGTTTCAGCTAAACAAAATAAGTGATGGCTTTCGCTGGTGGCAATGTCTTGACCAGAGTTAAGCTGCCTGGTTTAAATTTCAAGCAATGCTTGGCAGTTAACTGTCAGTCACCACCAACTGGTGCATTCTCCATGGCAACGCCTCTACCAGAGTCCACTTGCCAACCAATCAACACTCTCTTCTCATACAGTATAAATTGTATATATCTGGTATTCTTGTGAATTGTCTTGATGAGTGCAAGACGAAAAGCTTCGACAAAAAAGTATTTTTTCAGCCATATTCAGCAGTGCACATGCTGGTCATCAACTTCTGTTTATACATAGTAAAGATAAAACCAAAGTATTTATGAAGCTAAAATAATGTTGCTAACTAAAAATACTTACATCAGACTTGCCCTTCCCCTAATGATGATCAATCAATCACTAGCAGTGAAAGAGCATACTTTCTGCACTTGACTTTTATCATATTCTGGTGTGCTTTTTAAAATATCCTAACAACGGAATCCTAACAACAACAATTTGTATTTATAACAAACAAATTGTTTTTCTGGAGATGGTTGGGAAGGCAAGTGTTTTTCTAAACTGCTCCCAATAGGTCATATAATCAGTGATTCTGTCACAAGTCTACAAAGTCCTTTTTGTAATCCTCTGAGATCCTAGCAACAGAATCTAATGCACAAAGAGAATGGAATGACCCATGGTACAGCAAACAAAATCAACGATTCAGAATACTACAATGTGGCTTCTCTTTTCGGTTATGAATAGAGAACCTATTGGATCAACATGTGCTTTGCTGGGGTGATAATTTAAACAAAGCTTGAGACACTAATTAGAGATATTCTAATATACTTTCAATAATCAATTTATCTGAAACATACTTCTTTAGATGGAGCTCAAACTCAAACTTGAATAGCCTGCTTGTGCTGTGTTATGCAAACCACTGTAAGAGGTGCCCTTCACTGAGCTGAATGCATGAAAGCCAAGTGGAACTCAGTGGAGAAATACATTAGAGATTGGATTTACCAAGGTATCAGACACCGGCTAGGGTTTTTCTTCTCCAATGCAGAGGAGACAGGTTTATGACTTACACTTGGAAGTTCCCAACTGTTCTGAAGGCTTTTATCAATTGTTGGTCAGATCACTACTTGTTCCCATGATGGTAAACAACCACATTCTTGGCAATTGTGAAGGAAAGGGACAAAGGAACTCAAAAGTGTGCCTCTGTAGGTCAACTGTAGAATGCAACTTGCTGAAAATATAAAATGTCCATAATGGGACAGTGGAAAAGGCTCATAGGGAGCCTTCAGTGAAAGCTAATTTAAGTTAAATCCTGCTTACTGTTAACCAAAATTGATAATATTTTAATCTCGCAGTAATTGCTCATCCTCCCCGCACTACATGATGTGAAAAAAAACAAAGAAGGGAAAGCCAGCTTACTTCAAGAATGAGGAAAACCTAAAGGGAGCATTGCTTTCAGGCATAGGTGGCACTTTCGATTAGTGTGATAATAGATTATGGAGAGTATGGTCTCACTGAGGAGATACTTCCAACATACTGGGTGTAGAAGCATTCCCAAGGATTAGGCAAATCACAAGCAGGCAAATGGGAATGGAGTTAAAGAGGAATTGAAAAATTGGTCAATCATTCAATGCCAAATCTGTGGTTCAAATGCCAAGTTTAAGATTTTTTGGAGTCTGGATCGGCATCTAGGAACAGAAAAGATGGCAAAACCCTCTCAGGAAAATGGGACTGGACTGGAGACAAGCCAGATCAATTATTCATCCAGCCCTTTAAAAAACATGAGATCAGACTCACCTACAACCATCTAAAACAAGCATAAACTGTTCTCCACAACTTACTTTCATGATATTTATAGATGCAATACTATTATATAATCCAATCTGAAACATACAATAACTGATTTACAGCTTATGCATCACAACCTCAAATCTGGACAATGAATCCACCTTTGTAAAATTATACATAGTCCCTATACAAATACTACTAAATAACTACAGATGGAAATAAACATTTCTTATGTGCATAAAACACATTCCTTATAATCATGTATTAGACATTTCTAATTAGTAAAATATTACAGATACAGTATTATCAAGGAAGGGGTTGTGAACCACTGTTCTCTGAGACTGTATTCAGCAAATGTTGAACAGTGATACACATCTAATATTTAATAAGGCAAACAGGATTTATAACACATCTTGTACTATTAAACTATGTTCAAAATAAAAACTGATTTTCCTCACTCAAAATTAAATTTTCATTTTATTCATCATATACAAACTGATATACAAGACATTTGACAAAATATGAGCTTCTGTTTAATTACACTATGAGAACAGAGGAGGATTTTTGGATGGGTAATTTGAGAGCTAGCATGCAGATTTTAAAGTGTAATTCTCTTATTTTGTTTGAACAATAACAATAATATCAAATAGAAAACAGCATTTTATAAATGTCTGTAATTATATGCTATATACTAGTCCCCACAACCTCACTAGTGACGATAAAGGTTTAAATTTACAAACCAAATCTCTCTATATAATTAATAGCCTTGCCCAAGGATACTAATTTGGTAATGGTGACTTGCATGAATTAAGCTTGTGACACTTGACTCATTTGCAACACTCCCTCCTTGGAGAGAGTGGGTTCAAGCCCCACTCCAGGTCTGGAGCACAGCGCTGAACAGAAAAGAATGCTACACCATCAGAGACACATTCTGTCAGGCAAAGCATTTTATGAAGATTGCTTGTCTGCTCAGGGGAACATAAAAGATCCCACAGTATTTTTTTTGAAGAACAAGAGTAATATTCATACCACCAACAAGAGAAATTAGCTATTCATTCAATTAATCGCTCTTTATGGGATAAGATTATGCATAAATTGGTTGTTGCATTTGCCTACTAAATGACAAAACTACACTTCGGAAGAACCAATTAAATACCTGCAAAATGCTTTGGGTCATACAGGGGATGTGAAAGGCGGTGTGCGAAGTCTTTTTTCCTTTCATTCATTAACTGATTTAAATTAGAGTCATATAAATAACATCTATAATAGATGCATAAGGAAAACTCAGCCACTGCAAGTTAAACTTACTTCAAGTAGTTCTCCCCACCTCCCCAACCCATGTGATCTCTCTCTAGAATCCAGACTTGAGTTCTGTTGCTTCTCATCACTGGCATTGTGCACTTCAGCCATGTCTTAACAAGAAAGGCTCAACCTGGATAGAAAATTCCTGAGATTCATCAGTGCTACACAGTGGCTGGGTCTCTGATTGAATGCACTTCTCAGAATGCAGGATAATTGCCATTTTATGCCTGTCACCTTCTATGGAGAGTAAACCTAGACAAGGAGGGCAGGGTGGACAAACAGGGGGCACTGGCACACCTGTTAATGGCCAGTATTGCTGTCAATGAGAAAACATTTTTGTTGCTTTATAACACATCCCAATTTCTGACTGGAAAAACAAGAGCATATTCTTGTGGATTTTGTGGAACCTAATGATTGAAAGTAAATGATTTCTGCTGTTACAATTTGCTGCATCCTCCACGCTACTTAGTGATAATCCATCAAGCAAAGTGGATTACGAAGCACTGCCTAAGCCTTTAGAGAGAATTTCAGAAAGCAGACATGGGGATGGGGCAAGGCCATGGAGAGATAGTGAGCCAGTGTTTGGCAAGAACAGGGTGATGGAAGCATGGGACTTTACATGGATGAGGATATGGCCGTGGCATTTATCAAAGCATGGATTAAGGTTTCAGCACCAAAGGGATAAAGGTATGGGTGGAGGCAAGCATTAAGACACCATTTCACTTACATTATGTGGATCCTCAAAAAATTATGGGTTAGCTATTTAGTTCTTCACAAAATGTACATTTTGATATTAATTATTCAGATGAATTATTCATGAGCAGAGAAATTATGTCTAGAGAAATCAATCCCCAGTAATAAGAGCCTCTATTTAACATGGAGGTAAACTGTATATTTAATTTGATGCTCCTTTTTTATGAGAAGGAAATAAAGCAAGAAAGTTGAGATTAAAAAATTAAGGACAACTCATTGCAAATTGAAAGGACCCAAAACATTTCCAATTCAATTCATTTCTAAAGAGCCATTTATATCAAAATTTAAATTTCCAAAACAGTGACTATAATTCACAATAAAGCAGGAAAGCTATTGCTTTATAGAGTGTAACATTAATACCCCATCTCCTGGTAACTCTTTCGAGTTATCAACAGTCACAGATTGTAACTCTTTCGAGTACATTCACAGTTCTTGGTTTCCGGGAGTGGGACATGAACCCACAACCTTCTGATTCAAAGGCGAGGGTGCTATGAACTAAGCCACAGCTGACACCTCAAGGGGGGCTCGAACCCACGACCCTGCGACGGAGGGTCGCATGCGCTGCCGACTGAGCTAAGCAGGGATATCCATCTCCTGGTACATGAACATCTTTGTAGCAAGTTAATTAAGTTTACTGATTAGGTAAATCTACTTATGTGAGATGCTTAAAGATTTGTTGTACTGTTGAAAAACTCATCACACTGCAGTAAAACATACATTTCCACTAACCAGGGATGTATAGCCCTTATCTGCTTCTACACGAAGAGAATCAGGACAAAGTGTTTGGCAGTGTTCTGTGAAAAAAGATTAGAGCTTAACATTTTTATTTTGGAATAACCGTGAAGCAGAAGTTAATAGGAGTTGTAAAGAAAACATAATGACTCAGGCTGCATTATAACATAGCAAAGGATACCACCACCTCCAAGTTCCCCTCCAAGTCCTAACTTGGAAATATATGACTTTTTCTTCATCACCACTGGATCAAATTCCTGGAACTCTCTACCTGACAGAATTGTGGGTGTATCTACATCATCTAGACTGCAGCGGCTAACCACCACCTCCTCAAGGGCAATGAGGAATGGCAATAAATGCTGACCTTGTCAACAACTTTCAAATTCCATGAACAAATGAATAAATTCAGAGGAACTCTCAGAATTTGGTTAATTTCAGACTATCAGAGCAATAATTGAAATCAGAGAATTGAGGTTTAAACCTTTGACCAGATATCATTCATTAGTTGCCTAAGTGAGTCTCAACTTCACAGATCTACTCATCCCCAACTATTCTTAGGTCTAGTGCTAAACAAAGTTTAAAATAGAATCTTTGAACCTGTTGAATAAGGACGCAGTTAAACTATTACTTTTACATTAATGCAAACCAATTTCAGGTGTGCATCAACCTGGAAGTGCATTCATGAGTCAGGTCTCCGACTTGCAGGCGAAACTCACTCCAGCGGACAACCTCGTATCAGCTTGAACACAGTAAAACTCTAGCTTAGTGAGGCAGCAATTCCATGATGCCCTGGCCGTCCACTTGGCCTCCTTGTGACTTTAGAAACTTACTGTTCAATGTTTTTAATACATCTGCTTGCCCTCCCCAACATTAAAAATTAGCCTCCCGGGAACGGAGCACCATGTATTGCCTCCAAAGGCGCTTAGGCATAACTGCTGTCCTGCAGTCCTCAGTATAGTTCACAGCTGGCTGCGTACTTTCAACCTAAAGTCAAATATTTAAATTTATCATAAACTATGATACAAAAATAAAATATAAACACACTTTTGCATCAATTCCATTCAAAAGGCCCATTAATGTGATATTTCTGCCATAACTAGAAAATATTTGATGACTTAAGGTACCGGCACTATATCGCCTACTGTCTGGATGTAGCGGCTTAGTTCCTTTCTGCAGCCATAAATACATTTGAAATACATTTATTACATTAATCTTATTGAAACCAAATTAAAGCACTACAAGTAATATAGATTTGTTACTGAAATGCAGTATTCAGGACTGAGATAGCTCCCCTTCTCTCTATTATATATATTGCGTCTGGAAAATGGAAAGAGGGAGAATAAGAGAGAGGTGCTTTAGCCTAATCTCCTACATGTCCTCTCCAAATTCTAGGTGTGGATTGTGCATTTGTTTTCCGTAGCATTGATATCCCTTACCTCTTTTTATCTGCAGTCTCCATTTAGAGCTTTGTAATATGAGTTCAATGATAAAGTAGAAATGGATAGTTATAAATATAGTTCATGTAGCAGCAGTGGTAAATATCAATTGGCATACAGAACGATTAGCATGAACCAAAGAGAAAAAGATAAGGGAGGGAAATACTATCAGAAAAAGAAAGCACAGAAGAACCAGAGAAAGAGAGAATAAAAGAAAGTAAGTCAAAGCAATGGAGAAGAACCATACAGAATGAGGGTAAAAGACAAGAGAGAGACAAAGAACTAGAAGCAAAGAAACTTCCAGTAAGACAGTTAGAGGAAGACATCAACAATCTCCTTTGTGAACAATGCCATGTTAACTACTAAGTTTAAAGAATTTCACTCAAAAAACAGGGCTTGGAAACACTCATGTTAAATGCTGTATGACAATCTAAAAAGTTGATTCTAATGGGAAGAAAAAACAGAAGTAAATCGTTGGGAGATCATCATGACAGAAAAATGTAAACTTAAACACGAAAGGGTTTGTGCACAGCACCTGCAAGTGAAAGAGAATTCTACACATCCTGATCCTGTGTAATGCAATACTTGAATACTGGAAGCAGGCCAACTTCTTAATCCAGTTTTAGGCATTGCTTCCAATATATAATTTTAAGTAGAATGTTATGACCACTTAATGTAGCAACCACAAACTAATTGTTTACATTTTAAATCGATGAGATGCTCTGATAGGCTGTTCTGCCTCCAAAATGTCCCAAGGTCCCAGAATCCTTCCTCCACTGATCCTAAATGCCACCATGGTCTTAGAGCCTCCTTTGCCATTGCTCTGGAACCTAGGATACTCCCTCTTAGGGCTCCCAGACTCTGAATTCTGAGGCTCCGTTCCAGTTCTGTTGGACCCCAGGGCCTTTTTCAAATGCTCCAAAGGCCTCACCCACTGTTAATATGTAATGTCCCTGATAATACTAATTGCTTAACAGCTCAGCTCCTTTAAATCTCAAACTAATGCTATGGACGATGTGCTAGCATCATGCAATATTACATGATGTTGCATCCATGTTATAAAGCAACACATCTGATTCGCCATGAGCCCTGCATAAGAACTTATCTAATATACTAAATGGAAACAATTTAGTTACAAATAAACTATTATACTTTTACAGGTCAAATACTGCAGGCATACTCATATTTTTGGGAATCGATTCACGTGTCTGTCCCTGCATATCACTATATCAGTGTGGTAAAATACTGATCCATACCTAAAAGAACAAATTGCTTTAATAGTTTTGAAGAGTCTGGCATTAGGCAATTAGGAAAAACATTTCAACTTTTCAAAATGTCGGGGAATTTAGAATTACTTCAAACCTCCCATAGGTCAGACAATAATTTGCAGAGATGCATGCACCAGGTTAATGGGGCTGCATCCTCAGGAGATGTAGACACATTTTCAGACCCAAATGAATCTCTAACTTCTCTCCTACATTCCGTGAGTCACCTCTTTACCTGCATGCAGGTAAAGGCTCCAGTATAGGAACCCTGGACTGCCATCTGAAACTACAGTTAAATCCTTGACACATACAAATAGGTGGCCTAAAGTCTGTTTGAGACCCCTTACTGAAACTGGCTCCCCTGAACATTGCCGGTGCCAAGCTTTCTGAATTCAGGATAACCATGTCAATATTGTTGACCTACAAATGAAAGTCTGGCAGCACGTGGCACCTGTGTATATTACCCAAATGACCCGGGAACAAGTGCTGGAAAAAATGGTCCACCTTAAGGAAGCTGATGAGATAAGACAACACAACAGTGCCATTTATCAGTTGGATGCCTCAAGTACATGTCCCCATCAAACTCTTCCACATTTACTGCTGGGCCATGCGAATTCCTCACACACAAACATAGTTCTACCACTGCTTCTTATGTATACTCATACTTCAGCAGGATCCATTCAAGTTACAAATTAAAACTTATCAAAGGTGCTTGTACATGATTGATAGTGACAGAAGATAGCTACATGAATATTTACCAACACACTGGATGGGTTTGCAGGTTGGGAACATGTCTGTCACAGTGAATGCAACATTTGAAGACCAGCTCTCTTTTTTCAAAATGCATGTGGTGGTGTGATGTATGTACAATTGCAGAAAATCTTTTGCTGCTGAATATAAAAAACCACATGGACAATGCATACTTTCTAAAATACATGGTAGTTGATTAATGCAATGGAATTCTATCCTGGCGTGGTACAAGTTGAGCAGAAATGTGACAATCATCTACAAGAAATGGGAACAGTACAGCAAAGTAGGAGGAAATTAAAGTGTCACAGTAAATCACAATGATTTCTTACAACTAAATTATTGTTCCAGTGAATCACGGCAAATTCTAAGAAATTAGCACATCATACTGAACAGCTCCAAGAAACATACATCACTTCAAATTCTCTAAGAATTGAGTGTGACTGCAAGCGCAGTCTGGTATTGCTAAAATGTTTTAAAATGTACCTACCAATTGGTGATTATTATCTTTGTTTAAAACTTTGAAATGCTTCCACACAAGAAAGGTCGCAAAACTACTTAGAAGAAGAAATGAATCACGGAAGATGCAAACATTCGGTGAAATGTTTCGGTCTAGTTGCCAGTTCAATTTCCTTCAAAAAATACTGGCAGAGATCCAGCGATTATTATGGTGTGCCAGAAAGATACAGTATAGTATCGTGACAGATAATTGATCTCCTATGGCATTGCTATGGAAAAGAAATTCTCTTCCTAAAATTGTCAATGCTTCTTTCCCATTCCCCTAATTTTTTTGGTCTCCCTCTTTCATTCAGTTTGCATGCCATTTTTATATATCTTCAGATATGTTGCTCCCAAATAAATGTTCTTTCACTGATCCATTCAATTTCTATTTCTTTTCAAAAAAAAGTTTAGGCAAACACTGGAGCACATGGAGACTAGAAATCAGGAAGCACTGATGGGGAGAAGGTGGAATCTGGGAGTATGAATGAGGGAAGATGAGGACTGTGAGAATTGAGAGCAAAATATGGAGCCTGAGAACAGTGAAGTGAGGAAATAGGGCTGGACATACTGAGATTTTTCATAATTCTTTCACAGGATCTGCACATCGCCGGCTAGGCCAGCATTTGTTGCTTATCCCTAATTACCCCTGAGAAGATGGTGGTGAACTTCCCTCTTGAACTGTTGCAGTCCATGTGGTGTAGCCACAGTGCTGTTAGGGAGGGAGCTCCAGGTTTTTGACTCAGTGACAGTGAAGGAACGGCAATATATTTCCAAATCGGGATGGTGTGGGGCTTGGAGGGGAACTTGCAACTGGTGGTGTTTCCATGCGTCTGCTGTACTTGCCTTTCAAGGTGGTAAAGGTTGCAGGTTTTGAAGATGCTGTCAAAGCAGTCTTGGCGATTTGCTGCAGTGCATCTTGTAGATGGTACACACTGTGCATTGGTGAAGGAAGAAATGAACGTTTTACGAGGTGGTGAACGCGTGCCAATCAAGTGGGCTGCTTTATCCAGTGTTGTTGGAGCTGCACTCTTTCAGGGAAATGAAGAGTATTCCATCACACTCCTGACTTGTGCCTTGTAGATGGTGGACAGGCTTTGGGGAATTGGAAGGCGAGTTACTCACCGCTGCATTCTCAGTCTCTGACCTGTTCTTGTACCCACACTATTTATATGGCCAGTTCAATTCAGTTTCTGGTCAATGGTAACCCCCAGGATGAGATAGACAGATTCTCTCTTGTTGGAGATGGTCATTATCCAGCACTTGTGTGGCATGAATGTTACTTATCAGCCCAAGCCTAAATTTTGTCCATCTGCTGCACATGCACACAGACTGCTTCAGTATCTAGGAGTGGCGAATGGGTACTGAACACTGTGCAATCATCAGTGAACATTCCCACTTCTGACCTTATAAGGGGGGAAAGGTCACTGATGAAGCAGCTGAAGATGGTTGGACTAGGGGTGGGGAAGATGGAAGCTGTGAAGCTCTAGGGTGTGAAGATGATGTTGGAGACAGCTTTGAATATAGATCGATGTCCAGGTCTGGTCCAGAAACACAGTAGGCATGAAGACCAGAAAGGCAATACAGGTGCCATATCAGAGTACAGCAAATTCAGAGACAGCAGTGAAGGAAAAGTAAAAGGGAATAAAAGGATATCACAAGTTTAAAATATGGCCACATTTTTTTGTGCAGGGGAAGGTAGAGGAATTGAACTGATATATCTGCAGTGGATCAAAAGCCACTGGAGGAGAGGATTCCGTTATAACAAGGGAGGTTTGTTAAAATGGGCAAAATCCAAGGCTCATCAGGCCCCTTAGGAAGGATGAGTTTCTGAGGGAAAACTTATCAGGTTTTCACCAGGACTCGCGTCATTTTATAGGTAAGCTCTGACATATGTTCTGCAAATTATATCCGTTTTAGTATTGTTTTGCTAGATATTCTCCTTTTTCTTAAAGATGTGCAGCTCTTTAAAGAAACAACATGGCACCACAAGAAATGGTGAAAACAAACTATCTGAACAATGGATTGATACATTTTGTGGCAGATGCTAGTTTTTGGTTATTAACTTTGAAAGTCAAAAGAGTAATTTGATAATTTCTGTCTAGTTGGGAGCTTGTGATCTGCCCACAGGTTTGTGCTTTGCCTGCTAGGGGAACTAGGTGTGTGCAATTCTCAGGACAACTGAGAATAGCTTCCAGTTTTCCTTTCCCTTTTACCCCAGCCTCACTTAAAACAGTCAATGGTCAAGCCCCAGACATATATGGATTGGTTTTCCAGAATTTTCTGCATAAACCTTTTGAAAAATTACATTGACCAGCATCTCTTAAACATTCCAATCTCTTTAAACAAACAAAAAATCTGAAGTAATGAGTTAGGAACAGTTGAATGACAGTTCTTCATCCTGATCAGTCAGAAATATTACATGGATAAGCTTCAATTTCACTGGCAAGCACAATGGACCAAGATGGACCACATTTTTTAAGGAGGGTTAAAAACAACAATATAAGCTGGGAGTGCTCAAAGAAATCACAAAAGCATGTAAAAATAAAGAAAAGGAAAAATAAAATGCTACAGCTTGGGATAGAGGTTAAACACATCACTGTTACTGACTGAAACAAAAACAGAAAATGCTGGAAAAACTCAGCAGGTCTGACAGCATCTGTGGAGAGAGAAAAACAAAGTTAATGTTTCGAGTCCGTATGACCCTTCTTCAGAGCGGGCTCTGAAGAAGGGTCATACGGATTCGAAACTTTAATTTTGTTTTTCTCTCTCCACAGATGCTGTCAGACCTGCTGAGTTTTTCCAGCATTTTCTGCTTGTGTTTCAGATTTCCAGCATCCGCAGTATTTTGCTTTTACTGTTACTGACTGGTTTGGTTTTTAGCTCACTGAGGTTGAAAGATAACGCACTCCAGTAATCTGATGGATCTTTGCGCTGTAAATCTCAGTTGCTGTAAACAGCACCAGGGATGAGAAGCTAAACAACACAAAAAGGTGATAGGATGACATACAGAGAATAGAAGGTGGTGGTAAGAAAGTGAAAACATGAGACAGTGGCAGGTGACAATATAAGTGGGTGGTAGCAAGAGACTAAGCAACACGAGAGTGTGGCAGCAACCCACTGAGCAATGTGAGGGCAGCAAGAACTGATATATAATCTCAAATTTTCCATTTTGTAATGCAGACATTTGGGTTTGAGATTAGATGAATACCTGGTAAAGGCCTGAACAGCCCACTGTCCAGAGCTTGTGCTAGTAACAGTCCCAAACACACAGGAGTTAAAATGCAGATCGAAAAATAGGCTTATTCTGCTAAATATGGTTAAAAAGCTAGTGTTAATGAATTTGATAAAGTTCTCTTTTATAGTACTATCGTCACATATATGCTCAAGTTGGCCTTGGGCCATAACGCTGGTAATACCCATGGGGAAGCTACAAGGTTCTGCTGTATTTGCTGGAATATCTTACAGAGCCGTCTGTTGTTGTACATCTCCCAAAGGAAACAATGGTTTATTTTCTGGTTTGGGTTTGTGTGTGTGCGTGTGTGTATGTATGCGTGTTGTGCATATACTTGTGTTACCTTTGTTAACACTGATGCTATAATTCACGACAAATGTACCCACAGTAGAAATATTACCCCCGGTGCTTTTCAAAAATTGTATGAATCATGCAAATGTGATAACAGCATACAATTAAAACTGATGAAATCTAGTTTTGGAAGCATTATTCAAATCAACACTTTAATATTTATCCTGCCAACAAACTCATTTACACAATCCAAAAGCCATGCTTAGGTTCATAATGTTAATATAAATAAATATACTGTATCTATCAAGGAGTGAAAGCTGAAGAAAACACAGGCTAAAATTTATTATACTATTTATGCTCACTTCCTAGGCAAGATAAATCTCCTGCATTATTTTATTTCATATTATCCTACCTTCTTAGTCTAAAGTGTTCAAGAAACAGGACTGAGACAAATCATTCAAATACTTAAAAAAAATACTCAACACTAACAGAGAAAGCATTGTGAAATACATTATAAATCAGTACAAGTACAGTGCCCCAGTAAAATATTGTTTTAACTGCAAATATTACAGCCAAATGCTCATTATTTAAATGCCTCATGATAAAAATATTTTTTTTCCCCCTGTATAAAATACTTACCCCAATATTGCTGGAAAACAGATATCAACAAAAGAACTTATGCAGCTCCCCTACACTGCAGTTCGTCTGCAAAAAAAAAAATCAGGAATTCCACATGAGACAGTGTGAAACAGAATATGTTGTCTGCCATTTATCTTGATGATCTATGCACCATATTATACCAGTGAACACAGTACCTTCCTCACAGTCAAAGCTGCTCTCTTTGGCAACACTACAGCAGCGATGGTCATTTCCAGACAGCAGATTCATGCAATTCCTCAGTTAAATGAAAGATTCAGAAACAGAAATTAGTCAGGAGGTATTAATGAGAACACCAAATAAGATAGAAGGAAACACAGAACAGACATCTGTTTATGTTCTTTAAAAAAAAGAACCCACACAAATTAGTGCAATGCCCTTAACTGGAAGTCATGGATGCAAATGAATCTGCTACCAAACCAGCTGATGTGTTGGTTGGCTGCATCAAACCAATGTGTGAGAAGCAGTTCAAGGGAGGTCATTCAACACACCATACAGTCATGGTTCTTTCATAAATTGTGATGTCAATGTTTTTGTTTTATTTTGAATTTATTTGAAGTACACAACAATAAACAAGACAGCAACCGAGAAGAGCCCGATTAAATTGCAGCAATTATCTTTCCCCTCTCAGGCAATTTCTCCACTGGATTTCCCCAGGCTCTGCAGTTTGATGAGATACCGTGGCTGGGAATTAAGCATTAGGCAGGTGCAGAGTAAGTGAAATAGAATTATGTACCAGTAGATCATTCAGCTACATGGATTAACAAAAACAATACTACGAAAGATCGCTTACTCATAAGGCTAAGCAGATGCAAGAAAGATTAGTGCTTCACCCATACTTGTTCCTCTTTAATAGGGCACCTTTTGGTGCATGGGGGAGGGGAAGGGACAGAAACGCACCTGCATACTTACCATTTTATGTTTATGAATTCCTGGAATTCATTATAATGAATTCATTTCAGCATTATGAAAATATTACAATATAAAGTATGTGTTTGGAAAATCTAGTGAAGAAAGATGATACTTCAATTTGTACAGTCTCAGATGACCATGGCATAAATCAGTTCCAATGGATTTTCTTTGACTACAAAAATATTTAACTTTTTCCAGTTGAAAACCTGGTAGAGATAGCTTAGTATTGGCAGATTCTATGACAAATATGCTATCTTGTGAGTGAACTACAACTCATTTGTAGTTTCTCTACTAAGAATCATCAGGTCAACTTCTCCCTTGAAGAAATTTACTATACATATGGCAAGTGAATACATAACTTCTCTCTGTGTGGAACACTAATCAACAATTTTAAAAGCATTGAGTGAAATTCCTAAATGGCAAGCTCCTGTTTGGGAGGTAGTTCAAAGGGAAAATCCTAGAATTGGAGGACAGGTCAGCCTGTTGTATTCCCAGAAGTTCTCCACATATTATTCAGCTGATGCTGCTGCTCTGCAAGTGCATATAACTTGCCTGCCTAATTGAAGAATGATGTAAATTGTGGATACCCAAAAATCTGGGGAGGTAGGAAGGAAACAAAGAACTTTCATAAAAGAGGTCACATAAAAATTTTGTATTTGCATGTTTATATATTGGGCAATGTTTGTGGAATATTTAAGACTCATGATTTTTAAAAAAGCTTTCTAATAGAAATGACAAAAAATGTGTATTGTTTCCCTCAATTCTGGTTCTCCTTGTCTTTTGCTTGGTTTATCCAGCCCCATGCAAACAGAGATATTTCAGCACGACACAAGCAGCTAAGTAGTGATCATTCATTTTCATAAAGATACAGTGGCAGAGAACTTCACACAAATGTAGAAGATCCACTGCACCAAGTATATGTATTATCAAAATGGACTTCCTGAATTTTTATAGCAACTTGCCCGACCTCAGGCCATCTCAAAGTGCGTCACAGCCAATTAACTATTTATGATTTGTAGTCACTGTTTTAATGCAGGGAAAAGCATGAAGTGATTTACCAGGATTTTAAGTACAATGTAGGAAACCCATTATTCCATTTTGTGCCTTACTTCAGTGGGTAATAGAGTAAATTAGCACTTACTTTCCGACATTGTACTTTTCAGGGTTGATCTTATGGGTGTCTCACTGTAAATTCTGGAGGGATCTTTTCCTTCCTCAAATAGCAATTAAACTTACTAAAAGAATATTTCTAACTACCACTTCCAAATCATTATGCTTATTTCAGAATGTCTTTGCATCATGTTAAATATCTGTTAAAGCATTTTATTTGATGTTTTAAAATATAAAAATGTCTTGATTTCTTGAGAATGCAATGTGTTAAGCTATAATTAAGGAAAGTTGCTGCATCATTCTGTGTAAACTTACTTATTTGACAGAAATAAATCTAAATAATTATTGCAAGGGAACTTGAGAACTGAGAACATGACACATTTACGAGTATTTTACTGATTCCAGTCTCATCCTCAAGCGGCCCTACCACAATCACCAATTTTTGTGAGCTGTTAGGAAATAGAGATAGTTTAAGTAAGTTATATTTGTGTTTGTGGGTGTTAGGAATGAGTTTTAACTTTAATGTTTAAATTTGATATGTATTTCTATATCTGGATTTTAAGAAAAGGTCAAATTGAGTTTTAGTTTCACTCCAAAAAGGTGCCTGTATTTCTAATGAGGTTTTTACGGCTCCTAAGGAGAAGTTAAACAAACACAACAGTACAAAATTGACTGTTGCCTAGCAACAGGGGTCCAGAGAGGCAGGTCCCTCCCATAGACACACAAAGAAGAAAAAAAAGCAGTTTGGGTTGAAAGCTGTTGGTTTGAAAATAGCTGCCAGGAGAGACTGGAAAAGGGGGCAGAAAGCCATTCCCACGCTAAAGAGAGGACACCAAAAATCCAGGGGAGTGGAGGAAGGGGAAAGTCCCAAGCAGACATTCTAGTCAAAGGAAGGACCAGGACCTGGAAAAGGTCTTCTTAAGTATAGTTTAGAGTGAGGGCCAGAGAACAAGGCTCCAAGCTTCAGATTTAAAGAGACAAAAGCTGCAGAAAGCAGATTTAAAGGAAGAACAGCTTGCAAGGGCAAGAAGGTCTAAAGAGACAACTGAAGGTCTGTTAACTCTTTGCTATTAACTTTCCTTTGAAAAATGTATAATTAACAGCCTTATATGTTGCCTCAATATTTCAAAGAGCAGGGGAATTATGCCTGGTGCCCTGGTCAATATTTACCCCAATCAACATCACAGAAACAGATTATCTGGTCATTATCACATTGCTGTTTATGGAAACTAGCTGTGTGCAAAGTGGTTGCCATGTTGCTGACATCACAACATTGACCAAACTTCAAAAGTTCTTGTTTGATTGTAAAATTTTTTGGGACATCCTGTGGTCGTGAAAGATGCTATATTAATGCAAGTCTTTTTTTCCCCTCCCTACATGTCTAACTGTTACAAATTTGGGCCTTGGCTACAGTGGTGCTAGTCTTTGATATGTGTTATCAGCGGCTTGAATTTAGTGGTGTGCCCGTACTGCCCAAGACCTAACTATGTAACAGCATGACAGGTTATAACAGTAACATCCCCTTGTGATCTAAATTAGGTATATGGGCTTGCCTAATCTTTTCTAATTCAGACTGAGAAAACGTGTTAAGATGAGGTCAAATATAAATCATTAAGCAGTAACGATCAGACTCACCGAGTTCAATTAATGCAACTCGGCTTCACCAAATAATACAAATGATTCCCCAGAGGAGTGGTCCTCTTGCTTAACTTAAAGCAACTTCTAACAAGCCTCCTGCATTCTACCCTTCTGAGCCTAACAAAAGTCAGCCCTTATAGTATTCAGTTTAAAAATCTGTCAGAGGGCTTCTGCCATTTTCTGTTCATTTCCTAGCGTTCATAATTCGTGGGGAAGACTTATGCCAGACAACCCCTGCCGAGTGTCCAAGACCAAGGACCTCTCACCATGTGTGCGAGCTGTTAACTATTGTTACGACAGGCTAATGAATTATTTATTGTTTACAACTCTGGGGAAACCACGTCAATGCCTAGCCCATTTGTATTTTAGCCTTCTGTTATCTCGAGCGCTTTTCAAAAAAACTTGTGAATATACTTTAGTTAAGAAGCCAAACATTTAAATGGCTACTCATTTCCAAATCCTTTTGGGGCAAAAACGGTAAAAAGGAAATCTTAAAATATGACAGTACCGTTACTGTTTATCTTTTTTGAAACTCATATGCATAATAAAATGGTGAACAATATAAGACATATTGGAGATAAGCTTGGGCGAGATTTCAACTCACTCAAAACCCACTTACACAGCGTGAATGGGATTGGGGCCTTAAAGTATGTGGGATTTAGCTGTAGCGGGGGAGAGGGGTGGTGTTCTGGAGTTCAGCAACATTCAGAGTGGCAGGATTGGAGTTCTCAGATATTGCTACAGTTGCTGTTGGTTTCTGGCCCTGGAAATTAAATATGGTGTTTGATTTACTGGATGATACCAGGGATTTAGCAGTACTCTGAGTGGGTCTCAACGTCTGGAAGGTTTGATGGAAAATACCAAATTCAATCAATTGAGTCAACATTAGAGAGGTTTAAATCTACAACCAATACCCTGTCAGTCTTTCCACCCCACCCCCACTAGAGCTGTACCTTGAGTATCCTGCCATCCATTCTTAATTAGCACTTTTCTTAGATAATATCACCACCTTCAACACCTCTTTGATCCTTTTGTCTGTGACATCTTTTGATTATCTGCTCCTATCACTGCTTACTTGTCCCCACAACCACCCCACCCTCAACTTCTCTCCCCCCGCCCCCCACCTTAAACCAGCTTATATTTCACCCCTCTCCTAACTATACTTCAGTTCTGTGGAAGGGTCATGTTGGACTCGAAACGTCAACTCTTTTCTTCTCCACCGATGCTGCCAGACCTGCTGAGTTTTTCCAGGTAATTCTGTTTTTGTATTAGAGAGAGGTGTCTTAATCTGGGAGCAGTTGGTTGAGTTACAAAGGTTGCAGAACTGAGGGTGGAGTGGTGAAGGAAAGGCTACAGATATATTAGCACTGGAGAAAATGCTAGGATATGGAGGACTCCCAGTGTTGGAACTCTGGCAGTAAAGTGGAACTAGTGCATTCTGTTAGACCCAAGGAAGGAGATCCTGAGATGTTGCAACATTAGTCCAAACATGGATTGGGCTTCCAGAGAAGGCTGAGGGAGATGTCAATATTTGGCAGCACTTGAGGGAGGTCCCCTTGGATGCACTGGGAGAGATTTAGTGGAAAAATGCTCCAGAGCTTGGACTAACATACACACAGTGAATAAAAGATTTTGTCCATATGTCCCACCCTTAATTCACTGGGACAATATTGACAACATCAGGGCTATTTAAACAAAAATATTCTATCACAGAAGTTTTCATCATACAATCTACATTTAATTCCCCCCACCCCAGTTCAGGGACTTGAGCACATAATCAAGGCTGACACTTCAGTGCAGTACTCCTTCAACACCACATGGTCAGAGACCCGTCTTTTGGTAAAGTGATAAGTCAATGCTCTATCTGCCCTCTCAGGTGGATGTAAATGGCACTATTCAAAGAGAGGAGATGGGGAATTCTCCTAGTTCCCTGACCAACATTTATCCCTCAACCATCATTGAACAGATCGGGGTAGACTGCCCAAATCGACAGTAATGTGAATCATGCAGTATCTATAAGAGGCAGATGTGCTGTCCTGCAACACCAGCTTTACCTCCAACTATCAAACTGAAAATTGAACTCATTAGCTGATCATTTATTTTGCTGCAGACTATGGGACATTGTTGTGTACACCCTTGTTATAACAGTAAGGCACTTGCTGAGGAACTCACCACTTTGTTGGTACAACTAACTACATTACAAGTCCTGTAAGACTGCAACTCCAATATAATGGTATGTACAGGTTTGATTCTGTAATGGTTAGAAGTTGCATGTGGATATTTGGAGGAAGTAAGCGATGGGTTGTTTTCATTGATTGAAATGAGAAACGATGGCACTGTAATTGAATAGTGTACATTCATGCCCCAAATGTCTTCCCTTAAAATGTCAACCCCTACAAAATCTTTCCTGAAGGTCAATACTACAGACTTCCTGGTACAGGTTCCCTCAAGATTACGTACATGGTAAAAAGCCTTTTGTGGGCCTCTCGCAAATCAAGATTCCATTTTGATATTTATTTTAGATATTTTAGCAACTCATTGTCCTATCCATTGCTAACACTTTCCATAAATGCCATGATGTAGGTGCATTGGACAAATGTCAAAGACAGAGCAGTATATCACAGTATCTGCAATGGTTTGCAAATATGAATTTTAAATGCATGCCGATCTTGAAACATCTCATCCAACTGACTTTTAGAATAAGGATATGGAATGTTGTATTATTGAAGGAATGTAGCAGCTGCTACAATGGTGATATGATCTTTATTCTTGCATTTTAGCTAAATACTCCCATTGACAAAACACCTTAAAAGCAAGGTACGGCACTAGACAAGGAAGTCACCACATTGGCGGTACTTCCTCAAAGACTATTTCCCCATTCTTATCTCAACGGTTGAGCTATTATACACCCCTACATGCCTTGTTCAGATGGCTACCAGTCATACATGCCCATCCAACAAACAGGCAAAAGCTGATTAATGGTTTTAAGGAATATCAGGACATACAGTTTCAAATACCTATCCTTTCCCCTCCTTATTTCACTGATATAAATACGAACATACGAATTAGGAACAGGAATAGGCCACTTGGCTCCTCAAGCCTGCTCCATCATTCGACAAGATCATGACTGATCTGATTGAACCTCAACTCCTCATTCTCACCTACCCTGCTAACCTTCCGCCTCCTTCTTTATCAAGAGTCTCTCTACCTCTGCCTTATAAATCTTCAAAGACTCTGTTTTCACTGCCTTTTGAGGAAGAAAGTTCCAAAGACTCACTACTGAGAAAAATTTCTCCTCATCTCTGTATTAAATTGGCGACCCCTTATTTTTAACAGTGACTCCTAATTCTAGATTCTCCCATAAGAGGAAACATTCTCTCTACATCCACCCTGTCAAGACACCTCAGGATCTTAAAGGTTTCAATCAAGTTGTCTCTTATTCTTCTAAATTCCTGTGAATAAGTTTAGCCTGTCCAACCTTTTGTTATGATTCCAGCTATGTTACTACTGGACATGTCAGATCCCTGGGTGGAACCTGGCTTGATAGATCCTAACTTTTATTTTTTGTTAGAAACATGGAGGACAGCTACTGAACGGAGTCACAGGGTCTACTAATGTACTTTTTACAAAAGAATAAAACATGTATTAAACAAGAAAAAAATGAATTATATTACACTACTCCTTCACCTGCAATCATACCTTTACAGATATGTACACATTTGTAAGAATAGCACAAATTTAAAAGAAAAATCTATCTTATATTCTAATGTTCACTGTACATGTACAGTCCATGTAAACCAATAGGCGACCTGTGGTCAGACACACCACACACCCAAGATCTAGTGACAGATGCCATCCCAAGCAGATGTGATGGATCTCTCATCAACTCCCCCCAGGTTTGTCACACTATGGGCCAATCGGTCTCTCGGAACTCCGTCTTTCTCCCAAGGGTTTCCAATCTCAACGCTCGAAGAACTCGCTTTGGAATCTTCTCCCACACAACATTTGCACAAGGATCCACCTCCAGGGTTTCAACCTCTTCTGCTGATGTTCCTTTCCCCTGGATCACTATGTGCATTCAAGCTTCGCCTTCCACACAATCTCTCTCAGATACTCAGCCGTGCAAACAGAACATCACTGCTTCACAGCCCCATAGAAAGGAGCCACGATCCTGTTGCTGCCTTCTCAGATCTTCTGGCTTCTCGCAAGCTGACTTTGCCTCGATTTTGCTCTCCACAGCTTTCTCTCTTTAATTTGGAGCTTTTTCCTCTGCTCCTTACTTTAACTTCACTGAACAGGATCTTGTTCCAAATTCCTGTCCTTGTTCTTTAACTTAAATGTCTTCTTGGGACCTTTCTCTTTTTCTTAGGACCAGCACCCTGCAGTTCCCTCTCCCAGTAGACTGCTGACAAACTTGGTATCTCCCTTGAGATACAGAACTCACTTGACATTCGCTGTTACTTTAACTTTAGAGCAACTCATCTAAGATTCTTAGACTCATTTTCCTCAGTAATCTGCTAGTATGTCCAGCGAGAGAGAGATCTAAACTGCTCCTTTCACCTTCGAGCGTAAAAACCAGCTAAATTCAAAATCCTTCCTGTTTCTCTGTGGGCGCCCTGTTGCTAAGCAACAAGACAGTTTTTCCTACTTTGTTCTAACTTCACTAAACCACTTCAAGGGGCGTAAAACCGCATTAAAATGCAGGTACACAAACAAACCCATTAATGTGCTGACTCCACTCTAAAATGAAACCAAAATTCCAGGCTTCATCTTTCTAACACACAAATAAAAAAAAAATTAAACTAAAACTTAAAGCTAGAGCTTACTCCTAACACACACAAATACACATATAACTTACTTAAAACCATCTCTAGTTCCTAACACCTTCCTCATAAGACAACCCACCCATTCCTTGTATTAGTCTAGTAAACCTTCTCTGAACTGCTTCCAATACATTTACATCCTTCCTTAAATAAGGAGATCAATATCGTAGAGTACTCCAGATGTGGTCTCACCAGTGTCCTGTACAACTGAAGCATAATCTCCCTACTTTTGTAATCAATTCCCCTTGCAATAAACTATAACAATCTATTAGCTTTCCTAATTACCTGCTATACCTACATACTAGCCTTTTGTGATTCATGCACTCTGGATTTCAGAGCTCTGCAATCCCTCGACATTTAGATAATATGCTCCTCCTTTATTTTTCCTGCCAAAATAGACAATTTCACATTTGCCCATATTATACTCCATTTGCCAAATCTTTGCCCGTTCACTTAACCTATCTATATCCCTTTGTAGCCTCCTTATGTCCTCTTCATAATTTACTTTTCTAGCTATCTTTATGTCATCAGCAAATATAGCAACCATGCCTTTGGTTCATTCATCCAAGTCATTTGCACAAATTGTAAAAGGTTGAGGTTCCAGCACAGACACCAGTGGCACACCACTCGTTACAGCCTGCCAACCAAAAAAAACACCCATTTATGCCTACTCTGTTTCCTGTTAGCTAGTCAATTTTCTATCCTTGCCAGTCCCCACACCATGAGCTTTTATTTTCCACATTAACCTTTGATGTGGCACCTTATCAAATGCCTTCTGAAAATCTAAGTACAGTACATCTACTGGTTTCCCTTTATTCCACAGCACATGTGACTCTGCCAAAGAACTCCAATAAATTGGTTAAACAAGATTTTCCTTTCACAAAATCATGTTGACTCTGCCTGATTGCCTTGAAGCAAATGGCAGCTAAATTGTTACAGTCTGGCCATTGTAATAGGAATTGTAAACAGTGCTTCTGCCAGAGCCAAAACAGCTTAGGCTGGATCACTAATTTATGTTCAACTCCATTTCTCCGGTTTTATAGCCCAAGATCTTTGCTTTGCTGAACACTGCACTGATAGCTTCACCAAATAACACACGAGTACCCTTAAATCTTTGTCTTGCATCATGTCCCGTATAATAGCATTTAGCTTATACATTTTTACTCATTGCCATGACTTCGTATTTTCCCATTTTAAATCCCATCAACAGCCAGTAACTCTTGCATTGCATCCAGGTGTCAAGTGTTCTTTGACAAAAATCAACACAGGCTATGCTGTCCTGAGTTTTCAGCTGAGACAAAACATATAAATTGGAGATTCAATTTAATTGCACCTGTATACATGTTTCAGTATGCAGATCAAACAACAGGATTGTCGGTATTTTGGGGCAACTTTCGAAGAACAGACAGCATGGGACACGACAGTGAATCTGTGCAAACGCCAACAGCACAAAATTGACTAGTGAGGCATTTCCTGCTATTGCGTATTCACACCTTCTGCAGCTCCTCGTATCTATCAGTGCTTTGGTCAGGCATAACTTGATCGAAAGGTAGGGCAAGGGCCCTGACTAGTCTATCTAGGTCTTGCAGACAACCAGGCTCCATTCTGAAATCTGGTCAGTAAACATGACTTCAATTTTATCTCTAGGTATTTTAAAAACATTGTATGAAACAAAGATGGAGGTTTTCCCCATTTGTCACAGAATGAAAATTCCGTTTTTGTCATAATCATAAGTGGACACAGTGGATTATGCAAGTAATTTCTCCATTTGTGGCACAGAGCCTGAACTAGCTAGCATCACAACAATTGTTCTACATTAAGTATTTGTTCTCTGGCTGTACTGACCAACAACTATAAAGTAGACCAAGGGATGACTGAGAAAAACTAGTAACTTCACATTTTAATACACTTGGAATTTTGTGGCAATTCAGTATCAGCAACTTTCCTTTTAAATCGTAACACTACTAGCCTTAATTTCAGCATGAAGGATATGTGGTACAGCATCCATCGTACTTGCTTTGACAAATGGTCCTAAACCTCAATCTATCATTTCTTAAAACACTGTGTTCAAGTTTCATTTTTCCTTAGGGAAGAGGCGGTACCACAATTTTATGTACCATCATATGTTTCCTCTGAAAAAGGATCATTTGACTGTGATATACACAGGAGTTTGCTTTGTATACAAACAAGACTGCCAACCAAGGTGATGTATTTTGTTCGAAAGCGAGATTGGGACAATTCAAGTTCCAAACATTATTTAACAAACTGGACTGTGGAGCTTATCTACCGTATATAACCTTTCATAGAAGCTATTGCAATATCCACTTGGGAGAGTCCCCATTTATACAGTGACCATTTTGTGAGCAAACAAGGAGAGAAACCCTTTCAAGATTAAGTGCAAGGTAAAATTAAGCATTTTCTCCAAGCATTGTCTTAACCAGACAGCTTAGGAAGAAATAGCTCTGAGCTGTTGTGCTCCATGCTGGCCTGAAGTTGCAAATTCTCCAGGAGTCCTGTCCTTGGTTTTTACATTGTTGTGGTAATTTTAATTCATATACAGAGATTGAGAAAATGACCAAAAATGCTTTATTACCACATGAATATCAACCTCGGGGTAAAGTTGAACTTCCACATGCCAAGCTCATCTTGTTTCCTATCTCTCTCCCTCTGAGATGATGTGGGTTCCTAGCATGCTAAGGAGTTTGAATACATGAGGAAGAACGCATGCTTCTCCATATCTACCCCTGTTGAAAACCAATTTATCTTAAGTTTGGATTGGGTTTTTTTTAAAAACAGGCAAATTTCTTTAGTTTAATAAATATATATTTAAAATGTCACAAGAAGCTCTTGAGGCCAGACCAGATTCTCCGCCACACTTTGCTGTACACCACACAAATTTGCAACTTAGAAACACAGACAGAAACAAAATGTCAATTTCAAGTCTTAGAATAGTCTAATACTGAGAAAAACAAAATGTTGACATTTTATCACCAAGCTAAACAGTACATTGAATTCCTGCAAGATTAGCTCAGATTTCAAGGAAGTTTTTAATAATAGTAACTTAGCAACAAATAAGTCAACTTTATGCTCATCATAATCATGTGACTGGTTTGTTGCAATGCACTGCAACATTATTTGTGTTTTGATAAAATTGGAACCAGAATATTACAAAATATACATTTCTACAACCCTCAGCATAATATTTCCATTTGGGAGCATTTTGGCCATGTTAAAATGCTAATCTACAACTGCTCTTCCAGTATAACTTCCAACAACATTTAAACAATAATGCAAAGGTTGTTGTTCAACCAGAATCAAGTAAATCAGGCAGTGAATTACAGAGTGCAAAGAAAACCAGTCAAAAAGACTTCTGTTTCATGCCATTTGTCACAAATTGGGAAAACTATATTGTTTCATTTTAAATCGACAGAAGCTTGCCAACAACATTCAGTAGCCTGTTGCTCGCACTTCAAGGAACCCAGGTACTCTATCCTGAATTCACATAACAAATTAAGAGGTAAAAGATTTTGCCTCCTGTTACATCTAAATAGTTGCTTTATGAAAAATTACAGGAAATTTTCCACGTTACAACAGTGACCACACATCAAAAGTACTGTAAAGCTCTAAGGCTGTAAAGCGTTTTGGGACATCTTGTGGTCATGAAAGGAGCTATATAAATGCAAGTCTTTTCTTAAAATCTGTTGAGGTTTAACATCAGAAATTGTTTCACCCTGGTCTTATGGAACAGGGCTTAAAGATGTAGCCCAATGTTTGAATTCCTGGCAGAGTTATGGTCACATGTCAACATACCAATCAACTATCTGATCAACTGTGTGCATTTTGTAAGTTTTCGAAGTTGGCTGCAAGAGACAATCTTTAAAAGAAACTATTTCAACATCAATGATTGGGTGGATAAAGGTTTGAAATCTTTAAGTTTAACTACTCTTATTCAGGTGCACTAAGCTCCATTACAAAGAATTGTGTAAAAACATTTTCACCTCAAAATCTTGCCAAAGAGAGCTAGGAGAAATGCAGATTCATAGAAAGTCATTTCAGTTGTAAGTTACTTCTTGTGCTATAAAGTATGTTGTCTAATTGGAAGAAAGTTTAATCAATTGTCTTAGCCTGTGCAAAGCAGTTTCAGCATTGTGATTTTTTTTTGCCTTCTGTACTGATTGGGAATCCTCCATGACTTCCAAGAGGCAGTTTTGTGACCAACATCTTATATTTATTTGGCACTTTTAATGTTCAAAATTGTCCTGAAGTGTTTCACAGAACTGCATTTAAAGCAAAAGGATGCTGAATCAAAGAAGAGGTATTAGAAGGGGTGGTCAAAATTTTTGTCAGAGGTGTGATTTAAGAAGAATCTGAAAGTAGGCAGAGGGGCTTAAGGACAGGATACCAGGAGATGGGACCTAGCTGGCTAAATGCACGACCAACAACAGTAGAGCAAAGAAAGGGGTAAGATATGCCAGAAAGGTATAAAGACACGGGCGGGGGGGGGGGGTTGCGAGAGGGAGAGTGGTGGGTGCGGAGCGGCAGCTAGGAAGGTGTATGGCAGAGAAGTGGATGGACAGGAGGGCAGCGAGCAGGGGCAAAACCGTGCAGTGATTTAAACTCAAGGTGGGAATTTTAATTTGAGATGTTTGAGGGGCTGGAAGCAAGCAAGCCAACAAGGGAATGAGCGTTGGCAAGTTGGATTTGAATTGGATAGAGGCTGCAGAGTTCTGGATGAACATTTCATGGAGCATGGGACATGGAAGGCCAGACAGGAATGCTTCAAAATGATTGAGTCCAGAATAACAAAAGGCATGGATAAGGGCTTCTGCAGCACATGGGGTTCTTTACGGGTGGATTGAATGATATTATGGAGTTAGAAGTAGGTTGACTTTGTGCTGAAAAGAATATGGAATCAGAAGCAGAGCTTAGGGTTCAAAATGATGCTGAGGTGCGAACAATTTGGTTTAGCTTGAGTGTGTGGCTGGCGATAAGGATGAAAACAGTGGCAAGAGGACAGAGTTTGCCGTGGGGTGCAAGGACTAAGTCAATCATGGGAAGAGAAAACAATGGCAGTCTGGAGGGACAGAGGTACAATACCCAAGGAAAGCGAAAAAAAAAACTAACAATATTACCCAGCATCCTTGACCATGAAGGGGAATTGGATGGTCAACAGTTTAGTGGGAACATTTTCCATGATTCAATAAGTGGGTCTCATGGGTAAAATAAGCTGAAAGAGGACAACAGGGGTGATGGGCGAGAGATAGGAGTTCAGGGCTAGAGCTAGGGCCAGGGTGTATGCTGAGGGATAAATTTGGCTTAATAGTGTTACAAAAGTATAATTTACAACAAACCAGAAAAATATTATGAAAAGTAAGCTTATGGGTGTGAATGTGGATGGTTCTGTCTGTTTGATTTAATTATATTTGAAGTCAGGTAGACTGCAAGTTTGAAATTATCAAAAGAAGCTAGGTGTAGAAATGTACTTCAAATGCTGAGTAAACATGGATGCTGCCTTAGCATGTAAGGTTTGAAGGGAATTTGCATTTTTAGATAAGTGAAGGGATTGTTTGGATTACAAAGGAGTGTTAGTCTGTTCACAACTAGGAAAGTATGCAAGGCTAAGGAGTGTGTTTATTTTTCCCCAAAGGTTACTGACAATATTGGCAACATGAAATTTTTTATATTATGGGAAAGGTATAGTTCCAAAGACGTATGGGATAATGGAATTTACATATTAAAGAGAGAGAAACATATATAAAGGAGAATGAAAGGTTATGTGGGGGCCATGTAAGATCTAAGATGTGTGAAACAGCCTTGAAGATGCCTCCAGCCATTTGTGCATAAGTCTGTTGTGTCCAGTAACTGAAGTTGAAGAAAGCCATTTGGATTCCGCTGTCAAGTGGGTACTGTGTTAACTTGCTGATTTTTAAAAAATCTAAAATCTATTTTGGACTGTTGCCTTAAAGGGGGTGTGTAACTGGGAGTCAGGTTAATTTGGAATTTTAGGAGTTGTTATAGTATTAATTAATTGTAGTCTTATGTATGTGCTCGAAATCTTTTATTTTGTTAATAAACGTTTTAATTTAATTTTTAAAATCTCTAAAAGCCTTGGTGGACTCATTACTTCTAAATTCAGTGCACACATCTTCTCGTGATAAATACAAATTGCAAGACCATGATAGTGTAGCCAAGTTTCCCTTGTGGATTTAGTCCACCTGGCACACATCATCTGCCACATCAAAACAATAGTTATAGGCAAAGAGCGAGAAGGAGCAGTGGTAGCAGAGTGAATGGTTTATTTTGGAGAAGTTTGTGAACTTGTCAGTTTTTGGGATAGAGGCAAGGCTACAGCTGGAAGAGTAGAACAGTTTAAAGAAGTAGTTGGTAGGGAATATAAAGCCAGAAGTTATCTTTGCTCTAAGATAATCCAAGGGCATTGGTAGTTTTGGTTTAAACGAGTGTAGCCTTATAGCGTTTGACATGGATCGATGGCTAAACCAGCTGTGCACTAGATTTGGTCAAGTCTGTACTCCTTGGACTTCAGGAGATGAATGAAGGACTGTATCTGGGCAAATGACCAGAAAGGTAGACAATGAATGGTTTACTGCTGACAAGAAAGTCAAAGGTGAAGCTGAGCTTGAGCAGACTGGCAACTGCAGTGGCATGTGGTGAATGGAGGACCAGAGACCAGGCAGTTGGATGTTTGAGAAAACAATTCTAAGCAGCTTAGTTGAGGAGGCTGGGGGAAAATAGATTTTTCCAGAGGAAGATACTGAAGGAAGTGGAGTTGGAAGACGACAGTAGGGCGTGGGTGGTGAGGGATATAAGGAAGTGGTCAGAAATGGCCCCATCAGTAATGAAAACCATGGGTGTAGGGAAGTCAATACAGATGAAGTTGAGGGACGACTGTGAATATGGATGGGAGCATTTATATGGAAGAAAGGCTTAGGGAGGACACAAGGTCAGATCAGAGTGAATTGTTAGATCTTGGAAATGCAAATTCCTTAAAGTTAAAATCTAATTTTGCAGAGAAATCAGAAGGAACTGAAATTCAAAGAACAGGGCTTCAGTGCCACACTAAACTACCTGCTACCCAATTTTAACACGTTACATTTTCATGCTTTGATTATGATACACCTAAAACTGCCCTGATTCATTTTGAAACTGCAACAAGTTAGAGATCCATGTGAGAGAAAGACATTAGAAGTTGCAAGGATCAAGTCTACTGGAACTTGATTGGCTGCTTGAGAGAGTTTTAGAGAAGTTTTCCAGAGTTTTTCTTCTCTCTGCCAGGAGTTTACAAAATTGAGGGATGGAGGGACTTATGGGACTGCACCATGTCTGGATGGGGTGAGCTTGATATGCCACATTCTTCCATTACTTTTGTTTACTTATTTGTCTTTCGCTACTACTTGGAGCAAGTTTGCACCACTTAATAGATCATCTAAAATAAAATTGAGCAGAGGGGTCATGGCCCTAAATTTTACAGCAGTCCAATCTGTTTTTACTTGTCAAAGTGTTCATTACTGAGTGTGTATGCAGTGGGTTTCCCTCATTTTATTCAAATATCTTTACCTTTTGAATTGTACGAAATTATTTGACTAGTTTTAGGGATTTTGCAATTTATTAACATGTTCAATATACCACAGAAAATCATCTTACAAAAAAACAGTCATCTACGTTGTCTCCGCAAATGACATACTGTAGTTACCCAAGTCCAGACAAATTATGTGCAGCTTCGCAAGTGTCAAAGCTTAAGGACCCCAAAACATACATAATTACTTTCAGCAGCACCTTGTGTAAAGCAGCATAATCTACCAACATAAGGCACTTGAAAGCTCCTCCCGTCTAATCTCAGGACCATCTCACCAGTTTCGGGTATTAACCCACAGAGTCATCTAAAGCCAACTGGAAAGAATATCAGCCCATAGTGACAGCAAAACTCACCAATAATGGTTCCATTAACGAGTCAAATTGATTGACCATCATAAATGACACTTTAGAAGAACTAGCTAGCTAGCTCAGGTTTTGGATTATCAAATCTTCAATGGAGAAATAAATCGGTTCCAACCATTGCGGGTGATGAAGAAAAAGTCATATTGTAAAAATGAGATCCATTACGCAATTCAAACTCAAAGTCAACAATTTTGAAACAAAATTTCTATTACCTAATCTGTTTAGTAAGGGTGCAGTTTAAAAGGATTACATACAAAACAGGGACAGAAATATTGCAGAATGGGAAAAAAAAGTTGAACATCATTTTTCCAAAAAATAAGAGTTTTACATTTCTAGCAAATCTAATGAAATCTGAGAGTTACATTACATTCTTAGATCTTTACTTTTATTTCCTTTATGTTTCTGTAATTTCATCCAAATTATCAACAAATATAAAGGCTATTTGAAGTTTGGAATGGTCTTATTGTTAAATCACATCAATCTCAGTCCACCAAGATCATTGTTTGAACAAAAAAGTAGGCACAACTTGAATGTTTCATAGTCAACATACCTCAACTAATACCAGCAGATTTCACCTCATTACTGTTTGCAGGTTGTTGCTGGTATAGACTGATTGCAGCATTTGCCACTTTATACTCCAAAAATAATTCAGTGTGAAAGCACTTAAAGATATTTTGATGATTTGAAAAGGCATTCAATAAATACGAGAATTTCTTTACTGTTCAGTTCAGTTAATTTCCAACAAATTAATGTACTAAAATGCTTCCGATGGTACTTCTAATTTCTTTTGTCACTTTCCTCCCTTCTTTTCTCTGCTGAAGATGTTGACTTCTTGCAGGGTAAAGAAGGGCCACACATCCACCTGTACCTTCTCTTAATCATCATTACTCATGTGTAAGCCTTGACAGTAAATGTTGGCAGGCTATTTGACCAAGTTTCACAGCGGGCATCATTGTCTAGGCTAGATCTATTCACACTTGCTTACTTCTAGGAGGAGTGGTTGGATAGCAATCAAAAGTAGAAGCTTCCATCATAACTCATGCATGCTAAGGCTGATAATTGTGCCAATTACCACCAGCTCACCTAAAATCAGCTAACCGAGTGCAGACTACAACCGAACATGGCACTTTCCTGGAATGAATCAAGAACGCCCTGCATATCTAGATTCCAAATCAAAGCGGGGTTTTAAAAAAATAGTATTTATGCTACTGACTGCTTACCATTTCTTCTCAAATATTCATCATCCTCAAACGTTAAATCTACACATGTTGAATAGCACAGTATTCTGAGGCATGTGCTGTATTAAGTACCAAAGATAAGCTTTACTTCTACTAGCTGTAGGCTAGTACAAGCATCATAAAGTGTTACCAAATCATAATGGAATTCTTATGGCAAGATTATAGCTGTACTATTTAAAAATTGCCTTTGAAACATTAATCTTAGTAGGATCTACAAACATTACCTGTTTAAAAGATGGTTACACTATTTCATCCAGTCTTTTTATAGAATGTGTCTGTCCAACAAAATAAATTATTAACTCTCTAATACTCATTACTCACCTGGGAAATGATGCATGCTCTTCCCTTACAGTAAAAGCCGCACACTGTATGAACTCTGCAAAAGTTCTGGTTGAATAACGCTTATCCTGAAAAGTCAGTTTTACATCATAGCAGCTATTCTGCAACATAGGATAGTGAAGGGCTTAAAAAGAGAATTTACATAAATGCTGAACTATAAAAATGTCTGCATTTCAGAACAGCATGTATGCTTTTACACAATCTGATAACTTCAAAATTGACATTCATCCAAAACTGCAGACATTAGCAACTGACAGACAAAACAAGCCACATCCTCCTGCTTTACCATCTGACTGCAAATCACTCAGGATAGACTACAGGATACAGATTCCAGTCAGCCAGGCATTCTGGTTAGAATGCTTCTGTCAGCATTTGGTCTTTACAGCTGTTTCTAAGAGCTACTTAGACATAGATGCAAATATCTTCTCGGAATTAAACAGTAGTGAACAGTTCCAAGCCAATATAGAAGATAATAAATCATTATCAACTGTCAAGGTCTTCAAGCCAACAGAATGGAAGATAGACCACTTGAATCCAGAATGTACTAAGGTATCTTAGCATACAACACGAAAGCACTGTGACTGACAGAACAGCAGTCTGGTTTCCTCTTGAGACACGATATCATTTTATCACTAATTCTAGATGCTTGGCATTGCACCTGCTGCAGTCAGTAACTGAGCACTAGCTACATGGAGAGCTAATTGTGCTCAGATTTCACTGTGCTACAGTTAGTGCTGATGTAATGTTATTTATTAAAGTCTTTGGGATTATTCTGCACAATGAGTTCTTTTGTTATGTCTGCCAGTTTATCTAAATGCCTTAGGTTATCGATGAATGAATATAGTATATGAGCACTGGACCAAAAAAAATGTAACCACCAGCTGTTTACAACTTCAAATGGATTAAAATGGTATGTGCATATTAGAAGCATGTAATAATTTACTCAAGAACTCTTTAAATAGCCATCTCAATGAGCATTTTGCTTAGCTTCTCAAGATAGGAAGTATAGTGTATTTCCTTGTCACCAATATTTAACAATTATGCAGAAAATAACCCTTCCAGCACTAATGCAGAAAGCAACGGCCTATTGAAATTTCAATTTCAACACAAAATCTTGCCTTGGAACCGTACTGTGCTGACTTGTCAGTAACATTGATGACTATGTCGATATTGAATTTCAAGTTCTAAGAGCTACACAAAGGCCAAGTGATACAGTGTGACACCCTATACACAGTTAACTGCCACAATACGTTTTAAAAAATTAAAATTTGCTTACAATAAAAAGAGATTTGCATTTCTACAGCACTTTTCACAACCTCAAGCCACCCCACAGTGATCTACAGCCAATGAAGTATTCTTTCATGGGATCTGAGCGTTGCTGGCAATATCAGCATTTGTTGCCCATCTCACATTGCCCTTGCGAAGATTGTGGTGAGCCACCTTCTTGAACTGCTGCAGTCCATCTGGCGTAAGCACACCCACATTCCTGTTAGGGTGGGAGTTTCAGGATTTTGACCCAGCAACAGTGAACATAGCTACAAGTCAAGACAGTATGTAGTGTCTTGGGGTGGTGGGGGGAGGGGGGGGGAGAGAGAGAGAGAGAGAGAAAGAGAGAGAGCTTGTGGCGTTCCCATGTGAATGCTGCCCTTGTCCTTCTGGGTGGTAGTGGTCGCAGGTTTGGAAGGTGCTGTCAAAGGTGCCTTGTCGAGTTGCTGCAGTGCATTTGTAGATGGTACACACTGCTGCCACTGTGTGTTGGTGGTGAAAGGAGTGAATGTTTATGATGCTGGATGGGATGCTGATCAAGCTACTTTGTCCTGGATGGTGTCAAGTTTCTTCAGTGTTGTGATTAGGAAACGCAGCAACCAATTTGTACACAGCAAGCTCCCACAAATAGTAATGTGAGAATGACAAGATAATCCTTTTTTTGACATTGGTTGAGGGATAAATATTGGCTAATTCACTGGGGCTTAATCCCCTGATCACCTTCGAAGCAGTGCCATGGGATCTTTTACATCAACCTGAAAGGGCAAATGAGGTTTAACACCTCATTCGAAAGACCGCAGTTCCAACAGTGCACCATGCTTTCAGTACTGCATTGGAGTGTCAGCCTAGATGGTTTTTTACTCATGTCCTGGGGTGGGACTTGAATTCAGAGTCTTCTGACTAGAGGCCTTCTGCTCAGTAAACCAATTAATGTTCCTATCATACTTTTCAAACACCAATTAAATTTCTAGCTCTGTTAGTGTATGTGTTTCAAACATATACCACTCCATTTGGTAAGGTTTAATTTATGGAAATTACATGCACATCTGGAAGACCATTTCTGCATTTTGAGCTTCATGAACTCAAATCAAGTTCAAAGAATGTAGACAACAGGCTCCATGATGCTAGTTGTAAAATCTTGCAGTGAGCACTTAAGGTTAACTTGGCTCAACTGATAGCACTTCATCCCCCTGAATCAAACTAGCACAACCTTAGTACCCTCTTCAACCATGAGATGTGCCTCCAATACCATGTCTTTAACATTACAAAGATGGCCTATTTGCGCTTTTATAATAGCTCCCATTTCCATTTCTACCTCAACTTGTCTGGCATTCATGCTTTTTCCATCTCCACACTCAAGTATCCCAGTGTTCTCTCGACCAGAATCCATTTCTCCAACCTCCATAAACTTCAACACATCCAAAATTCTGATGCCCATATCCAATCCAACACCAAGTCCCATGCAACCATGCCTACAATGATTTCCAGTCCCCCAGCATCTCAAATTTATAATCCTCATCTTATTGGTTAAATTCTTCATGACCCTAATTCTCCTGATTCTTCTAACCTCCTTCAGGCCTGCAACAACCCCTGAAGCTCTCCATCCTTAACTCCTGTGTACACCCTCCTCCATTTGCCTGACTATTGGCTGACAGCTCTTCAGTCACAAAGGACACACACTCTGTAATCCCCTTCCTGAATCATTCTGCACCTCAGCTATTAAAGCTTCCTTAAAGTTCACGTCTGGTCACTCCCTCCCAATATCTCCATTTGGCTCGGCATCCTTGCCCCGCTATGAGCACCTGGAGACAATTTTTCCTTCCATTTCCTCAATGTTGAGAGATTGAGAAGTGTTGATGTCTAAAGGGACCTGGGTGTCCTTGTTCACGAGTCAATGAAAGCCAACATACAGTTGCAGCAAGCAATCAGGAAGGCAAATGATATGCTGGTGTTTATTGCAAGAGGATTTGAGGAGCTAAGATGTCTTGCTGAAATTGTACAGAGCCTTGATGAGACTGCACCTGGAATATTACGTACAGTTTTGGTCTCCTTACTTAAGGAAAGGTATACGTGCCATAGAGGGAGTGCAACAACGGTTCGCCAGACTGATTCCTGGGATGCTGGGATTGTCCTAGGAGGAGAGATTTAGGAAACTGGGCCTGTATTAGAAGAATAATAGATGGTCTCACTGAAAGATACAAAATTCTTGCAGGACTGATAGAACCATGGAAACGTTACGGTGCAGAGAGACCATTCAGTCCATTGTGTCTGCACTGGTCAGAGAGAGAGAAAAGAAACTAGCCGTTCATTTTAATCTCACTTTCCAGCACCTGGTCCGTAGCCTTGCATGTTACAGCACTTCAGATGCGGATCCAGGTAACTCTTAAATGAGTTGAGCCTTTCAGCCTCAACCACCAACTTAGATGGTGAATTCCAGATGCCCAACACCCTCTGGGTGAAAACGTTTTTCCTCATTTCCCCTCTAATGCTTCTTCCAATCATCTTAAATCTATGCCCCCTCGTAATTGACCCCTCAGCTAGGGGAAACAAGTCTTTCCAGTCTACCCTATCTAGGCCTCTCATGATTTTATACACCTCAGGTCACCCCTTAGCCTCTTCTGTTCTAAGGAAATCAGCCCTAGCCTATCCAATCTCTCCTCATAGCTGCAATTTTCAAGTCCTGGAAACATTCTTGTAAATCTCCTCTGCACTCTCTCTAGAGCAATTATGTCTTTTCTGTAATGTGGTGACCAAACTGCAAACAAAATTCCAGCTGTGGCCTAACCAGCGTTTTGTACGGCTCCATCACTACGTCCCTGCTTTTTTATTCAATACCTTGCCCAAAAAAGGGAAGCATTCCATAGGGTAGATGTAGGAAGGATGTTGTCCTTGGTTGTGGCGGGGGGGGGTGCCTAGAACTAGGGGACATAGTCTCAGAATAAAGGGGTAGGCCATGTAGGACTGAGATGAGAGAGAAATTTCTTCACTCAGGGGTGATGAATCTTTGGAATTCTCTATCCCAGAGGGGCTGTGGGGGCCTAGTGTACAAATGCAAGTTGCAGTTCTTATAAACAAAAGGCAAAAACCCCCCAATCCATCACTTATCCATTGCACATGCAGGCTCACTGAACAGCTTATCCAAACTAAGGCATGCATAACTCAACTTACAAAAGTGGACTACAAATTACAAATATCAAAATGCTTTGCATACTGTCAAAATACATGCAAGTAATTTTAGGATATTTGCTCATTGCACCAGACACCAATCCAACGGATTTAAAATTCCAAGTGCTGTATCTTGTTATCTTGATAAATGCAGATCCATACAATGCACTACCCCACACACAGCATTTTAACCTTCAGTGCTCAAATCCCCTCTTCATACACAGCAACAGTGAACGTGCCAGTCTCACAGAAAGCTTTCATACTCTTGCTGAGGTTTTATGAATATCTCATTCTGCCAGGAAAGTGCAGCTACTCAGTCAGTCATTTATTAGCTCTTAAGATTTGTTTCAAATAGCAGGCTTGTACCTTAATCAGTTACTGGCTCACTGACATCAATTAAAATGGAAGCCAACAGCTTCAGGTCAGCAAAAAGATCTTGTTTTTGAGGATTGATGCCAGCTGACAACTTAGGCATGACAGAGTACATAGATAGATATGGAACTTGTGGTTCATCAATTAACATGGATGAATCTCCAAATTTAACAAAATGAATTGGAACAGTATATTATTATGTTTAAGTACATTTGAAGGATTCCCCTTTGCCTTGCTGAGCAATCAGCCAGAGGGGTAACAACACTGCTATTTGGTTCACCAAGTCAGCATCTTTGAACTGAGCTCACAACAACTCCCTCAGCCTGCTGACTCCCCGGAGACATTAAAGTATCTGCTAATCTACTAGGAAGGCGAAAGACATGGAATGCAGCACAGTAGCAGTAACATAAATGTGGAAAAGAGCCAGCTGGATTATCAGAAGCAATAATTACATTTCCTTTTCACTTTGGACCTCTGAGCTAACTTTAGGCCTAGTTTCCCATCGTGTCTTATTAGAATCTTGAACACAGAAATGTGGCTTATTTCAAAACAGAGACAATGTGGTCAGGAGACTTCCAAAACACAAGAGATTGCACTTCAAATACCATACACTAAGACTGGTGACTACCTCCCTGGGTTAAAGATGGTCTTATTGCCAGTAATATTTATATGGATGTCAGTATGAGTTGAGGTCCAGCCTGACCATCAAGACTCAAAGTTCGGTATCTCAGAGCTATTAACTGAGAAAAAACAGAATAGCCGCTACCTTCCAGAAATGTGTTCATCGATCACTGGGGCAAAGTCCCTCCCCCCGTCCCAAGCAGAAAGATGGAATACAGAATCAACTGCAATAACGTTCAAAGTTGCATTAGATTCATGTAATTCATGACATCGGCACACCTGTATGGCAAAATGATAACCTATTTGTTAAGTTTGTCAGGAATAAACGAAGGCATAAGATTGTACAGCTCTATCAGTTTCTAAAAGGGCTAACCATTTAAAGTGTCATCTTTTAGGTGAAAAACACTTATTTGCATATAATAAACATTCTATTCCATCATCAAATTGTATTACTTTATTTGGCATATAATGAAAAAGTAAAGACATTTGCTTTGGCTTTGCTTGTGGTTGTGATTACCAAGTCCGAGAAAACAATTCCAAAATTCAAGTTTTTACTTGCATACAGCAATGAATATTTTGACAAAAACTTACTCAAAGGCATGTATTGGTAAACAGTTTCAGAACTCAATAAAAGAGCTACATATTAACAAACATGCATCACAGTATTGTACCTCCAACCACGTGTCAATATGTTTTTCAATCTGTTACCAGGACACTAAGGCATGACAGAAATTTCAATACCTTGCTATCTTTGCAGCATTATGAATATGTATTCAAACTCACACTGAAACTAATTAAATGCAAGACTTCAATCATTCGGGACATTCAGTCTTAAGAGGAAAGAGAAGCGTATCAGATCTCTCCAGCAAAGTAGCCAAAGCAATTGAGCACTTTACTTGCTACAAGAATGTCATGAGAGCCCAACAACTTCCCACAGCTCAAACTCACATGCCTCTGGGAATTTCATTAGTTCCTGGCTCAATTGTCAAATGATTTCAACATGAGGCAAGGAAGAGACTTATGAAGAGACAGCATTGAATACAAAATTGTAGAAGTTTTAACTGCTGATTGAGATTTTCTTAAATTTTAGTTTGCAAATGTGTATTTTAGTGACATGTTGGCATTGCCTACTGGAGCACAAACATGCAATGTTATGTTAATTCCCCGATCAGCAAGATCATTACTGATGGGCAAGACCATATAGCACATTCAATTCAGACCACAGTGCCCCGCATTGCAATATTAAATTGTTTCTTAAAAGGTTTGCGATATTGGCCTCGATAGTAATGACTCCATGATGGACACGAGAGCACAGTTAAAAGCTTAAATACAGGGAACCCATCCCCAAGAGGCTGTGCATGCGTCCAGTGCTTTTATTGCAGTGGACACTGAGGTGTCTGAGTGTTCTGTCATGGAGGATTAATATATTTTACTTGGGTTCCCAGTGTCCAATTGGGAGGCCAATTTATAATTCACTGCTTGCACAGCATTCCCAGGGCTCAGGAAATCCAGCAGTGAAAGGGTGATGGGAGCTGCCAGATTCCCATGGCAAGTGCCTTTTACAGGTCTCTGTGGGCCCAAAGACTGTTAACCCCACCACCCCCCAGAACCGCTCCCACACTGCCGGCTTCTCTCTCCCCGCCATGACAACTGATTTTGCCCATGGTGGCCCATATCTTTCCCCTAAACACTCCACTCCACATGATCGCTTCCCATCCTCCTGATTCCCTGGGAATTGAACCCAGCTGCGACCTCCTTCCACTGGTTTTCCCTCCCATCCACTAGTTAGTCTTTCAATTTGGCTGAGAAATGGATCCAAAAAAAAAAGTTCCTACCGTTAAATTCTGCAGAACTTCCATTTCCACAACTTTGCTGGGCTCCTCTGCCACTTCTGGCCTCTCTTGTGACCTCCAGCCTCCCCATAACTATTGGGACTGATATAGTGTGTTCCAGATGTCAACGGCTAATGCAATTGACTACTCCACACAGCGCAAAGCAAAATATCTGCAGTTTCTGAACTGACTCAACAAAAAAAAAGCCATGATTCTAATTTGCAGCTTGGAGGCCACTCAAGAATGCACAGCAGTTGCACTTTGTAGCCCTAAAGGGATATGCACAAACCTACCTTTTAACAGCAGCATAATGCATTACAATATAAATTGTATAAATGTTTCCGTACTTATTAAACAGTGCATGAGCAGGAAGTCATAAGCCAATAGAAATGTTTTAGTTGAATATATTTTTGCAAGATCATGTTGGACTTTTGCTGTAGTGTGTTTTGTACCATATGATGTTCAATAAGATCTCCTCCTAAAAGTGCAGTTTCCTCTCTTTCAACCATCTCCCCACCCTACCCCCCCATAAATGCTTAAAACTTCAAAAAAGTGGAGAATATACAGCAATTGAGAGAATATTGAAATATTCTAGAATATTAGAAATAAATGTAACAAAAATTAAACTTAGTAAACCATCTCTTAGTTAATAAAAACAGAAAGCGCTGGAAAACTCAGCAGGTCTGACAGTATCTGTGGAGGGAGAAATAGAGTTAACGTTGAGTCCAATATGACTCTTTTTCAAAATTACCTTTTACTTACTGTTATAAGCTACAAGCTACTTAATCCAGTATTCAAAGCAATTACTAACTCTAGCCCCGAGTGTGAAAGGTATGTGTTGAATTTAACTGTAGCTAATATCACTTGAGAGCAATTAGATCCACAGTAATTTAATCCAGAGCAAATCAATTTGTCTATGTGTGGTTAAAACTAAACCATAGAGCAATGGCTGATTTACAAGATTTATAAATTCTGAAAGTATGCCAACATTACAATCCATATTCTTCAAAACTATAGCTGAAACCTCCACTGAAATACATTGAGTAGCACAACAGAATTCCGTCAGTTCTTTTGTACAATCACAAGTAGAAAATATGAAGGAATGTGGGACTGACAATTGCATGTGTTTTCTGCCAATTTTTCCTCTGCCCTTTCAAAGAGGTTGACTGGGATGTGGTTCCAGAGATGTCAGTTGCCTCAAAATACTTCACCAATCTCCACATGCAATGAGTCTTTGACTGCCCAGGGCATTACAACTGAGGCTGATCTTGAACCCATCCAACTTTCACACAGGCGTGCTTCCTACATAAGTCCTTGAGTAACAATCAAAAGCCCTTGGCCGATTTCTCCCTCCCTAATCGGCAGGTGCTGAGGCTAATTTAGTAACCCCACCAACACTCTTCTAAGATCAGGTAACTCACCACAGAGCAGGAACTGAATTCGTAATTTTTTAAGTTGATGGCTCAGATACTCACTGTAAACTCCAGACTTCAAGTTTTGCTTGCATTGTCTGAAGGGGGAGAATTCTGTCCAGGGAAATTAGAAAACCAATGTCCTTTCTCTTTGAGGTAGAAGCTGTAAACTTTAGTACTTAAATCAATGGAAAACTAACTTTCTACACTGGTATCTTTTTGGTAACTAGCTAACTTTTCTCTTTAATTGGGCCTAGCACTATCACATATTGTACATACTGGAGCTCAAAGGTTTGATGATTGCTGATTCTTTGCTTTGGATGAATGATGGTCATGGTGTACCTCGTGATATTTAAAACAAGATGGGGGCTCTTCAATGACTAGATGAAGCAATTACCAGTTTCTACAAAAGTATCAAAGCACCCATTTTAATGTATTATATAATACTGTAAACATTAGAACATAGGGCTTAAGAGCAGGACTAGGCCGTCTGGCCCTTTGAACCTGCTCTACCATTCAATAAGGTCATGGCTGATCTAGTTGTCCTCTCAACTCCACTTTCCTGTCTGCTCCCCATAACCCTTGACTTACCTGTTTACCAAAAGTCTGTCTAACTCTGCCTCGAATAAAGTCAATGACCCAGCCTCCACTGCTCTCTGAGGAAGAGAATTCCACATACTAACAAGTCTCAGAGAAAAAAATTCTCATCTGTCTTAAAAGGGAGACCTCTTATGCTTAAACTATGTCCCCTAGTTCTAGTCTCCCCCACAGGTGGAAACATCCTCCCAGTATCTACCCTATCAAGCCCCCTCAGGATCTTATATGTTCCAATGAGATCCCCTCTCATTCTAAACTATGAGCGTGGCTCAAGAAACCGGAGTTATATGTTGGTTAATTGTACATTTCTTGATATGAAGCACGTCAGAAAAACAACAATTATCTGCTATGACAGGGTTAAAGCCTGCTTCTGTTGACAACAGCACTGCAACAAAATGAAAACCAAATTATGTGCAAGTATGTCTGCTAGGTCAACTCATCTTTCCCAAGCTGACTAACAGCTCCTTACGGTCAGTGCTGAATAAGGCAGGGCTGAAGGCTTGTTAACAACACTATTTTGCTATTTATGGCAGGTTTAAATTCTAGTCACTGCTGGCAGCAAGAATGGCTCTGACTACAAGATGCAAGAAAATTCTACCCAAGGAGCCTAATCCTACCATTGACAATTAAGAACTGTGGAAGCACATCTCAGTTTAATGAACAGGAAACTAACATTTATAACAAGAAAGTACTATGGACATGTGCGTATTAACTATTAAACACAATCCAGATTTCTACGCTATATAGTTGACCTTGGTTATAAATGAGTTATTATCTGCTAGCAATGACAATTTTTCAAATGCACAGCTGGCTCCAAGATGACTCAGGCCAGCAATCACAACTGTGTGAAAGCCATCATCAGTGACAGTTGTATCAGCAGCCTTATTCTTCCACTCGGTGAATTATGCCTGCAATAAGCAATAAACGACTTATTTTAAAAGCTGTGGGTGAAGAAATAATTCAGATACAAATTAGAGGCTGCAGATTATATCAAAATCCTGTAATCACCTTCCAATAATTCACTTTTTATTAAATGTTTGTTTTTTCAACATGTGCAGCACAGTCAAACTGGGAATAACATCTGTTTCACATGTAAAGTCCTTGGAAAGGATTTCAAACTCTGCACGCAAAAACAAAATTTAATGCTAAGAGGAGAATGTAAAGTCTCTCAAATGTTATGATCATTGACAAATGACGAATGCTTCTCAGTGACTTTTAAAATGGGTTTGGAAGAAAGGAGACATTCTATTGCAGTCCCGAGCACTTAAAACATCCATGTTTAAAATGGGCATTCACTTATGTAAGCCAAAAAATGATATCCATTGCCCATTTGCATTACTGACGTTAGTGCAATATTGAGGGGGTGCTGCACTGTCAGAAGTGCCGACTCACAGATGAGATTTTAAACCCAGACTCTGCCTGCTCTTTCAGGTAGACGTAAAAGATCCAGAGATCAATTTTGAAGAAGAGCGGGGGAGTTATCGCCAGTGTCCTGGCCAATATTTGTCTCATTCAAAATCACTAAACAGGTTATCTAGGTCATTATAACATTGATGCTTGTGGGAACTTGCTGTGCGCAAATCAGTTGCCAAGTTTCCTACATAACAACAATGAGTACAATTCAAAAGTATTTAATTGGCTGTAAAATGATTTGGCTGTCCTGAGGTCATGAAAGGTGCTATACAAATGCAAGTTTTTCTTTTCATTCAATTACCTTTTGTGTACGTCAGCCCTTCTTATCCCCTTCAAGTGGTATGGGGCTACAGTTTGCACTAAGCACTGACTACTGTTTAAACAAAGATAGTTGCATTTCCTGCAGTCTTGGTTAGTGTATTCAATACTAATGTACAGTATTCTTGCTGATTACTGTAATTGAATTACCATGTTATATCAGTCAATGTGTATAGAGGAAAAATTGTGTTCACACAAAAGTGCCTGCTATAAGCCGTGGGGACTGTCCACAATTTTATGTTATTTCCAGCTGACACCACCCCCAAAAGAAATTTGGCAGAGACGGTACAGGCCAGGAGGAGGAATTGGTGAAACCTGACTAAAACAACAGGCAAACTAAGCAATACAGAAGGCAAATGTATAAGCAGATTAAGGAGGCTTTCAGCACATCCAGAATATGCAAAGAGCAAAAGTGGACTGGGAGAAACTATTAGTCGTTAATGCCAGTTACAATAAAACATACTAAGTAGCAACAGCTGTATTTATAGTACAGACTTCAGTATTAGTGGTACAATTAAGCTACTTATGTATCAGTTTAATGAGATACTAGATCTGCTGGCTCCTGAGGGTTTTACATAGCCAACAGCAACTCCAAAATAAAAACTGTTAGATTTGCCAAGGTTGGCAGTCAGGAAGGCCCATTTTTACTGGGTCTTTTTAGCCAGCAATCTTATTGAGTCTAGCAATTTTAATTTGAGGCTGCTTGCTATGTCAACCTCTCATATGGGGTGCCAACAGCTCAGCATTCCATTAATGCCAATATAAAAGCAAATTTTAAATCAAGGACACTAGTTTTAAAAATACCAGCAGATCCATCAGGGTTGGTAAACAGACTAAAATGATTTAAATTTCATATCATTAAAATGTTTTTTTTAAAAAACTGATGGACTGTTGTGTATTCTCAGTGTCTTCCATTTTTACTGCAGTTTTGATACACTGCATTGTAATATGCTAAACAGTACAAACAAAAACCTTGAGTGTCCTGCACTGGTCTTAGTGTTATCGCAGTCCGTTACCTCTCAAGATTGCTCCTGAATTCACAGCCGCTGAGGAGCTCAGTAGCATGTTTCACATGGCAGCAATATTTAACATCCCAATGTAGATTGGAAGTGTTAAACTGAATGATCCAACCCTGGAGCAGTTGGCCATCCGAATTCCAACTGGGTTACAGCCTTGTCTGAAAATATGTTACACATCCAACAGACTGACTCTAATTACTGTTAACTACATCGAGTCAACAGGCCTTGTAAGCATCAGACTTTCTGCAAAGTACGGTTGCAATATTAAAAATTGCTTTTGAACGCATTTCCAATAAAGGTACTCAGATTTTAACAGATAATCAAATTTCATTGCACGTATGACATAAGTGCCAGCAGAACCAGTGACAATGGGCACGTTTTATATTGGTTTAACTTAGTCAAGCCACATGTTAAGCAAAATATATATTTTTTAAAAATCAAGTGGATCGTTGGTCTGCAAATGTACAGAATGCTTAAGGATAACTTCTACCATTTGTAGAAGCATATTGCTAAAAACAAATCTATACACTTAGGGAGTTGAATTTTCATTCTTCATGTGTTTCGATCCAGCCGTTAAGATGAAATATGAACCCACAAATAATGGTCGCAGGACCCAGAGTGCAATTCTGAAGGAGGCAGCTAATTAAATGGCAGCCTGTGAAAGGTCCATTAAATCAACGACAGTGCATAGTCTCCCAATTCTGGGAGGCCAATAGGAGGCCTTCCAGCAGTCGAAGAAGTTGTTGGTAGGGCGAGTGTAAGGGCTTGCCACAATCAGGTAAGTAAGGCCAAGAATTAAGGGCTAGAGCCTTCAGAGATCAGGGGGAAAGCTGCTCATAGTAACGGGCACAAATAGATGGGAGCCACCAGCTCCAAATGTCTGCCCACCTTGCCGTTAGAAGGCCACCGTAGTTTCATACGTATTAGAAACAGGAGTAGACCACAAGGCTCCTCGAGCTTGCTCCACCATTCAAGAAGATCATGGCTGATCTGACTGTAACCTCAACTCCACATTCCCACCTACCCACGATAACCTTTTACCTCCTTGCTTATCAAGAATCTATCTACCTCTGCCTTAAAAGTGTTCAAAGGCTCTGCGCTCCTACCACCTTTTGAGGAAGAGTTCCAAAGGCTTGCAACCCTCAGAGAAAAAATTTCTCCTCATCTCAGCCTTAAATGGGTGACCCCTTATTTTTAAACAGTGACCCCTAGTTCTAAATTCTCCCACATAAGTAAACATCCTCTCCACATCCACCCTGTCAAGACGCCTCAGGATCTTACATGCTTCAATTAAGTCATCTCTTACTCTTCTAAACTCAAGCAGATACAAACCTAGGTTGTCCAACTTTTCTTCATAAGACAACCCGCCCATTCCAGTTATTAGTCTTGTAAACCTCTGAATTGCTTCCAATGCATTTACATCCTTCCTTATATAAGGAGGCCAATACTGTACACAGTACTCCAGGTGTTGCCTGTATAACTGAAGCATAACCTCTCTACTTTTTTATTCAATTCCCCTGGCAATAAATGATAATGTTCAATAGCTTTCCTAATTACTTGCTGTAACTGTATACCAGCCTTTGTGATTCATGCACTAGGACATCCAGATCCCTCTGAATCTCAGAGCTCCATAATCTCTCACCATTTAGATAATATGCTTCTTTTTTATTCTTCTTGCCAAAATGGACAATTTCACATTTGCCCACATTATACTACATTTGACAGATCTTTGCCCACTCACTTAACCTATCTATATCCCTTTGTAACAAAAACAGAAAATGCTGGAAAAACTCAGCAGGTCCGACAACATCTGTGGAGAGAGAAACAGAGTTGATGTTTTGAGTCCGTATGATCCTTCTTCAGATTTCCAACATCTGCAGTATTTTGATTTTCTATCCCTGTGTAGCCTCTTTACCTCCTCTTCAGAACTTACTTTCCTACCCATTCTTTGTGTCATCAGTAAATTTGGCGACCATACCTTCGGTCCCTTCATCCAATTCATTTACATAAATTGTAAAAAGTTGAGATCCCAGCCCTGTCCCTGTGGCCAACCAGATAAAGACACATTTATGCCTACTCCATTTCCTGTTAGCTAGCCAATCTTCTATCCATGCCAATATGTTGCCCCTAGGCCTTGAGCCTTTGTTTTCCACAATAATCTTTGATTCGGCACCTTATCAAATACTTTCTGGCAATCGAAGTACAGTACATCCACCAGTTCCTCTTTAGCAACAGCATATGTTATTTCATCAAATAACTCCAATAAGTCAGTTAAACATGATTTCCCTTTCACAAAACCTTTTGACTCTGCCTGATAACCTCAAAGTTTTCCAAGTGCCACGCTATAGCATCTTCAATAATAGCTGCTAACAGTTTCTCTATGACAGGTGTTAAGCTAACTGGCCTGTACTTTCCTCTTTTTTGTCTCCACTCCCCCCACCAACCTTTTTGAATAAAGGAGTTACATTTGCTATTTTCCAATCTAATGGAACCTTCCCAGAATCTTGAGAATTTTGGAAAATTAAAATCAACACATCAGCTATCTCCCTAGCCACTTCTTTTAAGACCCTAGGATGAAGTCGATTAGGACCCAGGGACTTGTCAGTCCGCAGCTCTAACAATTTGATCAGTACCACTTCCTGGTGTTTGTAATTTTCCCCCAAGTTCCTCCCTCCCATTTCTTGATTTACAGCTATTTCTGGGATGTTAGTTGTATCCTCTATAGTGACGACTCATGCAAAATATCTGTTAAATTCATCTGCCATCTCCTTACTTTCCATTAACTCCCCAGACTCACTTTCTATAACACCAATGTTCACTTTGTTACTTTGTTAACTTTTCTTTTTTAAATATCTACAGGAACTCTTAGTATTCTGTTACATTTCTAGCTAGCTTTCTCTCGTACTCTCCTTTTCCCTCCTTATTAATCTTTTAGTCATTCTTTGATTTTCTCTTATATTCTGTCAAATATTCTGACCTGCCACCCATCTTTGCGCAATTACATGCTTTTTCTTTAAGTTCGATACTATCTTTAACTTTTTAGTTAACCATGGATGGTGGGTCCTCCACTTGGAATGTTTCTTTCTTGTTGGAATGTATCTATTCTGTGTATTCTGAAATATCCCCTTAAATGTCTGCCACTGCATCTCTATTGACTTATCCCTTAGCCTAATTTGCCAGTTCGCTTTGGCTAGCTCTGCTTTCAATTGTCCTTATTTAAGTTTAAAATGCTAGTCTTGGACCCACTCTTCTCTCCCTCAAACTGAATGTAAAATTCAATAATATTATGATCACTGCTACCTAGGGGAGCCTTCACTATGATTTCATTAATTAATGCTATTTCGTTGCACAATACCAGGTCTAGTATATTCTGCTCTCTAGTTGGCTCCAGAATGTCCTGTTCTAAGAAATTATCCCGAAAACATTCTATGATCCACTCATCTAGGCTACCTTTGCCTATCTGATTGTTCCAGTCTACAAGTGGATTAAAAACCCCGTGGTTATCGCCATACCTTTCTGACAAGCTCCCATTATTTCTTCCTTTATACTCTGTCCTACCGCGTGGCTAATGTTAGGGGGCCTGTACCAAACCCACAAATTACTTCTTGCTTTTATCATTTCTCATCTCTACCCAAACTGTTTCTACATCTTGGTTTCCTGAACTTAGGTCATCCCTCTCTAAAGTGCTAATACCATAATTAATTAGCAGAACTACCCTTCCACTTTTTTCTAGTTTCCTGTCCTTCCTAAATGTCATGTACCTTTCAATATTCAGGTCCAAATCTATGTTATCCTGCAGCCATGCCTCTGTAATGGCTATCAGATCGTACTTATTTATTTCTATTTGCTCTATTCATGGGTGGTCTCCTGAGCTACCCCATGTACTGGATCGAAAATTTGGTTGACGATGGAAGTGCCCATAATTAAGCCCCTATTGGTTACCCTCCGCATCCAGGAAGGTAACCATTTCTGCCTTCAATCCAACTCCTCCATAATCCCATGGAGGCGGCCCAGTGGGATTTCCCTCCCATTTTTGGGCCTCCCTGTCTCTAATCCACTACCACAGGTGACTGAAAATTTGGCCCAGAGTGTTTGCCAAAATCCAGTGTATACTTTTTTTCTTTTTTTTTAAGAACAGATTTGTGGAGCTCATTGTTCATCCTAGAAATCAAATAAAGTTTTAATTTTAAATCTATCAGATGTACCTGTTGTAATTCATACTATAAGAAAATCAGCAAATCAGTAAATAAAGAGCTAAAAGATTAAACTGTACATCACAATTAATATTTTAAATTCTGCTTGGATGGGTATATATGCTGAAAGCAGAATAAAACCACTGAACACAACCACAGTAACGTGAACTTTCAGCCCTGCTTATCCAGAATCTGTTTTTAAAACATCTGAAGTCACCAAACCAGCACAACTGCAAAAAAAAGCAAAATACTGCAGATGCTGGAAAACTGGATTAAAAACAGAAAACACTGGCAGCATCTGTTGAGACAGAAGCTGAGTTAACGTTTCAGGTGGATGACTTTTCACCTCCACCTTTCCCACTATCCAAGGCCCCAAACACTCCTGCCAGGTGAAACAACGATTTACTTGCACTTCTTTCAATTTCACAGATCGGGTGGGTGCTTTGCCGAACACCTTAGTTTAATCCACAAGTGTGACCCCCTCGCTTCCAGTTTCTTGTTACTTTAATTCTCCACCTTCCTCCCACTGACTTCTCCATCCTCGGCTTCCTGCACTGTCCCAATGAGGCTCAATGTAAACTCGAGGAACAGCACCTCATCGCTCGATTGGCACTTACAATCTTCCTGACTGAACATCAAGCTCAACAATTTCAGATCGTAGCTGCTGGCCCAATTTTTGTGTGTCTTTCTACAGCAGCTGTTGGTGATGATTCTACTTTTCTCTCTTACACCTCCTCCAGGCCCATTTTTAAATTTCACTACTTGTCCTATCTCCATCATTTTTACTTTGCGCCAACATCCCTTTTGTTATTTAATCTCTCTTGCCTTCCACCCCATCACAGATCTTCCTGTTTGTTCTTTCCTCTCCTCTCCACTTTCCCTGCCTTGCTTAAAGACTGTTACATCTTGACGTTCTGAAGGGTCAGCGACCCAAAAGGTTAACTCTGTTTCTTGCTTCATAGATGTTGCCAGATCAGCGGAGTTTTTCCAGCATGTCGTTTCTGTCAGATTTCCAGTATCTGCAGTACTTTGCTCTCAAAGAGGATTCTGAGTTTTTCTAGGTGATCGTCATAACTCTGTCCTCTGACTGAGGAGGTTTAGAGGACAATACTGGCATGACTTAAATCAATGTGATTTGTGGCCAAATGCATCTGCTACTACGTCCACCAGCAAAGGAAGCCCACAGTTATAACTATAGTGCTAATGAGTTAATTAGTACTGTAGCTTGATCACAGATCCTCGTTCTATCAAGGCAGAAATACTGCAATTTATTTGAGGTTTCCCAGATGAATAATTTACCTTCTGTGATTTCTGGCAGCACAGTATCAAATAGAACATACATTCACACTATTCCTGACAGGCAACTTGGCTGCATAGTCTCTAATAATCCATTATAGAGGATTGGGGTATGCATAACGTGAAGGTAAGGGCTGGCTAAAGCTAAATAATTTAAAGGTAAACAAGTACTTAAGACATTGCAATTACTTGAAGAACATTATTTCTGTCCTGTGCTTGCATTGTAAGCTATTTAAAAATGGCAAACTTTTTTTTCCAGTGCAATCACAGCATGGTCTAAGAAAGCAGCAAAAACAAATTTAATGCATTTTGCTCTGTTGGTGCTTCTGAAAAATGCGCCAGAGGGGGAAAAAAATAATTAACTGCTTCATTTACTGCCATCTTCTATCACAGGGGTGGGGTCCTATGTCATCCCTCCTGCCCTCTTCCACCTTTCTGACAGCCCCTGCTCCACCATACAAACACAAAACAGTTGTTCAAACTAGATGAAATGAAGTTAGGTTTGAATTATTAGCTTCCAGTTGCCTGCCATTTTAATTCTCCACCTGACTCCCATTCTGACCTCCCTGTCCTTCGCCTCCTACACTCCCGTGCAGCTGTGCATTTCATTAGTGTTGTTTCAATGTTGCTTTTTAAATTAGGAACATCACCTCTACCAAAAAGAATATCTGATCAAACTAAGAAGTGATTCCTATTTACACCTCTAGACCTATCGTTTGTTTCTTTACTGGTCCTATTACCATCCTCTTTTGCCTTGCACCACTATCCCTTCTGACATTTAATCTCTCCTATCTTCAGCCCTATCAAAGACCTTCCCTTTTGTTTTTCTTGCCCCCATCCTCCCTTTCTCTGACATTGTATTTGCTTAAAACCTGTTAAATCTCTAAATTTTTCCAAAAGAAAAATAAACACGGATGCTGGCAATCTGAAATAAAAACAGAAATCACTGGAAATATTTGGCAGGTCCAGTAGCAGCTGTGGAGAGAGAAACGGAGTTAACATTTCAGGTCGATGACTTTTCATCAGAACTGGAACAAGTTGTGACTGGAAGTTGTTGAACTCAGTGATGAGCTCGGAAGGCTGTAAAGTGCCTAATTAAAAGGTGAGCTTATGTCAAACTTCACTGGAACAGTGTAAGAGGCCAAAGACAGAGGGGTCAGAATGGGAGTCAGGTGGAGAATTAAAATGGCAGGCAACTGGAAGCTTACAATTCAAGCCTAACTTCATTTCATCTAGTTTTAACTTTGGAGAGATTAAAGAACCACAAAGGTAAATCACACATGTCCTTCTATTCCTTTCTCCCCAGGATGTAGATGATTATAACCAGTCCTATTGTTACACCGTGTTATGCTACAGTACAAGATGATATAGGGCAGTGTGAATCAACCCCAGTAACAGCAAGGCACTTAGGCCCCAGCTGACACCACGAAATCCTTCAAGTATTAGACCCACGTTCATAAGAGTAATAAACACCCGGAAAGGGCTTCTCTGTAGGGTAGTGAAGGGAAACTTTGTAATTCTTTAATAGATAGCTGGATGTTGTGATAAAATGACCATGGGTTTCTATAGCTATGTGGAGCCAAAATATCCCCCCCTTAAGATGTGTTTTAGCGCTATGTTATCCAAGGTGAAAACCACTAGGCACATGTGGCTAATTGGGAATGCAGATGCGGATGATTTCATTTTTGATGAGGAAATAAAAAATTGTAATAGGTGCCATTGTTAGGCGTCTGATCTCAATACTCGTATTCACATGAAATATGTTTTCTTTAATCTTTTAATGCATTTGTTGGTAAAATAAGGCAAAAAGCAGACTGTACGTGTGTTTTTTGGTCAGGTACATGATAAAATTAAGAGGTTTCTTTGAAAAGTCAAGGATATGATGATGTTTGACACCAATTAAGTTAGCACTAATGGAAGTATAGTAGAAGTCTTAACTGTCTTTACATGGTAAAACAAAACGAAAAAATCAGTGTAGGAGACTGTTTTGCTGTCTAATTGTAAACGGTGTCTCCATAAAAGCTAGAAAGCATATTTTAGGCAGGTTATTCCTCATTCTTGGTCACAGTTTATTGGTTAACTGCTAAAATGGTGTGTAACACAGCATGGAAACACCAGCAACATTGTAGAGAGAGGAAACTGTTATTGAGGTCAACTGGACCATAAAACCACTCCAGGCCCAGCAGCAGAAAGCAAGCACAAAGAACACCGAGCAACTTCAACAGAGCAGGTTGGGGAAAAGGGAAAACCAAGCCAACTGTGTTCTGACTGGAAGGCAGAAATGGACTGGGTCAATATTCACAGCAATCACTCTGATAAAGTCAAAGTACTGCTGGTACTATGAGTTTGTACTGCCACTCGGTGCCACCAGAGACTTGCATTGCATGAGTATGGATGTGATACTAAACTTAACAAACAGAACGCTTGAAATTGTTGTTGGGCATAATTTCATTAGAAATGGGGTCCATTTACTTTAATCATTGTCAGGGACAATAAACCACCAAAGACATAAATCTTTTCACGAAAAAAATTCAATCATTTCAATGCAGGGGTTTTCCAACATGAACTTTATGAGATACATAACATTTCTTCATAGGGTTGCCAACCCACCAGAATTGGCCTGGGTTCTTCAGAAATTGAAGATCAATCTCCAGGACACTGCTTTTTACCAGAGATAAAAATATTGAAAATGGGGGTTAAAAAAAGGGCTTTTTAGCTGACATCAAGTATCATCCAATTGGGCAATGAGTCTTTTTGCTTTCTAATTGCTGTAGGAAGGCAGTAGGTCACAAGGATGGATGTGTTGGCCGACGAATGGCTGAAGCGTGGGGGCAAGTCATGTGATGAAACCTCCAGGAATACATTTAATCACAGTTGGCAGCCCCATCTCTTTACTACTGGCACGCCAGGGCAGGACCTGTGGGTCTGGAGATTTCTCCTTAGATAATCAGAGCTCAACTTCCCATGATTCTTCTGGTTCAAGCATCCAGTGCAAGAGACGGGAAAATTGACGAGAGAGTGAAATTAAATTGTCCGGGCAGGGGAGAAATCCTCAGGTTTTAAGGAAAATGATCAAGAGATAGCACATTCTCATAGCCCAGTCCAGCCCTACACTGTGAACTAGGGAAAGCAAAATTAGCATTATGGAACCAGAATTATGAGTTTGACTGATCTCTTAAAAATCTTCATCAAAATTCCGTATCTGTAGTTTCAAGACAACAATGCGCACACACTTGTAGCCAGCCTTTACACCTGCAGTGCCGAACACCTAGGCAGGCTAAGCTCTGCTTTAATAAAAAACTTCAGAAACAGAAATTACATTGTTGAAACCAGCTCTTTTTTTCTCAACTTCAAAGACATTGACCCACGTTATCATAATGCTGTTAGGCTAAGTATGTCTGGCTTGTTTACATGGGCCAGGATTTTTCAGTTGGCGTGCAGGGGCCACATGGGGGGGGACATTGTTTCAATAAATTTTTATTGATTTTATTTATTATTTTCAAAAGCGCTTCAATCTCCCAGAGGCAGCTCTTCCGTGCATGCGCGAAAAATTCAGGCCATGATGTATAACAGTTTACAGAGGAAAATGCTGTGTGGTGCTATATCCCTTATTCCCTTCCTTAATTGGTTACCTCGCTGATGGTTGACCTCTCCAATCTCCTCCTTTCTTCAGTTGCCCAGCTATTCAACACCACATTGCACAGTTCCATTCTAACTGTCCTAACATAGGCAGTGTATCTCCTGAAGTGGTTTTGGATCTTTTGATCACAGGACCATTTCACAAGATATAAATGTGTCATTCCTTATCTGAAAGTGTGTGAAGCTTTTTATGAAAAAGAAATTCATAAATTAGATAGGTGAAAGTGCCCGGATTGTGTTTTTTTTTAAATCCAACATCTTGAGGGAATACTAACATGGCTGTTCGCATTATTTTGACACCTAAAGGGGTCAAATCTTCTAACATACGTCACTCAGATTGATTAGTGATAAAATTAAGAGCTTTCTTTGGAAAATCAAGGTTATAAGATGGCACTTAACACTAGTAAGTTCTTAGTGGTGCAGGTTACAGCAGAAATCATAACTGTTTTTACATGGTAGAATTAAATATCAGTTTAGGAGACTCTCTAATATGCAATGAAGGGTTTCTTTGTAAAAGGCAGAAGTACACTTTTAGGCAAGTCAGTCATCATTCTCCAATCAGGACAGCATGAAAAAGGGAGAACGATACCTTACAGAAATTAAAGCGTTATGCCTGTATCAGGCATGCACAAGCAGATATAAACATGTCATTTAAATGTATACATTACCCTAAAATCAAGGTAAATGTAAGTCAAATAGTCAGATATAGCTACCAGCACAGAAACAACATTTACCCAGGAGAAGAGGATGAAAGTCGAACAGATATAATTTCTCAGAACAGAGGTTCATCCTTGGTCAAATAGTCAGATATAGCTACCAGCACAGAAACAACATTTACCCAGGAGAAGAGGATGAAAGTCGAACAGATATAATTTCTCAGAACAGAGGTTCATCCTTGTAAGGCTCACACCATCATCCCCGAGGAAGACAAGTCGAACTTCACCAACACAGCAAGTTGAGGCTGTATAAGTTCTGGAAACATTACCAACACGGAGCATGTAGACTTCGATCTTTCCAATAGATCATCTGTTTATTGTTGTTAAATTGTCAGCTAGCTGAAGTGTCTAATCGTAAAAAAGCCATCAAAATTATTTTCAGGCACTGATCTCAATTGTAAATTTATTATCAGCAAGTTAGCTGATGCTGAATTGCTGTGACATAACTGAAGTAGACTTGTAGCCTCATTGTTCATTCCATCAATTAAACCTATCTACTAAAGGGTTGCATACTCAATACTAAATATTGCTAATTATGAGCATAAGGTTAATAACCAATTGTTAGTTCATGACTTGATTTTCCACCTTTTGATGATTTGTCAAAGGTTAATTTGTTCATCAGCATTCTGCATTAATTGGTGGATGGTGTGTAAATGCTAATATAACCCAAACTGGTTGATGTATGACAGTTCAGCGAGCCAAATTTAGGTAACATTCTCTCCTAGGCATGGACTATGGTCAGAGCTCAGGATGAGAAGTTAAGGATTTGTCCATTGTTGAACATTTTTCTCTAAGTACGATCCCATGCTGCACCATCTTTGATTTCAGAGGAGATAGAGAGAGACAAATGAGGTGATCAGAGCACCTCTGCCTTACCCTATTGACAATGAGGGCCGAACTTTTGTGGAGGAGGCTGGAAGGTCAAGTCAGGAAACTTCCCAACCCAGCAGTCACAGAGTTAGCAGTTCAGAAGAATTTTGTTGCCATGTTATGGTGGTACAGGTGACCAGAGGTGAAACAAATATAGTTAAATAACATCTCTATGTTTCCCATGGTATATCTATGGAAAATAGGTCGGACAAAGACTGAAAGAATCTACAATGCTGGCCTGAAGGACCCTAGTATATAAGAATTTGAGCCCATCCGTCTCATACAGATGTTAAATGTTATCTATAAGATTCTCTTGATCTTATTGCATTGCATTGCATTGTTGGTTCATTAAACATCAGTCTCCATAGACACATCTCCACTGTCATTACCAGGTTACTATGCCTCGACTTCAGAACACCTAGTGAGAATTCAGCCATTTCTAATTTGGGGAGACAGTTAGAATAAGGTTTTAATTGTGGTCAGTAGCTTGTTTGTGATATAATTACTAATGTAACTTAAACTGGTTGAAGCACAATTTTGGCAAGCCAAATTTAGGGGCTGAATTTTGACCCCGTCGGGGGGGTTGTGCGGAGGCAGGCGAGAGCGAGCGTGAACTTGATTGGCACGCCCGATCGGGTACGCGCCGCCATTTTACATGGGCGGGCCAATTAAGGCCCGCCCAGCATGATACTCACCCGGAAGCGCTGAGCGCTCCCTGTGGGTGGGGGGGAGGGAGAATTCCCCGAGTCGGGAGTGCGGTCTTTCACGCATGCGAAGATTTGTTTAAGTTTAAAATTTCTAAATAAAGTATTTGAAAACTTTTAAAACATTTAGCTGGGACATATCAATGATTTTTTAAAAATTTTTAATTGAATTTTTAAACGCTTCATGAAACCTCATCCTGCCCACAGATGAGGTTCCATGAAAAACGTGAAGGCCGCCTGGGCTCTTCGCCTGCCCGCCAACCTTAAGGTCGGATGAGCAGCTCATTTAATTGTTTAAATTAGTTTTAAACGGGTCTTAATAGGCCTTTAACAGTTCGGTGGGCCTGCAGCTGACTCAGCTGCGCGCCCACCGAACTGAAAATCTAAATGATGCACAGTGACGTCAGGACACCTGCCCGACATCACCGCGCTTAATTTTACGCGTCGGTGAGCAGGTCCCGCCCCCGCTCGCCAACCGGAGATTTCAGCCCTAGGTATCATTCTCTCCTCATCCTAAACTCTGCTAGGAACTCTAGCAAATCCTTGCTGAGAAGTTAAGGAGTGAGTTCCCTCATACAGGAAACTAGCTGGGTGTAACACAATGGCAAGACCTGATGGCATGACTTACATGGCATGCAAGACTATAGAGGGTCCATTCCTCCTCATGCTAGCCCTCTCTTTTGATAAGAATGAAAGTATGACCAGAGTTACCCCAACTGTGCACAAAGAATGTGAAAAGAAAATTTGCAGTAGTTCACCTTTAAATGAAAACTACTCCCTTCCTACTCTCTAGCAATTCGAGTGTCATGAATGCACTGAATTGGGTGATGTGTTACTAAGGCAATATGGGGAGCTTCACTTTTAAACTTTAGCCAGTTGCATTAGCCTCTTAAATGAATTCAGCATTTTAGTGCTTAAAAAAACAAAAGCAGGTGTGTAAGTGGTTAGAGATTGGTAGTCAGGAAGTATGCACATGACTGACTACTGTCACATGTCTGTTGTCAGTACGAGATTCAACAGTGACAGATTTGAAGTTAATAGAATACAAAACAAAAGTAATATGCATCTTCAGTGTAAAACTTTCAAATAATTATGTGAATGTAGATTTTTACTGCCACAGCATTGTGGGGTTTAAACAGTTATCTAATCGCTTTGCTTATATGAAGAAAAAGTAGTAATCCTGCCTAACTTTGCTGCAAGGTATGATGTTTTTTTATAATGATATAAAAGCACTAATCGCTCATAAGGGATTTTGTAAACACGTTGTGAGTTCGTTTATTTAGACTAGGCGTTATAGAGGTGTAAAGCTTGAAGACATCAGAGCTGACTGCTGTGTGCTCTGTTGAAAATCAAAAGTGAAGCGAAAGCTGGATCGCATGACACACTTCCCTTCTAGTGATGTCATGCGCCTATCCCTTAAAGGCATAATACAACAGAGGGTCAATTTGATATGTTTTTGTTATTTGAAGGGGCTTCATTGGATACATCATCAAATTCAATTAGCAATGATCCCTGCTTTATTTGAAAACACTAAGGCAGAAAAAGTTTTGTTCTCATTGGTTAAAGTATTAACATGACGCATCAGGGTTTTTTGGTATGTTTTGATGTGTTAATTATATTTTTCAGCAATATGTCGCAATGTGTATATCATGTACTATTCAGCAGTACTCTTTATTTCTAAAAAAAAGTGATAATATTTTTTAACAGAGCTGAGATAGTTCATAGTTTCTGGTTCACAGATCTAATCCTCCTTTGAAGTTGACAGCTGTTTAAAGCTAACATAAAATGCTTTGAGAAGATTGTATTGCACTTTCAATAAAATTGTTCCAGTAAATACATCTTCAAATAAATAATTCTTTAGAAGCCTGAATAATGGCTAACTAAGTGTAAAATCTAAATCTAATACCTAATTAAAAGTTGCATTTATTTCTTACTTTCATCATTTGATTACTTGTACAATTAAAATGTTGCTTCTTGTCCTTCTGGATCTAATTTTCCTCAATAGTAATTCTACTAAATTATTTGTGTTCTCATTTTAGAGGGGCAGGGGAAACATTTCAAATAGGCCACCTGCCAGTTACAGTATTTTTCTGTTGGAGTTTGTATCCAAACTTATTTTCCAGAGGTATCATAAAATGCAAACAGAATACTTAGCAAGGATCAAAGAAATCCATATATACTGTTATGCCTGTTCCTTCACTAAATGACAGAAATCTACTATGCCATGAGGGTCTTTTGTGGCTTTGTACAATTTTAAATGTCACTGACATCACTTTTATTCTCAGATGAAAACAATTTGGGAGCATGATACCAAAAACATGCTAGAGAAAGAAAGGTAAATGACTTGGCAAACAGTGGGGCGAACATCAAAAGAAGGATGTTGATGGGTTAGCAGAATGGACAAGCGCCTGACAGATATAATTTTATGCAGAAAAAGTGTGGAGTAATGCATTCCTGGAGGAAAAACAAGAAATGAAGTTTACAATAGGAAGAAGAAAGTGGTTTCACAAAGCCTTCAAATACATTATTCCTTGAAAAGTATGAGTACCATGAAAAGGGCAACAGCCTTTGAGTTTTAGATTTAGAGGCAAGGTACAAAAAGAGTACAAGAATTTGTGAAATTTGTACAAAGTCAGTTAGAGCACGGTATGCAATTTTGGCCACCCCATTACAAAAAATGCAATGATGCCATAAAGAACATTCAGGATAGATTCACCTGATTGATACCAAGGATAGGATATTGTTAGATGTTGAAACTTTTACCCAACAGAGAAAGCCAAGAAATTGAATAGAATCACAGAATAACAGTGCAGAAGAGGCCCTTCGGCCCATCGAGTCTGCACCAACACGTGAGAAACACCTGACCTATCTACCTAATCCCATTTACCAGCACTTGGCCCATAGCCTTGAATGTTATGACGTGCCAAGTGCTCATCCAGGTACTTTTTTTTAAAGGATGTGAGACAACCCGCCTCCACCACCCTCCCAGGCAGTGCATTCCAGACCGTCACCACCCTATGGGTAAAAAAGTTTTTCCCTCACATCCCCCCAAACCTCCTGCCCCTCACCTTGAAATTATGCCCCTTTGTGACTGACCCTTCAACTAAGGGGAACAGCTGCTCCCTATCCACCCTGTCCATGCCCCTCATAATCTTGTACACCTCGATCAGGTTGCCCCTCAGTCTTCTCTGCTCCAACGAAAACAACCCAAGTCTATCCAACCTCTCTTCATAACTTAAATGTTTCATCCCAGGCAACATCCTGGTGAATCTCCTCTGCACCCCCTCCAGTGCAATCACATCCTTCCTATAATGTGGCGACCAGAACTGAACACAGTACTCCAGCTGTGGCCTCACCAAGGTGCTATACAACTCCAACATGACCTCTCTACTTTTGTAATCTATGCTTCGACTGATAAAGGCAAGTGTCCCATATGCCTTAATTCACCACCCCACTAACATGCCCCTCCGCCTTCAGAGATCTATGGACACACATGCCAAGGTCTCTTTGTTCCTCAGAACTTTCCAGTGTCATGCCGTTCATTGAATACTTCCTTGTCAAATTACTCCTTCCAAAGTGTATTTAAAATTATGGAAGCTTGAGAAGATGTATCTGGAAAGCCTATTTTTTCTGGTTGGCAGGTCAGTGGAAAGTGATTAGCAACTTTAAAAAGCAGCTGAGACTGAAGCCTCTTTTTTTTTTAAGAATATATGCAAACAGAGGAAAATACAAGGACCATGGAGAGAAGAGGACTGTAGGATTATTCTTGTATTGCTTTAGCAGAAAGACAGCACAAAACATGATGGGCCACATGGCTCGCTTCTTTAGTTTGAACTTCTACGGGTGTAATTCATTTCCACCTGTTTAAGTTGTGTATTAATCCCTGCTCCTCAAAGATAAGCAAGACTCCAATATCTTTCTGTCTTCACCTCCAGCATTGAACTCTAGCCTGCTCACAGAAACAGTTGCACAGTATTTGTTTACCTCAGTCCATATCTGTCAACATAACCTTCAGTGCTAGTTCCAGATATGTATCCAGCTCATCTTTGAATGATTCGTACAGGGCCAACTGCATTTGCATTGCCTGGTCAACATCTATCGCTCCACCAACGCCATCAAAACAAAATAACTGGTGATTTTCTCGTGGCTGTTTTCAGGCTTTGCTATGCACAATTTGGTCCCTGTCTTTGCCTACAAAACAGTGACTACACTTTAAAGTAATTGGCCATGAAGCACTCTGGGATGTCCTCGAGGACATGACAGGCATTGCATAAAAGGAAGTGTGTTCATTTTTTTTCAAATACACATTATTCCACGAGAGCATTACATATGGTTTCCTTGGTATCTTGATGTAGCTTTATATCAGCACAGATCAGTTACATTTGATGTTCAAAATAATCTAGAGAGTTAGATTTTTGGTCTCAACAAGTTGATTGCACTCTGTGTGCTGTTCACCTCTTTTTTGTTTTGTACAATTTTTAGTTGTAAGTAGTGGGAACAGTGGTGTGTGGGTTAATAACCAAGCACGGTGCAGCGTGATTCTACTGATTTCCTAAAGTGAATTCCTAATCTGCAGATATATCATTGCAAAGAGTTTTCCCAAAAGTTCAAAGATATACCTGCAGATTAGGAATTCCAAGAGTTTTTAAGAGGCCATAATAATCCTATCCCATGGAAAGCTGAGTCATTTCCAACCATCTCGTTGATTGAATATTTATCTTCATTCACAGAGGCCTGATGTAGGTCACCTGCCTATCCTCTCAGCAGGAAATCAAAGTAAAAAAAGGGCGGAGAGAAAAGCAAGAACCTTAAAATGAGTTTGTATAATACAGTACTTTGTGGAACTACATGGAATAAACAGAATGGAGAGCAAATAGATAACAAAATCACAGAATTGGTATGGCGCAAAAGGAAGCCTTTTGGCCCATCGTGTCTGCACCAATTCCCCAAATGAGGAACTCATCTAGTTCCATTCTCTCTCCTTCTGTCTGTAACCTGCGCATTCTTCCTTTTAAGGTAATAGCCTTTTGAATGCTTCAATTGGACCTATCTCCGCCACACTCTCAGGCGCAACATTCCAGACCCTAACCAGTGTGTTAAAAAGCTTTTCCTCATATCACCATTGCTCTTTTACTAATTACTTTAAACCTGTGCCCTCTCGGAATATTCAATATGATTTCTGTACAAGACATCTGTCCCTTCTCACATGGACCTGGTCATTTTGAATTACGAGGTAATTTTGAAACTAAAAATATCTGAATATGAAGTGATGAATTTCTAAATTTGAATCTTTTCAAATGGGTTTGATTTAATGGATCAATTTAAACTGTACTGTGCAAAAATTCAGTTTGTTGTTTACCTATGCAGACATGAATATAGTTTTACAATAAGTTTTTAACCCTGACATTCTAATCTAACCTGCTTACTTAAAAAAAGATGGCCAATGTGACAGAATGAGCACCATTACTGCCTATCAGAGCAAAACTGCTAGTTAGTGACAAATTGTGGGAAACATTTCATTACAGTGGGCTTGCTTAGATTCGAAAGTCCCAGAATGAGTAATGTGCCATTTCTTTGTCATTCAGTTAAAGAAGCTGTTGACAGTACATTTTCTTAGAATTGTCAAAATGTTTTCATAAAAGTAATCTACAACTTTAGAGAACCTCATGGGCATAACTGGATTGCTTAACTATGCTTATTCAATTTTAACTTTATTATGGAAACCAGAATTGTATTAGGAATTTATCTCAAGCATCAGCCTTCATAAAAATGTTTTCGACCTTTGCTTCTATTGTAGAGATATAGAATTCCTTAATCAGCTATGGTGATTTAAGCAGGTTTTCATATTTGAAACCTACTTTGTACAATCTGCAGTCATCATTTTCCAGCTAAAATCCCTTTTAGCCTTTTTTTTGGCAAATTCTGGTAAGCTGCTCTAAAACACAGTAATCTAATTTGTTGTCTGAATTATATGTATTATACAATGTTCTCACGCATTCTAATTGTTTTGTCATTTCAGTTCTAATCCTTGTGAACAGCCTTTTCATCAATGTTTTCCTTAGGAATCCCCTTGATCATGTGGCAGTGGATTCATTTTTTTGAACAATTTATATTTACTTGCTGCCTTCCACTGCAGTGATAATGTTTAAACAAATCCAAGATGTCACATTGCTAGATGAGAGTTATGCTCGGAGACAGCATATACAACACGATAGCCTCAAGTCTTCAACTCTGTGAGCATGGATGCCTAGTAGGAGCGAGAGACTGTGGAATTACCTCTAAAGTCCACTGCTGGACAATACGTACATTTTCTATAATTGCTCTGAAACCCCACCCCCCCACCTCCGTCCCAATTATGTACTGCCAATAAAATCTTGGCATGGATTGGTGGATCACAGACCCACTGATGTTGCGCAAAAGGGGGACCGATCAAGCAGCAGAGAGTCATTGGATCTTCATTGTCCGTTTGCCAGCAGAATCTCCAGCTTCTAGATCTAGGAGTTAGGGCTTGGGTCTCACATTCAATTCCCTCTGGGAGGATTTATGCTTTGAACACGGCCAGAATTAAAATCAGAGCTTACGTTTACAGAGAAAATGACTGGTTAGTACTGTGCACTAAGGAGAGTACTGTTGTGTGTCAGCAGTGGCTCAGTTGGTATCACATTGCTGTTTGGGGGAATTTGCTGTGCACAACTTGGCTGCTGCCTTTCCCACAAAACAACAGTAGCTACACTTCAAAATGTACTTCAGTGGCTGCAAAGCACTTTGACACCTCCAGTGGTCATGAAAGATGCTATATAAATGCAAGTCTTTATTTTTACCTCTTATATGAAGTTTACAGGTTGAAGCGACATATTTTAGAGCTATGTATACATTATCTCAAAAAAACTTAATCTATACATTGTACACCCAATCAACCAGGTAGTGTGTATTATGCACTGAAATTAAAACAATTTCCTATATATTATAAAATGTTATTAGAATTATACAACAGGCTTTGATTATTTCACTCCTGCGCAGCATTATAGCAGGGAATAAATGTACAGTATATTGCATTCAGATTTAATTTTAGATCTACTGGAATGATCTGCACCTCTAGCATTCAAAACCTCCATATCCTTCCCCCACCTAATGTACTCTGCCAGCCAGGAAACACAAACAGTTTCCCATATACTGTTCCCTTCCCAAAGTATAAATCTTTCTTTAGGCCATGCATTCTTTCCCAAGACAACTCACAATCCAAAGATTGCTTTCTTCCCCAATGCTGCTACCACTTAACTCACTCCCCAATGAATTTCCCTCCAACAGTGCCACTGCCATTACCCAGTTGACTACTAACCCTATAACTGATCTTAAAAACTGTCAAAAATGATATGCAACTCTAATGGTGATAAAAGTTATCCACGCATTCAATTCAGGATCCTGTGTTTCTGCATGGAAAACAAGTTGGGCATGAATTCAGTTGTTAAACCTTAATCTTCATTTCCATCCATTTACACTATAAAAAGAATCAGTGCTGCTAATTAATGTATGGCAAAATAATTAGGCCAAAACATCAAACACAGGTTATTTAAATTAACTCTGGAAAAAAAATAAATAATAGAAAAGTATATTGAATCATTTACAAATCAAGATGAATTAATTATCCCTTCTGAAGATATCTTTGAAGCACACTGGGCCATGACCTTACAAGATGTACCATATATGGGTTGAAGTACTGTGAGATCAGCCTCCCATCTGATTGAGGCCATCTGTATGCTCATTTCACAGAGCACTTCAACACTTCCTTGTTAAATGAACTGCAAGTTTTCCCACATTCCTTTTAATTAGCACACATCTTATTCTAATTAACATGATGATTCAAAATAGTTCATAAATTACAGACAAAAAAACATTTACTGGGAATTAATTAGAAAAAGATAAAACCTTAATTTAATTGCTGTACAACACTATCCAGTCACTTTTGTCACTAACAGTGCTCCTGCTTTGGTAGCATTTTCAGCATCTTAAAAGCATTTGCATAGATAAGAATATAAGAACAGGAAAAGACCATTCAGCACTTCAAGCTAGATTGTTACTGATCTGCATTGCAACTTAATTTACCTACCTTTGATTAGTAGCTCTTGTTACCCTTACCTAACAAACAAACCTAACTCAACTATGAAAATTTCAATTGATCCAGCATCTTCAGGCGACAAGATGCAGGTTTCAATAATTCTTGTATGAAAAACACGCTAGCTTTTCCTCTATCCAGCTCTACCTGTCCCACCCCAACCAGCTTATATTTCACCTCATTTCTATATTCCCTCAGTTCTGATGAAGAGTCATACAGACTCGAAACGTCAACTGTGTTCCTCTCCACAGGTGCTGCCAGACCAGCTGAGTTTTTCCAGGTATTTTTATTTTTGTTTTGGATTTCCAGCATCCGCAGTTTTTTGCTTTTATGCTAATTTTTCAATGATTTGTGCATGTGGACATCTAAATCCCTTTGTCACCAGTATCTCACCATTAAGCTGATTAATTTGAAATTAAACAGATCATAAGCAAAGGTGCATTACTATAGCACCTTTCATAGAAGCACTTTAAAAAATGATACCGAGCTACACAAGTAGATATTAGGAATAATGACCAAAACCTCAGTGAAAAACCTTAGCATCAAAGGAGGAGAGGGAAAGATAAAGAGATGGAGAGGTTTAGGGAGGTAGGGGGATGCGATGGCGTAGTGGGTAGGAGGAGGCGATGGCATAGTGGATTGGGAGAGGCGATGGCGGCATGGTATTGTCACTGGGCTAGTATTCCAGAGACCCAGGGTAAAGCTGGGGACCCGAGTTCGAATCCTGCCACGGCAGATGGTGGAATTTAAATTAGAATTAAAAGTCTAATGATGACCTTGAAACCATTGTCAGTTGTTGTAAAAACCCATCTGGTTCACTAATGTCCTTAGGGAAGGAAATGTGCCACCCTTTAACTGGTCTGGCCTCCATATGGCTCCAGACCCACAACATGGGCAAGGTAACCTCCTGCTGATTACCACGTCCCTCAGCTGATGAATCAGTGCTCCTCCATGTTGAACACCACTTGGAGGGAGCACTGAGGGTGGCAAGGGCACAGAATGTACTCTGGGTGGGGGACTTCACCAAGAGTGGCTCGGAAGCACCACTACTGACTGAGCTGGCCGAGTCCTAAAGGACAAAGCTGCTAAACTGGGTCTATGGCAGGTGGTGAGGGACCAACAGGAGGGAAAAACATACTTTACCTCATCCTCACCAACCTGCCTGCCGCAGATGCATCTGTCCATGGCAGTATCGGTAGGAGTGACCACCGCACAGTCGGTGTGGGGATGAAGTCCCGCCTTCACAGTGGGGATACCCTCCATCGTGTTGTGTGGCACTAGTGTGCTAGATGGGATAGATTTCGAACAGATCTAGCAACTCAAGACTGGGCATCCATGAGGCACTGTGGACCATCAGCAGAAATGTACTCAAACACAATCTGTGTTGGCCCAACATATCCCCCACTCTACCATTACCACCAAACCTGGGGATCAACCCTGGCTCAATGAAGAGGGAAGGAGGGCATGCCAGGAGCAGCACAAGGCATACCTGAAAATGAGGTATCAACCTGGTGAAGCTATAACATAGGACTACTTGCGTGCCAAACAGCATAAGCAGCAAGTGAGAGACAGAGTTAAGCGATCCCACAACCAATGGATCAGATCTAAGCTCTGCAGTCCTGCCACATCCAGTTGTGAATGCTGTAGACAATGAAACAACTCATTGGAGGAGGCAGCTTCACATTTATCCCATCCTCAATCATGGGGGAGCCCAGCACATCGGTGCAAAAGAAAATGCATTTGCAACAATCTTCAGCCAGAAGTGCCGGGTGGATGATCCATCTCGGTCTCCTACTAAGGTCCCCAGCATCACAGATGCCAGTCTTCAGCCAATTCAATTCATTCCACATGATATCAAGAGACAGCTGAAGGCACTGAATACTGCAAAGGCCATGGGCCCTGACAATATTCCGGCAATAGCACTGAAGACTTGTGCTCCAGAACTTGCCACGCCCATAGCCAAGCTGTTCCAGTACAGCTGCAACACTGACATCTACCTGGCTATGTGGAAAATTGCCCAGGTATGTCCCGTACACAAAAAGCAAGACAAATCCAACCCGGCCAATTACCGCCCCATCAGTCTACTAGCATTGACGTCCAGTTTGGGTTCCGACAGGTTCACTCAGCTCCTGATCTCATTACAGCCTTGGTTCAAACATGGACAAAAGAGCTGAACTCCCAAGGTGAGGTGAGAGTGATTGCTCTTGATATCAATGCTCCATTTGACTGAGTGTGGCATCAAGGGGCCTTAGCAAAACTGGAGTCAATGGGAATCAGGGGGAAAACTCTCAACGGTTGGATTCATAACTAGCACAAAGGAAGATGATTGTGGTTGTTGAAGGTCAGTCACCTCAGCTCCAGGACATCACTGCAGGAGTTCCTCAGGATAGTGTCCTTTGCCCAGTCATCTTCAGCTGCTTCATCAATGACCCTCCTTCCATAATAAGGTCAGGAGTGGGGATGTTCGTTGATGATTGCACAATGTTCAGCACTATTGGCGACTCCTCAGACACTGAAGCAGTCCACATCCAAATGCAGTGAGACCTGAAGAATGTCCAGGCTTGGGCTGACGAGTGGCAAGTAACATTCGTGCCACACAAGTGCCAGGCATTGGCTATCTCCAACAAGAGAGAATCTAACCATCGCCCCTTGACTTTCAATAGCATTACCATCTCTGAATCCCGCACAATCAACATCCTGGGGGTTACCATTGACCAGAAACTAAACTGGACTAGCCATATAAACACTGTGGCATACTGTAAAAGGGCTGGATAGCTTGGAGTTTGTCAAATGTGTTCACGAAAGTTTTCTAAATCAATATATAGAGGTACCAACGAGAGAGGATGCAATACTTGATCTCCTATTAGGGAACCAGACAGGTCAGGTGACAGAAGTATGTGTAGGTGAACATTTTGGGTCCAGTGACGACAATGTCATTAGTTTTAAGCTAATTATGGATAAGGATAGGTCTGGTCCTCAAGTTGAGAATCTAAATTGGAGAAAGGCCAATTTTGTGGAAATGAGAAAGGATCTAGGAAGAGTGGATTGGCATAAGTTGTTTTCTGGCAAGGATGTGTTCAGTAAGTGGAAGGCATTCAAAGGCGAAATTTTGAGAGTGCAGAGTTTGCATGTTCCTGTCAGGATTAAAGGCAAAGTTAACAGGCATAGGGAACCTTGGTTTTCAAGGGATATTGGCGATTTGGTTAAGAAGAAGAGAGAGGTGTATAGCAGGTATAGGCAACAAGAAACAAATGAGGTACTTGTAGAGTATAGAAAATGTAAGAAAATACTAAAAAAGGAAATCAGGAAGGCAAAAAGAAGACATGAGATTGCTTTGGCAGATAATGTGAAGGTAAACCCGAAGGGTTTCTACAAGTATATTAAGAGTAAAAGGATAGTAAGGGACACAATTGGTCCCCTTGAAGATCAGAGTGGTTGTCTATGTGTGGAGCCTCACGAGATGGGGGAGATCTTAAACAGTTTTTTTGCATCAGTATTTACTCAGGAAACTGGCATAGTGTATAAGGAAGGAAGGGAAACAAGCAGTAGTTTCATGGAACATATAGAGATTAAAGAGGAGGAGGTGCTTGCTGCCTTACAGCGAATAAAGGTAGATAAATCCCCTGGGCCTGACATGATATTCCCTCGGACCATGAGGGAGACTAGTGTAGAAATTGTAGGGTCCCTGGCAGAAATATTTAAAATGTCCTTAGACACGGGTGAGGTGCCGGAGGATTGGAGGGTAGCTCATGTTGTTCCGTTGTTTAAAAAAGGCTCCAAAAGTAAACCAGGTAATTACAGGCCAGTGAGCCTGATGTCAGTAGTAGGTAAATTATTGGAAGGTGTTCTGAGAGATCAGATATATAATTATTTGGACAGCCAAGGGCTGATTAAGGATAGTCAGCATGGCTTTGTGCGTGGTAGGTCGTGTTTAACGAACCTTGTACAGTTTTGCGAGGAGGTTACCAAGAAAGTAGATGAAGGAAAGGCTGTGGATGTTGTCCACGTGGACTTTAGTAAGGCCTTTGACAAGGTCCCACATGGGAGGTTAGTTCAGAAGGTTCAGACACTTGGTATCCATGGATAGGTTGTAAACTGGATTCAAAATTGGCTGTGTGGGAGAAGACAGAGAGTGGTAGTGGATGATTGCTTCTCAGACTGGAGGTCTGTGACTAGTGGTGTGCCTCAGGGATCTGTGCTGGGACCATTGTTGTTTGTTGTCTATACCAATGATTTGGATGATAATGTGGTGAATTGGATCAGCAAGTTTGCTGATGACACTAAGATTGGAGGCGTTGTGGACAGCGAGGAAGGCTTTCAAAGCTTGCAGAGAGATCTGGACCAACTGGAAAAATGGGCCAGAAAATGGCAGATGGAATTTAATGCGGAAAAGTGTCAGGTGTTACATTTTGGAAGGTCAAACCAAGCTAGGACATACACAGTAAATGGTAGGGCACTGAGGAGTGCGGAGGAACAAAGGGATCTGGGAGTTCAGATACATAATTCCCTGAAAGTGGCGTCACAGGTGGACAAGTTTGTAAAGAAAGCTTTTGGCATACTGGCCTTCATAAATCAAAGTATTGAGTATAGGAGTTGGGATGTTATGGTGAGGTTGTATAAGACATTGGTGAGGCCAACTTTGGAGTATTGTGTGCAGTTCTGGTCGCCTAACGACAGGAAGGATATCAGTAAGATTGAGAGAGTGCAGAGAAGATTGACTAGGATGTTGCCGGGTCTTAAGGAGTTGAGTTACAGGGAAAGATTAAACAGGTTAGGACTTTATTCCTTGGAGCGTAGAAGAATGAGGGGAGATATGATAGAAGTTTACAAAATTATGAGGGGTATAGACAGAGTAAATGCGAGTAGGCTCTTTCCACTTAGATTAGGAGAAATAAACACGAGAGGACATGGCTTTAGTGTGAAAGGGGAAAGGTTTAGGGGAAACTTCTTCACTCAGAGAGTGGTGAGAGTGTGAAACGAGCTACCATCTGACGTGGTAAATGCGGGCTCACTCTTAAGTTTTAAGAATAAATTAGATAGATACTTGGATGGGAGAGGTCTGGAGGGTTATGGACTAGGTGCAGGTCAATGGGACTAGCGGAATAATATTTCGGCACAGACTAGAATGGCCGAATGGCCTGTTTTCCGGGCTGTAGTGTTCTATGGTTCTATGGTTCTAAGAGCAAGTCAGAGGCTAGGAATCCTGCGACAAGTAACTTACCTCCTGACTCCCCAAAGCCTGACCACCATCTACAAGGTACAAGTCACGAGTGTGATGGAATACTTCCCACTTGCCTGGATGAGTGCAGCTTCCATAGCACTCGAGAAGCTTGACACCATCCAGGACAAAACAGTCCACTTGATTGGCACCCCATCCACAAACATTCATTCCCTCCACCACCAACGCACAATAGCAGCAGTGTGTACCATCTACAAGATGCACTGCAGGAATTCACCAAGGGTCCTTAGACAGCACCTGCCAAATCCACAACTGCTATAATCGAGAAGGACACATGGGAACACCACCACCTGAAAGTTCCCCTCCTAGTCACTCATCATCCTGACTTGGAAATATATCGCCATTCTTTCACCGTCACTGGGTCAAAATCCTGGAACTCCCTTCCTAACAGCACTGTGGGTGTACCTATGCCACATGGACTGCAGCGATTCAAGAAGGCAGCTCACAACCACCTTCTCAAGAGCAACTAGGGATGGGCAATAAATGCTGGCCCAGCCAGTAAAGCCCACATCCCATGAGTGAATAAAAAAAATACCAGAGCTTAAGGCCAAAGGCAGTTGAAGGTTTGGAGTGATGAAAATCAAGCAAAATGCCAGAAATGGAAGAGTGCAGACACCTTGAAGAGCTATAAGGTTGGTGGAAGTTACAAAGATAATAAAGGGCGGGGCCATGGATGGATTTCAAACAAGAATGAGGATTTTAACATTGTTGTGTTGCTGGACCAGAGCCAATCTAGGTTGGCGAGCACAGAGGTGATGGGTGAATGAACTAGCTGCAAGTTAGGACAGGGGCAACAGGGTTGTGGATGAGCTCAATTTATGGAGAAAACAGAAGGCTGACCTGGAGAGCATTGGAATCATTGAGACCAGCTGTATCAAAGGCACAGGTGAGAGCTTCAACAGCAGATAAACTGACATACGATGCTATAGAGATGGAAGTCAAACACATGGTGCCCTGCCCTAGGTCCAGATTCTCTCAGCTGCAACCAAGTCTTTGGGCTGAGGTAAAATGGGGTGTACCTCCACAACAGGAAGATATCTAATTTAGATTCCAATTATACTGTGCTAATGGGCTTAACTGGGTAGCTGATATGACGGCCTCATAAATGGCAGATTATGTGGGTTGCAACTGTGTGTCAGGAAGATATAATAATTCTCAATGTTATTGGGATTTATTGTAAAATAGAGTAATAGCAGGATGTGTCTGCGTGTATGTGAGAGACTCAACAGGATTAGTCTGGGTGCTTTGATGTAAGAAGAGAAGTTAGGTCGAAATGTTTCTCAAAGGTATTGCTTCAGGAAATCTGGTAGACACATCCATTATTGTCAGTAAATACTGATTTTCACTTTTAGTCTTAGGTAGGGGTCCTACACAATCAATCACAACCCTAGTAAAAGGCTCTTCAAATGCTGGAATTGGAATCAAAGGTGCCGGCTTAATCACTGCTTGTGGCTTCCCTATCACCTGACATGTGTGATATGTTCTACAGAATTTGACTACATCCCTATGCAATCCAGGCCAATAAAAATATTTTGTATCTTTGCCTGTATCTTTCTAATCCCTAAATGTCCCCCCATTGGAATTTCATGAGCTAACCTCAGTATTTAATTTCTATACCCCAATGGGATAACAATCTGATGTTCCTCCCTCCAACTTTCATTTGCTAAAACATGATACTGTCTCCATTTTCTCATTAAAATACTACCCATAAGGTAATAACATTCTGGAATACACTTTGCCTCTGGTTCTGAGTAAGCTGTTTGATATAAATGTTGTATTTGCAAATCCTTTTTTCTGTATCTCCACCAACTGTCTTGAGTTAAATAGTTCACCTGAGTTGTCCTCTAGTCTTTCTTCCTGAACAATGTTATCAAACACCGTGTCAGCTAATTAGATTTCAACACCTTCTTTCCTGCCTTTCCCGTTTTCTTGCTTCAACCTATGGGCCTTTGATCTCATTATCTCACAATCTGGGAATAATCCAGGATGCTCTCTCTCCAACTTCTGTTGAAGACACCTCCAGACTGCTCAACTACCACAGGCATCACCAACATTTGTGATCCAGCTATATTACCCAGAATAAATTGAACCCTTGCAATGGGCAATTTTCCCACAACTCCAACAGTCACTTTGCCTGTTTTCCATTTACTCTTTAAATGTATATTCCACAAGGGAATAGGTTTAGCAACTCCATGAATCCACCCCAACCCCCCACCCCAACATATTATCATCTGTTCCTGGAATACTCCCGCTGAACAACAAATATCACTATCCCACAACATTAAGGATTGACTAGCCCCTGTGTCTCTTAAAATTTTAAGATCTTTACCTACTCCACCTGGTACACATGGAAAGACTTTCCCTTCATATACAAAATCTTTAAACAGTTCTGCAATCTGCTCCTCCAAATTCCCTTGGGTAAATTGTGAACACATTCCTACTTCTTTAGCTATCATTGATTCTTCCTGTTTTACCTGTACACAAACCACTGGTTTTTCCTGTGCCTGAACCTCAGAACCCACAGTACTTTTACTTCCACTTTTACTATACTACCCCCTATAATTCCAACAGGTTTTCCCTGCAATTTCAGCACACAGACATCTTGTATCCAACTTTATTACAATGAAAACACCTCAATTTTCTAATGTCACCTCTACCCTCAGCACCTTCCTTTTTATTCTGAGAAAAAAATTCCTGGGAATTTCCATCTACTCCTTCTCTCCCCCGACCACCTTCCTTCCTTTCACCTTCCCACTTTCTATCATTTTCCGATTTGAAAGGGTGATGAAAAAAAGATTCGGTTCTTTGAACTAACTCAATCATGAGCTACCTCTGCTGCTTGCCTTACAGATTCAACTCTCTGTTCCTCCACATGAATTCTCACTACCGAAGGAATTGATTCTTTAAATTCTTCCAAAAGAATTACTTCTCTAAGAGCTGCATATGTTGTCTCTATTTTGAACGCCCATAAGACCATAAGACATAGGAGCAGAAATTAGGCCATTCGGCCCATCGAGTCTGCTCCGCCATTCAATCATGGCTGATATGTTTCTCAACCCCATTCTCCCGCCTTCTCCCCGTAACCTTTGATCCCCTTACCAATCAAGAACCTATCTATCTCGGTCTTAAATACACTCAATGACCTGGCCTCCACAACCTTCTGTGGCAATGAATTCCATAGATTCACCACTCTCTGGCTAAAGAAGTTTCTCCTCATCTCTGTCCTAAAAGGTCTTCCCTTTACTCTGAGGCTGTGCCCTCGGGTCCTAGTCTCTCCAACTAATGGGAACATCTTCCCCACGTCCACTCTATCCAGGCCTTTCAGTATTCTGTAAGTTTCAATCAGATCCCCCCTCATCCTTCTAAACTCCATTGAGTATAGACCCAGAGTCCTCAAACGTTCCTCATTAAGCCTTTCATTCCTGGGATTGTTCTCGTGAACCTCCTCTGGACCCTCTCCAGGGCCAGCACATCCTTCCTGAGATACAGGGCCCAAAATTGCTCACAATATTCTAAAACTGGTCTGACCAGAGCCTTATAAAGTCTCAGCAGCACATCCCTGCTTTTATATTCTAGTCCTCTCGAAATAAATGCCAACATTGCATTTGCCTTCCTAACTACCAACTCAACTTGCAAGTTAACCTTAAGAGAATACTGGACTAGGACTCCCAAGTCCCTTTGCACTCCAGATTTCTGAATTCTCTCCCCATTTAGAAAATAGTCTATGCCTCTATTCTTCCTACCAAAGTGCATGACCTCACACTTCCCCACGTTGTATTCCATCTGTCACTTCTTTGCCCATTCTCCTAACCTGTCCAAATCCTTCTGCAGCCTCCCCACCTTCTCAATACTACCTGTCCCTCCATCTATCTTTGTATCATCTGCAAACTTAGCCAGGATGCCCTCAGTTCCTTCATCTAGATCATTAATGTATAAAGTGAAAAGTTGTGGTCCCACTGACCCCTGTGGAACTCCACTAGTCACCGGCCACCATGCTGAGAAGGACCCCCTTATCCCCACTCTCTGTCTCCTGCCAGACAGTCAATCTTCTATCCATGCTAGTACCTTGCCTCTAACGCCATGGGCTCTTATCTTACTGAGCAGCCTCCTGTGCGGCACCTTGTCAAAGGCCTTCTGGAAGTCCAAGTAGATAACATCCATTGGCTCTCCTTTGTCTAACCTACTCGTTACCTCCTCAAAGAATTCTAACAGATTTGTCAGGCATGACCTCCCCTTGATGAAACCATGCTGACTTTGCCCTATTTTACCATGCACTTCCAAGTATTCTGAAATCTCATCCTTAATAATGGACTCTAAAATCTTACCAACGACCAAGGTCAGGCTAATCGGCCTGTAATTTCCCGTCTTTTGCCTCACTCCCTTCTTAAACAGGGGGGTTACATTTGCGATTTTCCAGTCCTCTGGGACCCTCCCTGACTCCAGTGATTCCTGAAAGATCACCATTAACGCCTCCACTATCTCTTCAGCTATCTCCTTCAGAACTCTGGGGTGTAGTCCATCTGGTCCAAGTGATTTATCCACCTTCAGACCTTTCAGTTTTCCTAGCACCTTCTCCTTGGTAATGGCCACCATACTCACCTCTGCCCCCCAACTCACTTGAACTTTGGGGATTTTACTCATGTCTTCCACCTTGAAGACTGACGCAAAGTACCTATTCAGTTCCTCCGCCATTTCTTTTTCCCCACTACTACTTCTCCAGCGTCACTTTCCAGCAGCCCAATGTCCACTTTTGCCTCTCTCTTACCCTTTATATATCTAAAAAAAAACCTCTTGCAATCTTCTTTTATATTACTGGCTAGTTTACCCTTATATTTAATCTTCTCCCTCATTTCTTTTTTAGTTGTCCTCTGTTGGTCTTTGTATGCTTCCCAATCCCCTGGTTTCCCATTGCTCTTTGCCGCATTGTATGCTTTCTCTTTAGTTTTTATACTGTCCCTGACTTCCCTTGTCAGCCATGGTTGCCTCGTCCTCCTTTCAGTATGCTTCTTCTTCCTAGGGATGAATTTTTGCTGTGTCTCCCAAATTACTCCCAGAAACTCCTGCCATTGCTGTTCCAATGGCTTTCCTGCTAGGCTCATCTCCCAGTCAATTCTGGCCAGCTCCTCCCTCATGCCTCTGTAGTTGCCTTAATTCAACTGTAATACCATTACATCTGATTCCAGTTTTTTCCTCCCAAATTGCTGGGTAAATTCTATCATATTATGGTCACTTCCTTCTAAGGGTTCCTTCACCTTAAGCTCCCTTATCAAATCTGCCTCATTACACATCACTAAATCTAGAATTGCCTGTTCCCTAGTGGGCTCCACCACAAGCTGCTCCAAAAAGCCATCTCGTAGACATTCCACAAATTCCTTTTCTTGGGATCCACTACCAACCTGATTTTCCCAGTCTACCTGCATATTGAAATCCATGATCACTATAACCTTGCCTTTCTTACATGCCTTTTCTATCTTCTAAGAAGAAATGGAATGAAATGATCCTGTTGTCCTGGTCCACATAGGAACCAAAGACATAGGTAGAACTAGGAATGATGCGCTGCTGAGTGTGTTTGAGGAATTAGGGTCCAAAATTAAAAAGCAGAACCTCAAAGGTTATTGCCCGAGCCACACATCAAATCGCATAGGGATAAACAGATTAGAAAGTTAAATGTGTGGCTGAAAAAAATGGCGTGGGAGGGAGGGGTTTCATTTCATGGGCCACTAGGAGAGCTGTTCCATTGGGATAGGCTCCACTTAAACTGGGCTGGGGCTAATGTCCTGGCAAATTGATTTAGAAGGTGAGTAAACAGGGCTTTAAACTATTGAAGGTGGGCTGGGAGGATTCAGAGAATGGGAAAATTCAAAATGTCATGGCTAAAGCAGCACAGCATTTGGGATAATAATAAGCAAAAAGGGTCAGGGAGGGGAGAGGGGGTGTAACAAATATAATAGGACATGAATGACTAAGATGACATCAGGGAAAATCAGATAAAAGCCAAAACTAAAGGCACTATATCTTAGTGAGAGAATAATTCACATGAAATTTGATGAATAAAAAGGACAGACAGAAATTAATAGGTTTAATCTAAAAGCAACTATGTCTCCATAATAGCTATGTAACCAAGTTTGAGGACAAAATATTCCAGAATACTTGACTTTTAGAAGAGCGTGGTAAAATGGAAAAGGAGTAGGGCAGCCCTGATAATAAAGAATGGGATAAAGAGAGAAAGGATCTTAGCTCAGAAAATCAAGTAGAATCAGTTTGGGTGAAGCTAAGAAATAGTAAGGGGCAGAAAATATGTGGGTGGGAGTTTGTTTAGAGGCCCCAGGTGGTTGCAATGTAGGGTAGAGTATAAATCAGTAGAGATGCTTATAACAAGGATAATACAGTAATCATGGGGGTCCTTAATCTTCAAAAGGACTGGGCAAACCAAATTTGCAATAACAGCATGGAGGACAAGTTCATTGAATATATAAAGATAGTTTTCTAGATCAGTATGTTGAGGAACCAACTAGGAAACAGGGTACTTTCGATCCAGTATTATGTAATGAGAAAGGGTTAATTATTAACCTTGTAGTACAGGAGCAAAGGTTTGGAAAATAGCAAATAAAACTATACAAGTGCAGAAGTGATGCTTCAGTTGTATAATCCTTAGTAAGACCTGCTATTTAAGAAAGCATTATAAAAGTGTCACAAAAAAGAGTTTATTACACAAAATTAGAAGTCATGGAATTGGGGTAATATTAGCATGAATTGAGGATTAGTTAGTGGATAGAAAACAGTAGGAATAAACAGTACATTTTGGTTATCAGGCTGTGTAACATAAGCATCAGTACTTGGGCCTCAGCTATTTACAATCTATATTAATGACCTAGATAAGTGCACTAAATTTAACATATCCAAGTATACTGATGATACCAAGTCAGGTGGCAAAGTAAGCAATTAGGAAGACACAAGAGGCTGCTAAGGGATATGGACAGTTTGAGTGATTGGGCAAGAACATGACAGATGGAATACCATGCCGCAAAGTGTGAACTTATCCATTTTGGTCAGAAAAATAAAAGCAGAATATTTTGAATAGCAAGATACTAGGAAATAGCTACATTCAGAGCAACCTGGGTGTTCTTGTACATAAATCACAAAGTCAATATGCAGGTGAGGGAAGCAATTTGGAAGGCAAATGTTATGTTAGCTTTTGGCACCTAGGAATTGGAGTACAAGAGTAAAGAAGTCTCACTACAATTACACAAGGCATTGGTGAGGCCACACCTCCAGTACCTGTGTGCAGTTTTGATCCCCTTACCTAAAGAAGGGCATATTTGTGCTAGACAGAATGCAACAAAGGTTCGCTAGACTGGTTCCCAGGATAAGGGGGTTGCCTTATGGAGAGAGATTGAGTAGGCTAGGTCTCCTGGTGTTTAAAATGAAAAAAGTGACCTAACTGTAACACAAAATTCTTAAAGAGGCTTGACACCAAGATAATGTCTATCCTGGCTGGGGAATCTAGAACATGGTGTCACGGTCTCAGAATAAGGGGTTGGCCATTTTGGATTGAGAGGGGGGGAAATTTCTTTAGCCAGAAGATTCTGAATCTGTGGATTTCTTTTTACCCCAGAGGGCTAAGGATGCTCAGTCATTGAGTACATTCAACACAGTGGTCAACTGTATCCACCAGTCAAAATTACTTTGTTTTACTCTCTCAGGCTCAAAATAAGTTTGCCCAGGCTGTTTTCTCATTTTCCTAAATTCCTGCCTGTATGCCTCAGGAACCAACTCATGCACTGAAAATAGCCTTTTTTAACCACATCATAGTTCACTGATATTCTTCTGACAGTGAAGCATAAACCTCATGTGCTCTACCCACCAACCTGGATTGTAACAACAACGTCCAATTTTCCTGTGGCCATTTCATCTGTTGAGCTATCTTCTCAAATGAAATAAAGGATGCTTAAAAATCTCTTTCCTCAAACTTTGGAAGAGCTTGTACAAATTTAAACATCTCCCCACTGGGTTCTGATCTGGGGATAAGTCCTTCCTCACCTATTGGTGTCCCTTTTCTAACTGCCTGCATTTTAAGCTGGAACTCACTCTCTTACTTTTCCACTTTCCTCCTTTCCTAACTATGCCATTTCTAATTCCCTTTATTGTTTTCTTTCTCTCTCCTGCCTTTCTACCTGTTCCCTCTGAAATGTTCTTTATGCTGCCTCTAGTTCCATTTTTTTCATTTGCAACTGGATTTGAGTCCATTCCAATGAACTACCCCTTAGACAATTCGATCTCTCAGGTATTCCTTCCAATTTCAAATGCTGTGCTATACCTTCAACTATGTCTGATTTCCTCACCCCTGCAGGTAATCCTAATTGGAATTTATCTGCCAATTCCATTAATGTAGCTTTCTTTACGTTTTGTAAACCAGTCAAAGTTACAACTTCAACTCCCAGACAAAACTTAGCAATTGCCAAAGCCATGTTGCAGTCTCACCACTACAAAAAACCTCACACCAACTCCTGAATTCAAAGTGCTTCCTGTACTTATAACCTTAAGATTCACCAGCTCCAACTCCATCAAGAAATTTCAAATATATCCCGCAAAGAGCCCCCAATTTTTGTTATCTCACAGTCGATGGTAAATGCTGAGCTGTTGAAATCCCAAAGGAAAACTTGAAAGAACTGCCACAACTTATTTTGCAGTTTGTATAAATTGAGGTGCGTGCCTTGAATTCAGTAGTAATAAGACCACCAAGTCATATAAGTTTTACAAAACTAGATTTAACAATTCTTAATAAGAGAAATGATTTTTAAATACATACATAGATATAGAAATTACTACTATGATAACTTCTAACTTCCCTAGTCAATCTAACTCCCAGTAATACTTCCGTTAAGGCAACAGTAAGACACACAGATTTTAAAAGACCCAGGCAAAGAAACATACCCTGAACAAGTCAAATTCAAAAAGTGAGTTTTCTTAAATTCAGTCCTTTGAAGACAGCAGCTTGAGGCATAGATGCTGAAAGATTTCACACTTGTAGGGTCTTAAAATGCCTTCCCTTACAAACAGTCTTCTCTCTTCTCTCCTTTATACATATTTCCCTCTTTGAATGCAAGTACCCACTGTTTCACTATGTCTTTGGACTTTATCTTCCTGGTAATAAAAACCTCTTATAGCATTAAGTTTTACCAGTAATCTTTAGGAAAATAAACACACTGTTTCTAAACTTAAAGCTAGATGACACAATTCACTCCCTCTTTTGAAAACAATCTAGCCTGGTTTATTTAAAAATGCAAATGTTCCCTTGACATCTATGTTTCTAAACTTCCCCATGTTTACCTAATTAACATTTCAAACCTAACTTCTCTTCTTACATCAAAGCACCCAGACTAATTCAATTAAGTCTCACACATGCACAGATACATAGAGACACATCCCACTATTACCCCATTTTACAATAAATTCCAAAAACATTGAGGATTATTACATCTTCCTGACATGTGCACTCCTGCTGTTACAAGAGGTTTTAGGCATCAATGCTTCTGTATATGTGTAGAAATTCACTCACAGATAATAAATGTTATATGGTTTTGTGCATGAGCAGGAGCATTTAAAGAAAACTACTTTAAGTGAAAAGTCCAGGTTGATACTTCATTAGAGCGTTATATTGTATGGGCTATCAAGAGTATGGGATAACCTCCCTCACGTGTCAGGTAAGGATCTGCCTTCAGAGTTATAGGAGGCAATTTTAACCAAATGCTGATTTTACATCCCAAATATTACTCATTGACCTCAATGGAGGGAAATCGGATGGGGTGGAAAACCAACATTGCACCCAAACCCATCGGAGTTTGCCAATTGGACAGAGGGTTAAAGTTGAACCCATGTGGTGGATGGGTTCCACCCAATCCCATGGGTTAACCCACCCAGTGAATTGGATTGAAATTGCCTGCTTAATATTGTTTTTCTAAAATCAAAGTAGAGCAAAAAAAAGCTGTATAATTTTGGTCTTGGACAGACTATAAATGAAATTTAAGTATTGTGATTAGGTTCCTGCATGTGAACAAGCTAATTCATAAACTATGCAAAATCATTTGAATTTAACCAAGTAATATGGATACTGCAATCACCATCTATGCCCAAGAAACCTTCAAATCACATTCACTCACTGTGCATACAGGGAACTCAAATTTTATTTGATAAAGCCTCAAATTAGATAATGGGGCCAGAATGCAAATCGGCAAAAGTACACACAAACGTACCTTGCTCACTCAAGAATGTGGCCAACTATCAGTATAAATTTATTTTTAGCAATTAAAATAAAGCTTCTGACTTATTAATAAAACCTGAAGGGTCAATAACAATAGCAACTTGTAACTATATATCCCCTTTAGAATAATAAACATTCCAAGTTGCTTCACAGGGGCGTTAAAAAGCAAAATATGTACGTCATTGTGACACACAAGGAGGTATTCGGGCAGATGAACAAATGCTTGGTCAGAGGTAGGTTTTACGGAGTGCCTTAAAGGAGGAAAGAGGGGTTGCATTATTTTGGGAGGGAATTCCAGACCTTAAGGCCTTAGCAGTTAAAGCACAGTTGCCAATGGTGGAGCGATTAAAAATTGGGAAAACTCACAAAGCCAGAACTGGAGCAGTGCAGATGTCTCAGAGGTTTACAGGGCTTGAGGAGATCATAGAGATATTATTATTTCTGATGAAAACAAACACACTTCTTTGCATGCAAGTTTCACCACACCAAAGATACCATTTGCTTGAGTCACCATCCCTGATTACTACAGGGGAACTTGCAGCAGTTAAGATGCTACAATTAAATGCAACAACTGGCACTTGTAGCCACCAGGAAGAATTGTTATCATTGCACAGATGTCCAACTGCAATGATAAGGTTATGAATGGATAACAATTGATTGATTTATTTACTTTCCCAAATTTGCAGGAAGTACAGATTGCTAACCAGCAGCTGGTTTTCCCCGATATGCCAGTTTATTAACATAACATTAATGTACTTCAGATTTAAAATTAGGACATATATCACCTGTTGAACCATGTACAGTTAAAGCCAACTCTACAGATATGACAGTTTTTCTATCTTATGCTAAAGATGAATTTTATGATGCATTTCTATATTAAAAATCGTCAATAAATGCAAGCTCCTATTCTTTTGATTCCTTAATTTGGATGCTCAATATTTGATCTTCTAAGATCTACTGGACGAGCCATTGTGAACGTCTGATATCAAAACAGTCTCAAATACCAATTACAGCATCAGATATGATTTAACAACCATGCATTTTTGACTGAGAAATAAGAGTCTCTCTCCAAATTAACAATAAGCATTGCAGCAAGACATCAACACTTCAACAGTGAAGATGGAGAATTCCCAAATGAATGCTTCTCTAATGGAAAAAGTGGCAGGCCATTTTTAGCATGACTTTTTAAAATTGTCACCAATCAAAGTGAAAGGGACTCCTGGGGTCTCTGTGGTCTTAATTATTCATGTAACAAATAGTAAATGAATATTTAATTATTCCTGACCACCAGGGTCATAAAACATCAAAGGTGATTTGAAAAAGAATAAGCTAAAAAAGTCCACACAAATTCGCAAACCATCTGCATTTTTAAATAAATCAATATGGACCAACAAGCAATACCTCAGGACTGCAAAATAAACACATGCTACGAAACACAATGGAAAACCAATGCAGGTTATCACTAGCACTGCACATGTAATACAGATTGAATGTGGTGGAGCAAATTTCACACTTGAAAATTTGTAGCTGGCTGTACATTTTAGTTCATCAGCATGAATGGCAGTTGTGTGCAATTTGCTTCTTTTCTCTTCTACAGTTATTGCTGTTAAGTAGCCTAACCTGCCTGATAGATCAAACAAGTTTCAAATGCTACCCCCACAGCTTGCTTTCAAACGCCTTGCAGAACACTGTCATTGTAAAAAGCAAAGATGCAGATTTTACTGGGAAAAAAATGACATGTTAAACATACACATCATTATTATTGTGAAAATCAGCCAGCAAATTTGGGTGATTAAGAGATATGTTTTGAGTTACAAATTTCAAGAGCTTTTGGTCAATTTACAATGCTCTCTCACCCTTAGCCTCCCTGTTATTTTCAAGGACATTTTGGATTTTCATGTCAATTGCCCATTAAACCCATTGCAGAAAGTTAGGACTGGAACTTAACAAAGTAAGTACTTTTTTAACAATGTGATCATTGTCACTCTCCCACCGAGAGGGGAAAATGTAAACTAATCAATCTCAATTCCAGAATGTTGTTAGAGATTTTAAAAATGTTAAGTTTTAAATTTAATTTTAATTTTCTTATTTTGCTTTCTCTTTTGTTCTCCCTCTCTTAATCTAATCATTCCTTCCCTTTCTATTTCTCTTTCTATACCTGCTTTGACTTTAATTAACAGATTATTTTCTGTTGTCCCTCTGTTTCTTTCTCAACCCTTAAATTTCATTGGTTAAGGAGATACATTGTTGGTCCCACTGATCACAAAGGTCCCAGATGTCCCATTGCCCTCATCACAACATTGCCACCTTGCACTTCCAGCAAGATACAATGCAAAAGACTTCAAGCTAAAGAGTGCAGGAAAGTGTGACTAATGCCCCTCTCTTGCAGATCTGGCCCATTTCTTGATGCCATAAAATAATAAAATTAGTTTTATTCACACAGCATAAGAAAATTCAATTCAATTTTTAAATTCAAAATAGCACATAACTGTATACAGCAGTAACCAAATCAAGGATATGGACTTCTGGTTTACAGTTTATTCGTTAGGTATCTGAGAAAAACAATATTTGACAAAAAAAACCTCAAAGATTCTAAATATGAAAGAGGTACTGATCAATCTTTTGTTGATTGCCTAATTTTCATTGTAGGACTGCAGTCCTTCGAAGTTCAACTGAAAGCACATCTCTCCCTCTGCCTAAATGCTTGCACTGCAAGAGCAAAGAGCCGGTATAAAAGACATTTTATTATTGGTCAATCAACTTCACTAATAAAACAACGATAAATACATTATTGATCTAAAAAAATCTAACACCACAGCACATACAAGTCACAACACAGCTGCCTTTCAAACCACAGCACAACAAAGCAATTATATAAGAGTTCAAAATGGTCTACATAGGCCTCTGGGGAGAAGGTAGTTCAATATTCCAACTACTGAACCAGGCATTTGGCCTTCCACAGAGTTTCTCTGCATGCTGTTCAGCTTGAGTGACTCAATCAAGATTCCCCCCCTGCCTGTGCTGAAACATCCATCAAAGTCACAAATGACATGCTATGTGACTCTAACTGTGGTAAACTATCCCTTCCGAACCTGTACGTAATCTTGAATATGGTTGATCCCCATTGCCCAGCTGGGTAGGGCTGTACTGGTTTTCTTTCATTCTTATTTATCCAGTTGTAGCCAGAGAATCAACTACAATGGTTTCTCTTCCCACTACATTGATTCCTGATATACTCCAGGTGTAGCCTTTCTCCTCTCCTACTTATCTTTACGCTGTCCCTCGGCCACATCTGAAAACGCGTCAGGTTCCACGTGTATGCTGACAACACCAGCTCTGCCTCACCACCACCCCTCTCAACCCTACAGTCTTTAAATTATCAAATTGCCTGATGAGCAGAAATTTCCTCCAACTAAATATTGGGAATTCCAAAGTCATCACAAACTTGATCCCTCTCCATAGCAATTGTCTGAGGCTGAACCAGGTTGTTCTCAACCTTGGTGTCATATTTGACCCTGAGATGAGATGTCAGTGCCATCACCAAGATTGCCTATTTTCACATCTGTTAGATCACCAGGTTCCATCCCAGCTTTAGCTCACCTGCTTTTGAAATACTCATCCCATGCAGCCATTACTTCTAGACTCGACTATTCCAGCATTCTGCTGGCCAGATTCCCATCTTACACTCTTCATTAACTTGAGATCATCCAACTGCATTCTAACTTGCATCAAATCCAGTTCACCCAGCACCCCTGTGCTCGCTGACCTACATAGGCTCTCGGTCTGGAAAAGCCTCGATATTAAAACTCTCATCCTAGTTTTCAAATCCCTCCATGGCCTCACCCCTCCGTATATTTATTTGCTCCTGCAGCCCTACAACCTTCCAAGATTTGTATGCTACTCCAACCCAGAAGGGAAAAACAGTAAAAACTGGGAAATAAGAATACTGGTCTGAACTGGTCTTGTATACCTTAAAATGGAACACCAGTAAAAACTAGGAAATAAGAGTACTGGTCCGAACTATTTTTACCTTCTGGGAAATTTGGTCTCTTGCTCATCTTATGGCTTTACCCTTGCTACCCACACCTTCAGCTGCCTGACCCCAAGCTCTGGAAGTTCTTTCCTAAACCTCTTCATCTTTCTACATCTCTTTCCTTCTTTTAAGACGCTCCTTAAAACCTGCCTCTTTGATCAAGCTTTTAGGCATTTGTCCTAATATTTCCTCAGTGACACTGTGTCAAATTTTGTTTTAACACTGCTCCTGTAAAGTGCCTTGGGATGTTTTACTATGTTAAAGGTGTGCAGGTTGTTGTAGTGTATTTTTAGATTTCTCTTTCTCTTTTTATCTGTCAGTTTGGGAATGAGCTTGATATGTTAAAACAACTCTTTCACTGAGCCATACATGTAGCACTTTTGGGAATTCCCCACACAAAAGGCATTAGATTAATGCAAGTTGTTGTTGCAGTCAGGACAACACTACAAGCTAAAATATCAGGTGGGAAAATATGCAGATAATAAGACCTTTCTTCAGGAAATAAATATCACCGGTACAAAATGTAAAAGTGCACAGCTACCGGACACCATTGTACAAAACCTTTTGGAAAATAGTGCTAGGTGCAGGCAGGTGATCTGATCTCATTTGTTCCAACCCACTGCTGGAGTGGAAAGATTAAACAATTATTTTCAGTAAAATAGTACAAATTGCACTTCTAATCAAAAATGGCTATAACAGTTCCTATTGTATAGTCAGGCTACCCCATTCCATTTTGCAGACTAAGGAGTAAAATTTGCACAGATGTTCTCTGGATGTCCTATCTTAGCTTTAAAAAGAAGCAAAGTCAATTTTCTTAAAAACTGTGCCAATTTTTTTTAAGCATTTTATGGTATCAACAGATCCTGCAAGAGAGGGATATCATAGCATGTACCATTAGACAGATTTTTTCTTGCACACTTGTTTGAATTTTATTGGGTTGTACCTTGCTGGAAGTGTGAGACAGCAACGGTGCGGCGAGGGAAATGGGGCATCTGGGACTTTTGGTTATTGGTCCTGCCAATTGAAATGTGATTTAAGGATTGGGAAAGAAAAAGAGGAATAAAAGAGGGGAGGGTGGTGGAGGTTGAATTGTTACATCAGGTACAGAAAAAGAAAGAGAGGGGGAAAGAAAGTATTTTTGCAAATACATTTATGCAGTATTACATAATGCAACTTAAATCTATTTAAGCTCAGAATTTTTTTATTGAAAACCTCCCTATAAACTTAAGTGGTAGTCATTTCAGGAATAGCTAATCTTGTCTATAACCCTTTTTTGCTGGTTGCTTTAGAGTTCTCTTTCCAGTACATGCACAAAACACTCCTCAAACAATTTATAATATATTACAGAAATGCAATATTGAATAATGGCAGAATTTCATGTGTTACATACACAAATCAAAGGACACGAATTGTGCAACCCTTAGACAGGTAAAAAACACATTAGGCTGATATTGTATCCATACACATTCAATACACAGTGCTAATTAAACAAACAGCTGCAAAGGGTGAGAGCATCATACAAATAAGTGATTAAAGATAGGAAGCTCATTTTATTCCAAATGGTGTCCATTTCTTTTACGCCACCAATGTACTGATCATGATTCTTTTTGGAAAGTCCTCAGGTATTAGCACAAATATAGTCTGGTCTGTTCAAACATGCAATCTGATACCCAATCTTTCCTGGAAGGGGGAAAATTCTATTGGCCTGTATCCATCAGTAACAATGCATATATTGCCACCTGACTGTACTAACAGATTACATTTATTATTGTGCTTTGCTTCCTAGAATACTAGCTGGTTTATACAATTCACATTTGGATTAATCATTAGATACAAAGGAAGGTGGAAAATATTCACAGAACAAAAAAATCCCAAAATCTCTTTTTTTTAAATCATCTTTTTACTTTTATTCATGCAAACCTTCTGGTAGCATAGATTTTGCTGTTCCACATCCTAATCTCAAAATGCTCTCCAAATCCCAGATGTACAACATGTAGAATGAAAATCTTCAAAAAGTGATTAAGTTGCACAATTAAGAATTGGAATATGATCAGTTGCCACCATTCTGCCACGAGGACTGCAGTGTGCTTCAACAAAGCAAAAGCAATCTGCTCCCTTCAAGGTTTTATGGCTGTTTTTAAAATTAAGTAATTTCTATCTGTGCTTTATACCAAAGCATTGGGAGTTTTTCTCCCTACATAATCTACCACTGGTGCTAACAACAAAGCACAATAAACCTCAAACATGAATGTTCCACAGAATATCTAGCTAGTTCATATAATACATAAACATGGGTAGCATAACCAATGGGCTGCACACTTTTACAAATCATTTGTTCACACTTTGAACAGATATCACATGGCACTCTGCAGGGGTTAAAGTGGGTTGTAACAGTCCACTATCCTTTTTGGTTTTTATCCCATTGCATACTAGTACTTCTACTTGTTCTTATGCTGGCCAGCTTCTCAGTGCTGTATGTGACCACGAACAAAGCAAGGGAAGGAAAACATTTAACAGTCAGGCAAGACTCTCAGTTACTGAAAATGGCAGCACTGCTAGAGCAGGAATAAAAGGAACACAGCCAGTGGTACATTCTTAGTCCACACTTTTATTCCTCACAAAGTACAATTGATGAAACACGAAATCTTTTTCTCTCCCATTCCCTTCAACAGGGCAACCAAAGTCTAGTCTTTTTTCAAATGCGGTTAGTTCACATTTCTCAAGTCGAAACAACCACTACCAATTTCGTGATGCACATCTTCAGTACATTTTCACTTAATCTAACTTCTTGGTCTCATTTACTGCTCTGACCTCAAAAGGTATCTTATTTAATTTTGAGACTTTTCTACTCAATATTACAAAATTACATGCAATATTTTCTATTTGTTGAACTAAAACGTCTTCATTTTTCTCACTCACGTTTCCAGTACTGGAGCCTCTAATTATAGCTAACGAGACATCTAATTTCAAATACTGACTGAAATCTGGTACATTTCAAAATCAAAAGAGAGTAAGGCAGTTCAGTACTGCAATAGGTTTCTTTCATAAAATCGGTTTGAGAAATCTAACATCCACCACATTTTTTTTTCCACAGAAGCCCCTAACACAACCCTTAATGAAAATGTGCAATTAATATTTGACCTGTTAATCAGCACAATAACCACAAAAGAGATGTTGGGCCAATGGATGTTGAAATAAGTTTTATAGTGGCATCATATTAAAGTTTTTTTATAAAGTGCAATACATGCAGTAAAAATGGTCCAATTTATCTTTGGTGCATGTCAAAACTATGAATTATAATTAAGCAAAGTTGGACTGCATAGAAAACTTTGCATTGCATAAGTTAAGTACATGACTGCTTAATACACCTTCTATCATGCCAAGCAATAAGACTATTATCTCCACCCCTACTAAACAGGAACAAGATTGTTACAGATGGTAACAATTCTCCAGGACTAACTTTCTCCAATTCTTATTGCATTCACATCATACCCCATGGTACATTTTATGTCATAAGATACTTAAGAGATAATCTGTAACAACATATCCATTTAGTGCCTTTAATGTAATATGAAAGGTTCAAGGGCACTTTACAGGAGTGTTATAAAGGAAAACTTTGACATCAAGTTGCATAAAGAGATATTAGGGCAGATGGCCAAAAGCTTGGTCAATGAGGTAAATTTTAAGGTGTACCTTAAAGGAGGAAAGAGCGGTAGAGAGGCAGAGCAGTTTAAGGATCTTAAGGCCTCGACAGCTGAAGGCATGGCCATTAATTGCTCAACCATTGAAGTTATGAGAGGAGATCACAAGAGCAATAGCACAAAGTCTCACCCTTGGCTCAGTTGGCAACACTCTTGCCTCAGTCCAGAGCTTTGAGCACATAATCTAGGCTGACACTACTGTGCAATATTGAGGGAGTGCTGCACTATCAAAAAGTGCCAGTTTTCCAATCTATTCTGAGTAAACATCATTTTGCTGAGTGAATCAAACTTTTAGACTAACGGTGCAACCTGTGGAATAGTGGGGCTAGTCAAACTGCACATTCCTCCCATCCCAATCGTAATACAACGCCTCAGAGAGGGTGCAGAAGGAGATTTAGGGGAATTCACCAAAGTTGTGGATTTCAGTTATGTGGACAGACTAGAGAAACTGGGGTTGTCCTCTCTAAAGCAGAGAAAGTTAGAGGAAATTTAACAGAAGTGTTCAAAATTATGCAATGTTTTGATAGAGTAAATATGGGAATACTGTTTCCAGTAGCTGATGGTCAGTAACCAGAGGGAACAACCGTAGATTGTTTTCTGCAGCAAATCATGAAATGCTCTGCTTGAAAGGCTGCTGAAAACAAGTAACATTCAAAAGTGAATTGGATAAATATTTGGAGGAGGAGAATTTACATGGCTGTGAGGAAAAAGCAAGGAAGTGAGGCTAATTCAATCGGTCTTTCAAAGAGCCAGTGCAGGTATGATGCACCTCATAAACTTCTTTCTCTGAATTATCCTATTGCTAGTACCAAACACTTCAAATAATAAAGTTACAGACAATTATTTGCTAGTAATACTGCAAAAATATCACAAAGGAAATTAGTTCCATCTTCTGAACATTAGAGCACTGCTGACACAGACATGATGAATTAAATGACCTCCTTTTGTGGTGTACGATTTTATAACTCATTGGAACTTTGCACATAACTGTAATGTGCAAATCATCTAACTTTTAGAGTCATCCACAGTACAATGCACAGTTCTACAGCGAGAGCCTAAGGCTGCAATTTATTGGATTCAGATGACAATGTTGATCATTAGCTTAAGCTTCACTCCAATATGGCCAGTGAACCATTTTATTACGTTACTGTACTATCTTGTATCTTGCTTCCAGCTATTATTTTACCTGATTCCAGTCACAATTATCTGATAGCATTGTTAGGTCATGCACAATGTTCCAACACTATAGGATTCACACATTAAACTAGTCACCATTGCAGGCCTAAAGCAAGCCGACAGTAGTGCTCACAACTCGTTATGCCATTACAAAGGTGATTCATCATCCCCATGCAGCTGCCAATTGTTACTGAGTATAGCCAATCAAGTACAATGAAATTTGTAAGCTAGTGGACATCTTAGGAGCTGACATCAAATATCCTTTTGCTTTTGTTTTTTACATATCTCATTTTCAAATGGTTATTGGATGTAAGGTAAAAATTTCCCAACAATCTTGAGAGTCAGCTGACATGATGACGATCAGCATTAAACAGCTGCAACAATGCTAAGAATCTCTCCCAAGCATACCAGTGTTCAGCTCTACTCAGTTTTATAGTCTAAATTCCTGTCTTATTTGCTCTCACTTGCATCAGAGGGCAACTTCAGTAATGAACTACACTTCTCAGCTCTACTTACCAGCATTAGGGCAATCACAGGATCAAAAAAAAGGGGAAGTGTGATGACAGGTTGTGCCAGTATATTAAAGCTTCCAAAAGCATGCTTTAGAATGTATTGAGAACATTTAAAGAGGAAAACACAACAGTTACGTCATATATAGGTGTGAAACTGCAACTTGTTTGTTGAGCAGCCAATCTGCAGGAAGACTGACCAACAGCTGGGACTCTCAGACCTGTTCATCACTCTGTACCAAAGAACCCTGAGACAGCCATCCACCATCACTCACCAAAGTCAAAGCTCCTCAAGGAAACGGACCCACGATCAGAAGTTGAAGGAAAGGTGGTAGGATAAGGGGAGAAGAGCTGCCAGCAGCTACTGAAAGTGTGTACAGACAAAATGCTACGAAGGAAAGACTGTTCCCCTCTCACTGTTCTGTTATGAATACATATCTCCAAGAACTATATGCTTTTTTAAAAAAAATTGGAAGGACATGGAATTATTTGGATACTTTCTTGGGAATTCACCTGGGTTTTTTTTTAAAAAGGTTGTAAATTCACTTTGGATTATGAGCAAACTGCCTTTTCCAAGAGTCACGTGACTTCAGCTAAATGACCAGCAAGACACCTGGGGAGATAAGAATTATTTGTTTATTTGAACTTTAATTGCTGGAGAAAAAAAACTACTGCTTTAAGAGGCTGTCCTGGTGATTTTCTGGAAACCACCTGACTGAGGTGAGTTTCTGTTTGGACTTTTTTTTTGGACTCAATTTGGGAATAAACCAAAAAAGGTTGTCCAACTCGCTTTCTCCCTACCTCATCTGAAATTCAGTGTAGCTATCAGTATCCAGCTCGAAATCCTCATCTCAGTATAACTCATCTGTATTCAGAAACCCAAGAAGCCAAGACGAGAAAGAAATCCCAAAGTCATTGATCCCGCTCTATTCTCCTCCACACCAAATCTCATTTGGAAAGAACTTCCAGATAACTGCTGTGACCTGCAATCTGTCTTCACACATAGCAACGCCAGATCAACAGCATCAAAACCCTTTGAAATTTATCCTTTTTCATCAAGTTTTCCTATTGGCCAAAAAATGTTTTACCCTTAAATGCCGATTTCTGCAGAGACCCTATTTGTTTTGTCCTTTGTATGCATGTGTTTGTGTGTTGAGATTTAAATGGGTATATAGTTACACTTCCGAATTACAAATTGCACGTTAACCAGTTTTGGTAACTTTTTTTTAAAAAGTAAATTTTGGTTATTAATAAATCAATCATTCTAAGTTTATCGGAAGAAGCCTGGTTAAAGTCTCTTTTAGCCTGGTTCCAACAATAGTGAAAATAAAGAACTAGCCATTTTGTTGAGTGAATAAAACATTTACACTTATGGTGTGACCTGTGGAGTAGTGGGATTAGAGAAACTGCACACTGCTCTCATCCTGTCATAACAGTTTGCACATGCTTTCCTTGATTAGAGATGTTGGTGAGGTCACTGTATACAGGTCAGTTTGAGGCAGCAGTGGGTTCCTTGATGCAAACATACTTTTTGCTGAATGGAGAGATCCTTGCCCAGCATTCATTGTGGCAGATAGAGCCATGCAAGCATTCAACCCCAGAAACAGAATGGTTTCTCTGTTGAGTAAGACACCCCATTCCATAAAAACAGTTTCACAAAATGCACTGCTGCCTCACACTGACCTCACAAAAGTGAAGGGCCCAAGAGAATTTGGGGACAGAAAGGAAGCAAGCTGCAAGGGGAACTGCCATTGAAACATTCACTGAGTCGGGGTCAGATACAACAGCTTTGCAAAAGCAGCGTCCAGTGTTTTAAGTAGGAAGAGAGCTTAGTACATTTTAAGGCTGTCTGCCATTTTCAATTTGCAAGCTTCCATGGTTTCAGAGTGTCTCTTGTATATTTTACCAGGCAAGTTATTTGGGTCCTTCAATAAGCATCCATTTTTGGGACTGTCCGTTTACACAGATTTCACTGAATAGCTAAGTGTTGAACATCATCCTTGTCATAAGCTAACGCTACCACCATTTCTTTGTTGTCTTCAATTCCTGACATTATACAAGACAAAAAAAAATGCAAGTTACTCAGGAACTGAAAATTACACTTACACAAGATCAGAGCTCTGTATTGAACCTATTCATTAAGACATGAAAAGATTTTTGTTAAATTTGTTGAACCAGTATAAGTAATTCAACTCTTATACTCTTTGAAGAATACGACAGCCATACTCAGTTGCATAAATTAAAAGAAATGCTGCACTGCATTACCGAAACTGGATTGTCAGCGTAATCAGTTTCAAAGTTACACTTCAAGGATTGATAGAAAAGTGAGAACTTTAATGTCATGCAGCTTCTTTGTCAATGTGAGTGATCATTCTGGATCTAAATCATGCAACTTTCTCAGCAATGGACAAAAACGTAAAAGGCTAATTTTAGCAATTAGATTTTCTGTTAACCCATGCTCAGTGATGGGACTTTTCAATTTAAGCTCAGGTTTCATATTTAATAATAGAATGGTCTATTGTACAAATTGTTCTCAAAGTAGTCTTCAAAAAAGAACAACTTTCAATGCCTATCAGGAGTGCACATTTTTCAAAAAAGAAAAAAGGTCATGGGATTCCTGAATGTTTTAGGATGAACAAGTAGGTATGAAGCAGTGCCTCGTGTTGGAATTTGTGTCAAAGGAAAATTTCCACAAGAAGTGTAGTATGTTCAGTTGTACAGATAATACAAACAAGAATGATGAGGAGACAGCGTGAGACAGTGACCCTGGAAAGTATTTTCAGTATTGCTGAAAAAAAGTGTATAAATTGCTGTTTCCCCTTACATTGATATTCTTGCAAAGTGTCCTGATGAGTGCAGGGTGAAAAGCTTCGACACGTCTCTTTTTTCTGCAATACTCAAGTTCTGTACTACCAAACAATTTAATGTATTTTCAATTATAATTGGGGAGGAGCTGTCCTTCAATTTGTTTTTAGTGACAGCTGTCTTTTTATCAGCATTAATTTTCATTGACCAAAGAACAGTTAAGGAGATTTACCTACTGGGTTCATCCAGCTGCTACCCAAGGAAAAGCTACTTAGTGTTAACAGAGTTATTTGAATCCACCAAACATAATATCATCTTATCATGCCATAAAGAGGTATTGTTTGTTTTAAAATGTTGTGCTTTGATTTTAAATAATTTATTTAAGCTTTAACATTCAAATTGTAATTTAATAGCCTGTACTGATGGAAAAAATGGCCGTGCACAAATGTCAATACAGAATGTCTCTCTATTGTATCCAAGACAATTAATTGATGCCTGGGGAGGAACAAGATGGATTAGAGCCAAACCAAAGTAAAGCATAAACAACTGGTGCCTCCATCCATGTGGAAATTGTTCACTGTGTCTTACTTTGGTATAGTTATATTTGGTATAATGTGCCTAAGATGTCCCTTTATTTCCAACTCCTTTTGAACATGCTTCACTTATTTGGTTTTTGTCATTCTCCTATTTCCCCACTTCCACTTACATAACACACGTGCTGGATCCCATTTCATTCTGCAAAGCATCATGTACCAGCAACAGAACCCATCACCGATGTTCCTTTATGTCCCAGTATGTTACTAGCACAAGGGGAAACAGCTCAACGTCAATAGCAAAACAAGTAAGGGGGAAAAAAATCATAAATTCCTCTAAGTTCATTACTTCTTCATAAAGCTATCAAAAACTAGGAATAAAGTTCAATAATATTATTATTATTTGAAACGACGTAGTTACCAATGCAAAACCACAGGTAAGAGTATGGTGTCAGCCTTGCCCAAGTCAGAAGGTTGAGGCTTCAAGGCACTTCAGACATTTCTGTACATAATCTAAACTGATATGTCAGTGTAACACTGCTGAAGCGCTGCACTGTCAGAGGTGCCAGCTTTCAGATGAGACATTAAACCAATATCATGTGGCCTCTTAGGTGGAGTTAGAAGTTCCCGTAGGATCTCCGAATAAGAGCTGGGGAGCTCTCTGAGCATCCCGAATACTATTTATTCCTCAACCAACACCTGATCACAAATCTCATTTCTGTTTGCTGCTACTTTTTTCTATGTTATAGTAATGACTACACTTTAAAACTTTGCTGTGAGGCATTGTGGAAGGTTATTTTGCAGTGAAAGAAGAAATGCAGCTATTTCTTTCTTTACAACTCAGTGGTCAGGTTTCATGCTGGAACCTGGTGCACACTAAATCCAAGAGGTGTGTGGCCTTGCCCAGGAGAGAGTCCAACACAGGTTCAATTCTTACTGGGTGTAATATAATTCCAGTCTGGTACAAATTAACTTAAAAATGCTCAATGAGTTCTGAGAACTTCTTAAACTTAGGATAGATACATAAATAAATAAATACTTAAATTTATACATAAAAATAAATAAGTCAGTAAGCAAATAAATAAATAAATAAATAGCAGAGCCAACATGGTTTTGTGAAAGGGAAATCATGTTTAACTAATTTGTTGGAGCTCTTTGAGGAAGTAACAAGCAATGTGGATAAAGGGGATGTGCTGTACTTAGATTTCTAGAAGGGATCTGACAAGGTGCCACATCAGAGGCTACTAGTCAAATTAAGAGCTCATGATGTCAGGGGTAACATATAAGCATGGATAGGGAATTGGTTAGCTAACAGGAAACAGAGTAGGCATAAGTGGGTCACTTTTAGGTACGGCACATCCACAGGTTCCCCTTTATCTGCCTTGTTTGTTACTGCCTCAAAAAGCTCAGACACCAGGGATGGGTCGTACCGTGCCAGGCTTGGGAGAGAGGCGGGGGGGGGGGGGAGAGAGAGGGTTTGGGAGAGCATGGAGGATGTCCCATGGTGGGGGTGGGGTTGGGGAGGATTCCTGTGCCAGGGGTCGGTGTGGGTTTATTCAATAGTTACCCAGAAGCTAAAACTGGTTTTAATTCTAACATTTTCTGGCTAACTATTGCTGTATGGCAGTTGGAACCATCCGAAGTTTGCGATTTAAATCTCAATATTCATATGGTTCCCAGTGCAGGGCAATTGCCTCTGGGAAGTTTACATTTCCTAGGCAATTGCTGTGCAATCCTTACCTAAGAATGTCCGGGGGTTTGCCAGCACATCTTTGGGGTACCCCACAGATACGACGCCCTGGAGATCAGAAGTTACGGCCCAATGTTTTAAGAATATCACAATTGGCCGTTTCAGTTCCAGTAGACTAGTGAGGGGTGTGTCAAACACCCCACATCCTATCCATCGCCAAGGATCATTTATTTCCCGCTATTCTAAATTCCCCACCTCCTTTACTACTCTGGCACCAAAACATTTATATTTTGTTAACTCCAAGCTCAACTCCTCATAACACTCTCCTTGCTGATTTCTCATCATCCGCCCTTCATAAACTTCACCTTGTACCAAATTCTGTTGTTAACATCCTATCATCCTTAGCTCAGTGGTAGAGCTTCCACTTCTCAAGTGGAAAATCATAATTTAAGCCCCACTCAAGAAACTTAAGGCTTCAATCCAAGACTGAACAAATGCTGCATTGTCTCATTTTTGGATGAGATGGAAAATGAAAGTCCACCCTGACTGTTTGGGCGGACATAAAAGATCCCGTAGCACTATTCAAAGTCAGTGCCACCTTCCTTGTTGTGTGTTTCCTAACACCAATTTATAAAATGTCTTGAAATGATTCTTTATGTGAAATGCACCATATAACTGAAATTGCTATCACTGCTAATGATAGAGGTTGATGTCAATTTATGAATATACAACATTAATTTGAAAAGTTTGTATCAACGCACACAACAATTTGATTAGCCACATTTCAGAATGTTCCAATTAATATTCTTTGTCTCCTTCATTTTACAGAGAGCCACAGTTGATAAAACAGTATTTAGGAATGTTAAAAAAACCACAACAACGTGAAACAGACACACACTAACATTGCTTTGCATAGAATAGCATTGTTCCCAATACACCACAGGGTGCTCAGGCTAAAGACAAATATTCGAAATATTGAATGAGGGAGCACATGGGAGGTTCCAACTGATTCAAAATTAGCTAGCATGATACTTTCACTGAGGAAAATGTAGCAAACAACTCCAAGTAACTACAGAACGATTAGTGTCACATCCATAACTTGCAAAATAATTAAATCACCCCTGAACAAAGGGATGAGGATTACCTGCACGAAAATTACTTGAAGTGCAGCCAACGGAAATAACCGATAGCAAATGTTTTAGTTTGACAGGGGGATATAATAATTTTTATAATGTTATTGAAATTTATTATAAAATATAGTAATAGTGGGGTCTGTATGTGTGTGTGTGTGGGGGGGGGCGGGGGGGACTTAATTGAATTAAAGGCAGCTGGTCTGAAGGCTTTGATGTAACAGAAGATAAGCTAGATTTGAAATGTTAAGTAGGTAGACATGGGTGTAAAGGGAACATTTGCATTTTAAATAAACCACACTAGATTGAATTCAAAAGAAGGGGTGAAATGTTTCACCTAGCCAGGAAAAGTTAAGAAATAGTATGTTTATTTTTCCCGAAGATTACTGGTAAAATTGGTACTTTGATGGATTTTTATTATTAGAGAGGTAAAAGTCCAAAGACATAGTGAAATAATGGGAATTTGCATTCAAAGGGGAGAATACGTATAAAGAAGAGAAGGCTGTGTGCAAGGGAAGGAATCCTAAGGTCTAACAAGTGTGAAAAGCCTCCAGCATCTAAGCTTCTAGCTGCTGTCTACAAGGAACTGAAGCTGAGAAAAGCTCATTTTGAATTCGACTGTTCAGGTATTGTGTGTTACTTTGCCTGGGTCTTTTAAAATCTGTGTCTCATTGTCGCCTTAATGGAGGTATAACTGGGACATAGATTAATTAGGGGGTTTAGAAGTTATCATAGTAATAATTTGTAGATGTACGTACTTAAAATCGTTTCTTCTATTAATGAAGGTTTAATTTAGTTTTGTAGGAAACCTGTAAGACTTAGCAGTCTTGTTACTACTGAATTCAAGGCATGCATCTCGAAATTCATATAAATTGCAAAACCGTTGTGGCACCTGTTTCAAGTTTCCCTTTGGGATTTGAGCAGTTTAGCATTTACCATCGGCTGTGCCATAACATAGTTCTATTCCTTTACACTTTTGTGCTTTGATATGAAGTTCAACCATTATTATTAGAACTCACTAGCCAGGAAATTCCTCAGATCTACACCCACATCATTGGCATTAACCTGCTGGAAATGCAGTAGAAACCCCATTTACACGTGTAAACTGGGTTTTCATTTTCATTGTACCTCTGGTGCAGTAGCGTCAACAAAGAAAGAGCAGGTCTGAGAAATTTTCTGCCAACTGTGACAGTGTAAAAAACTTCACTGGAGGAAATCTGCGGGTTTCTTTAGGTTATGGATGCAAGCTGAATGAAGAATAGACAAACCCCTGAAGACAAAACTGGAAAGAGCTAATTCAGATTCAGATTCCTTGACTAGGGCAAGGATGGTGTGTGGATACAGGGAGAAATGATTCATGAGGCTCCTCTGGAGAAGCTAATATGTTAAGTTTAATTTTTTTGTTTGTAAATTTAAAAGGGCCCATTACTGTAGTGCAACTATTAATTTATTTCTCAATTTAAGATGACACCAAGTAATTAGCAAAATGAGAAAAAAGACCATTGACATTTATATAGTTTCTATGACCTCAGGGCAAACCAAGGGGTTTTACAATCAAAGTACTTTTAAAGTGTAACCATTGTTGTAATGTGAGAAAACACACTGGACAATTTAACACACAACAATGTAATAATGGCCAGGTAGTTTTTTAAGCGACATGAGTTGCAGGATCAATACTGGCCATGTCATTGGGGGTGCAGTCCCTGCTCTTCCTTGAAATACTGTCATTCGCCCACCCAAGAGGGGCAAAGAGGACCTTGGCTTAATGTCTCATCTGAAATAATACTTCTGACAGTGCAGCACTCCCTCAGTACTGCAAAGTACTAGTCTAGATTTTGTGCTCAAGTCTTTGCAATGGAATTGAACCCACAACCTTCTGACTCAAAGGCGAGCGTGCGACCAACTGAACCATGGCTGGCATAAAATCCAAGCAGAGCCAAATAAATTTTCCCAGAAATGTGCAGTTCACTTTTTTTTTTAAAAAGAGAGAAGTATTTACCTATTCCATCTAAACATCAACAACAATTTTGCATTTATATAGCACATTTAACATAGCAAAATGTCACAGGAGCATTATAAAACAAAAATCTGACATCAAGCCACATAGGAGATATTAGGGCACATGACCCAAAGTTTGGTCAAAGAGGTGGGTTTTAAGGCAAAGGGACATGAGGACTTTAATACAGGGATTTAAAGAAAACAGATGCTTCACAGAGCTGCAGAATTCTGAGTGAAGAACTTTTTGGCAGATTTTTGAAGCAGAGTTGGGAGGGCAGGTGAGGGAGGCACCTATTTATTTATTTCTCAGCAGAGACCACAGAGCTCATAAGCACTTCCAAAAATAAATTTATGCTGCACAAAGGTACATACCAGAAGGAAAGCAACCTTTTTTTGTTAACTCAAAGACATATTTTAACTGAAGAGTGTTGAAAATACTTGTAAACAAGGGCAGGAAATGCCTGAGCTTTGAAGAGTGCAGAATCAGGAGTCAAGCTGAGAACTGAGGGGAGTGCTGCAGCACTACCAATGGACGAAGTACATATTGCAATCATTACCTGTTAGCGATTTACAACTGGCAACCTGCTCATGCCCCGATAGCCTTGTCACGACCCACAAATTTGGGATCTTTGTTACAAACCAATCTTCTCCAGTGATTGGAATCATACCTGGTACAAAGAAAGCTGATTATTGTTGCGAAAACGTCTAATTTAATGATGCATATGTTTTAGGAGTATAACTTTTGGTTTGGGGATTGAATTGTTAAATGTAAGATGAATGGAAGTCCCTGGTGAGAGGCTGGTATACAGGACCTGAGGTATTGCCATTCAAAGGGTAGCCTGTGTTTATTAAATAAATTTAAAAGCAGTAGAACAGGGCGGTATCTCTGTTGAGAGTTTCAGGCTTAAAGAATAAATGTTTATGAAATATGCTGTTAAGTTAGTAGTACTTGCTTTGTTTAACTCTTGTATGGTAAAAGGCTTGTTTAACACATGAAGGCTTATGGCATAATTCTTTCTGTTAGAAACCGGGGATCTGAATTTCTTTTTAAAGGTTGCTGTCTCCTTCAAGATCATAACGTTATAGTCATTGAGGGCTGTTTGCTGATGACTTCACAATATTCAATTCCAGTCACAAAATTCTTCAGATAGTCAATTTCAACATCAAGGAAGTGACCATTGACCAGAAACTCAACTAGATCAGCCACAAAAACGCCACGGCTACCAGAACAGGTCAGAAGCTGGGTATTCTGTTGCTAGCGGCTCACCTCTCACTCCCAAAGCCCATCTACTGCCTAGAAGGCACATTCAGGACTGTGATGGAATACCCGCCACAGGTCTGGATTTGTCCCACTCCAACAACTCAAGAAGCTCGACACAATTTAGGACGAAGCAGTCTTTCTGATCGGCATCCCATCACTGGCAGAAACATCCAATCCTTCTGCCATCAGTATACCGTTACTGTAGTGTATACAATTAAATGATGCACTGCAGTAACTCACCAAGCCTTCTCCAGCAGCACATCCTAAATCCGTCACCTCCACCACCTAGAAAGACAAGGGCAGCAGGTGCATGAGAACACCATCACCTCCAAGTCACACAGCTTCCTCACTTGGACATGTATTGCCATTTTTGTCATTGTCCAACGTGATAAGCATGAAATCCCCTGCCTAACAACAACTGTTGCTGCACCTTCACCTCATCATCTGTAGTGGTTCAAGAAAGTCAACCACCAACTCAAGGGAATTTAGGAATTAACAATAAATGCTAGCCTTGCATGTCAGGGTCACATACAGATATTGGAAAAAATGTACTTATGTGAGAGCCTTGGACTGCAAGACTGATGGTGCAGTATCCATGAGAGGATAATAGCCAAGTCTTAAACAAACCCCACCCAACATCAACACATGCAGATTTTTCAGAAGGAATTGCTTAAGGATTAAATGCTGTGGGATCCTGGCCAATTTTCTGCTCCCTAACCTAGGCAAGCAAAACCAACTGTAACAGCTCTATCACTGAGGTCAGCCAACACAGCAGCTTACTCATTGCTATAGCCTAGTCACTTACTGGATCAAACCTTATTGGAGAGTCTGTACAAATTTTGATAAGTTAGTCAAGGTGCCATTGCAGGTTAAAAAAATAGTTTAGGATACTAAATAGATCCATCTTTACAGGGTTCCAATTCTGTGCATGATGTTCTATTTATTTTTAAAAAACATATATACAGAAAAATGTGCCATTCGGTTCCCTTAATATTATGGTTACATTCATTTGAATGGACTGATTTATATCCAATTCATCATTCGCACTCAAATAACCAAAACATGTTCACAACATGTAGAGTTTTAGCTTCACCGTTAAAACAATTACATTAACTAATGAAGCATTAAGTTAGATCATATTATCTAGAGGTACATTTTTATTCACAGATGTTTCCAAATGTGGACAGTTTTATCTATTTTTATGTATTTATGGCATTTAATATTCCATATTTTGGTTTGCTCCATAAATTTAATTATTTTACATACTTTCTATATACAAATAAATATTCTTGTGGGATAACGTAAACACCCCCTCTCCTTTGAGCATTTGCACTAAATGCCGCAAATGTTATAGTAGCAGTTAAAAGATTTTCAAAATGATAGTCCAATCTGTTTCAGAAGCATGAAGTTTCCAATTTTCCTCTCTCCTCTGTCAGAATATAGAATTAAAGATACAAATTTTCTTTTGCCTTTAGGAGCAGGATTAGTTCAACCAGAGATTGGGTGCATATGACCACTGCATGAATTTGCAAAGGAGTTTTCGCAGCGTAACTATTCAAAGAATAACCTCAAAACACAGAGAAAGGGCCCTATCGAAATACATACATCAATGAATCTTTAAGATTATGGAACAAATATTGACAAAGCTACTAAAGTCAAACTTTGGTGCAAAGCAAACAGCATTTCATGCTAATTCATTGGTTTAGACTGGAGTTTAAATCCTCACAGTTGGTAAACCTTATCCCAGTTTCCCACACAAATCCGCAATCTGGACATTATAGACTATGACAATGCCAAAACCTCCAATTACATTTAGTCCACAAATTATGCACCATCCTTTGCAACAGTTCTCATCAATTTTTGAAGTGCTGCATTAAGTTTCTTTAGGATGGGTCAAGGGAACAGTATGGGGAATGATGATCACCTTAGGCCATGGGGAGGTATGTCGATGTAACACAAGCAGCAAAACCAACATAATTTTTTTCAAATTAATGCATTTGCCTCACAATTCTTGATATCACCCTCCAGCAGCCAAGATACTATGGAGCCATTTATCAGCAGTTTTATTTTGGAAAATATGCACGTGGTGAATCCAAAGACCACAAAAATTAAGAAATTAATTTTTCAGTGAAAACTTTGCTGACATCAGGTCATTTTTTCACCTGTTTTGCATAGAGAATAACATTGTATCAATATGGATACAAATAAGATACTGCCATATTAGTGCTATGAATGGTTATTTCCACCTCCTGACTATAAAACACATTCAAGGGAGTTGGTGATGTAGCATGTTAGCAGAGCATCAGAGCAAAAGTGCACTGAGTAATGACATGGGCTCACACAAGAGATTCACTGCCAGTAAAACTTTCCTTTCTCACCTTTCCAGGTCACGCAATCACACAGAGACATTGACAGGGGCCCGATACAATTCGAGATAGAAAGCCCCATTAATTCTTACGTCGTGATGGAGCAATTAAAATGCTCATCCAAATTTTCAGTGGTTCACAGACTGAGGTGCAGATTTAATATCAAAAGCACAGTGAACCTTAGAAAAGTTACAGCACAGAAGGAGGCCATTCGGCCCATCTTGTCCATGAAGATTCCAAACTTTGTTCAAAGGGCTTGTGGATCCCGGCAAGAACTCCAGGTCACCTCCTTTAGGGACGGTCTGCTGCATCTTGTTCCACTCAGGCATTGACAGGCCAATGGCGGGTCTCCTCAGGAGGTGGAAGTCCTATCTGCTGAGAGCTGTTGGCCTCTACTGAGTCACAGCGCCACCAGGAAGGCGGGGGCTACTGCCGGTACAATACCCACCCAAGGAATAATATCATCACTGGATCCCAAGCCAACGGTGAGTGATGACAGGGTGAGGGGGGGGCGGCAGCAGCAGCAGCAGCGTGGTGGTTGACAGGAAGGGCATGGGTGTGGCTCTCAACAGGCCTCTCCTTCCCAATGCCAGATCCCTCATTCAGCCACTGAGTGCCATAGAATGAGGGATCCCCTCCAGCCCAGGAGCCAACAAGCAAACATGCCAGGGTTTACTTGTCCTGCGTGGAGAATACCCCCACCTGCCGCTAGGTTGATATCAGTGGCGCCAGGATGAGGCCCTTGAGTGGGCATTAACTGCCACATTAGTTGCCTTCAAGTCAAGTACTTAAATCTGGGCGAAGGCAGGGAGGTGGCAGGGTCCAATCAAACTCGCCACAAGGGAAGGGACAAGATTTCACCCAATATGTTCCTATGAGAAGGATAATCATCAGATTTCATAAATTAATTCCAAATATCAACATAACTCTTCAAAGACTGTTACCATATTGTCACTGAAAATAAGTTAATAAGTTGCTTTATGGATGCGTGTACATCATCTACTGATTAAAGTAGCTTTCAAGAGTTAGTGTGACATTGGTTTCAAATTAAAGCTGCCTTTATTTCTGGTTGTAATCTTGTGCCCTCGCCCAAGGCAGGTTTGGGGGCAGGGGGCCACTTATCAGGCGAGAGGGTAGGTGGGGACACAGCCATGTTCCCATCTCCACCCCGGTTAAGTCCGTGGCAGGAAGGCCCGTGACATTTTGCTAAAGCTTTTTGGCTTGTTCTCATCAGGACAAATGCAAGAATGCCAAATTGCAAACACTCACAATAATTTATATGACAGGAGAAAAGGGTGCTGATTGGTTGGCAAGTCAACTCTGATTGGCTGAGGTGTTGCCATGATGAAAGCAACAAGGAACCAAGTGCTCCCCATGTTTTCATTCAAAAAAGGCGCATATTCCTTTCATTTGTAGAGAATGGGTCCGAACATGAACATATGTCACTTAAAGCAAGTGTAAATGAGCCACCATACGTGCTCAATTGATTATCTTTAATTACATTGTTGGTGGGTGGGAAGGGTGCGGGGGATGGTGCTGGGGGGCGGGGCACTGAGGGGGCAGGGCCAGGGTGCATCGAAGAAAGGGGGGGGGGGGTGTTTACATTGTAAATGTGTGCAATGTACCCACCATACAAGAGGCATCAGATATAGCAGGTTCAACAACATAATGAATGTATTCTTCAAATTTCCAAATTAAACTTCTATTAAACCACAACATGTTACAGGGAAATTCTCTTTTGTATTCTCAGAACAATGGCAAGAAACAGATAGAGATAAGACAACCGACACAATCTTGTGCAGAAACTCAAGACATGGTCAGGCAAATGCAATTGCATCTTATATAACATAGGTACAAGGCTTTCACCCAACATTAGGTTCTTTGCCAATATTCCCCCTCCCAAAATTTTAAGATACACATTTCCCAATCTTATGAAAATGTTCATGTGTGGATATATGTCACTCTTTCATACAATGCTGATAGATAAACAAAACTATTTCACTTCAAGCCCTGAAATGCAATATTGTACTGCAGAACGTGATGCATAAAGCTGGGGGGGGGGGGGGGGGGGGGGGGGCACACTGGGGAAAGCATATGCCAAGGAAATGCAAGCCTGGCTTGAAAGGGTTATCGCATTCAAGTGGAAGAACGAACGAGGCAGCAAACAGGCTGACAATTAAGAAGAGGAGGAGGAGGAGGAGGGAGCACCTTTGGTTCGATGGCACTTGGGGTGACCCAAGTGTCATTTTAAATTAAAGCAAGAAAAAAGACACACTGGCATTTCATGTGAAGAGGAACACAACCCATTGCCCAGCGTGGTTCATCAATAAGATGACCAGCTCTCCCTCAACATTGCACCTGCTCCTAACCAGGGGGGGGGGGGGGGGCAAATACAGCCGGATAGACGGCAGGCAGACGACAAAGCCGGGTAATTCAGCACCACACTCTTTGTCTGCAAGGCTGTGGAGAAAGTTAACACCGTTTCCCTGTGTTAGAATAAAACAAAGCTGCTGTCAGGCTGCACTTTAACCGGTCCCCTCATCGCCAACCGTCTGATTGAACCATCAGGGACACAATGTCACCGCCAGTTAAACAGTGTTATAAAATGACAGATTAAAATCTTACCTTTTTTTAGAAAAATAAAGATATATCTACCTTTCGGTGGTACAATTTCGGTCTCCTTCACTCCACTCCAAAGCCCCGGTTACTCCACAGTCGCCATATTCCCCTGTCTACACACGGTGAGGAGGCTGCAGCATCCGGGCCGCGGCCAGGGGCGGGGCCAAGCACGTGGGGGGAAGGGCGGGGTCAGGCGCGCGGTGGGAGGGCAGGGCTGAGCAGGCGAGGGCTGGGCCAGGCACGCGGGGAGGGGGCGGAGCTGAGCGGGCGCGGTGGGGAGGAGGGCGGGGGCAGAGCCAGCTGGGGAGAGGGGCGGGGCTGAGCAAGCCTGCGGGGGAGAGGCCTGTCGGTGGGCCGCGGGGGGGGGAGGGGCGGGGCCTGATATACGGGGATGGGAGGGGCCATTATTGTGGCGCATGCGCCTGAGTGTGTGCTGTTACCTCCTCCCTGGAGCTGCAGTGAGCACGTGGTCCGTTCACACCTCTGGAGCCGAGCACTTTGCAACAATATTTAGAATGCAAGTCCCAAAGACCATACATATTGTGTGAAAAGCATTCGTTTCAGTTTGTTTTAAAGGTGCAGGCTATGGCGCTGCATAGTTAAAATGGTTCATAATCAGCGTCTGTGTTGCTGTAAATCTCATTCAAAACACTTCCCAAAGTTGGTAACGTGTAATTTAGAATGGATTTTCTACATCTTTATCTGTTTTCTCCCCCCCTTCACTTGGAGGCCATTCCCCAAGGAGTCAATTTTTAAAGCTATTCACCATTTAACCTGGGGTGGTGGTGGCTTAGTGGTAAACCCAAAGCCCGGGCTAATGACCTGGGGACACTGATTCAAATCCCATCATGGTAGCTGGTAGAATTTAAATTCAATTAATAAATTGTCGATTGTTGTAAAAACCCATCTGGTTCACTAATGTCCTTTAGGGGAGGAAATCTGCTGTCCTTACCTGGTCTGGCCTACATGTGACTCCGGACCCACGGCAATGTGGTTGATTCTTTGCTGAAAGGGCCTAGCCAGCCACTCAGCTCAAGGGCAATCAGGGATGGGCAACAAATGCCGGCCTTGCCAGTGACGCCCACATCGCATGAAAGAGTAAAATAAAGCTAAATTGGAGTGACTTTTATTTTAATTAAGTATTACTGGGTTATCCAAATGTCTTAGTGAGTAAAGGCATGGTCTGCTGTAGTATAGACCAGAGGACAGTTTTAAAACATATGATTCCTGAGAGTCTTGACTTCAATACCATAATGAAAAATAGCAGCACTTAGTGGGTTTAATTGACAAAACATTTAACTGTTCCTCCAGTCCTAGGTCTGACTAATCTTATGAGAACTTCAATCTGAATAGTCCTACTTTCCTGCCATTGTGTTACTCAAAACGTCTGTCTGGCTTTCCATTATTGTTTGGAAGAGACACCTTGACATCTGTCTGCCATCAATCCACTTCTTTATCTGCAGAGGCAGATGGGATAGAGGGATTGTATTGTATGGGCCTCTGGGAAAGGTGTCCAGAGTGAGGCATTTGAACTTATCACTTTGGCTGCATTCTTCCTGGCATTCATCTGACAGGGAAGGGCTGACTCTGTGAAGCTTCTGTAGGTCAGCGTTCATCCAATCTTTGAGTTAACCTTTGTGTATTTTACTGCAAGGAGTGATTATGAGGAATGCTTGTCAGATTTTCCTTCATTTTATGTCTGCTATTTTGTAAACTGCATTTCACTCCCATACTCCCTTAGCCAAGTGGAGCCATTTTCTTTGTGTCAACCCCATGAAACCACTTCATTGTTGAAAGACCTAGGGTGGAACTCTCCCATCCGGGATGAAGTCCTGTGGAGGGGGCGGCAACAGGGAGTAATTCCCGCGGCAGAGGCCAATGGGAAATCCTGCGGTATCTTCCCTTTCTGGCATCATTAATTATGCAGCCAGGGGTTTTGTGATGTCTTCTGTGGCGGGCGGGATGGATGGCCCGTGCCCCACTGTCATATCCAGGCGCCCTTTTTAAAAGGCACCCGGGCATCCACAATACATTAACACCGGGATGTTTGGAAGGGGAGCTGAAGGGCCAGCGCCTAAGTTTAGTGAGGCCTCCCTATGCATCCTCCTGCACCATGTGGAAGTCCAGCGGAGTATACTTTTCCTGGCTGAAAGGGAGGAGGAAGTCGAGCAAGGAGACTAACCCCACATGGGCACAGGTGACCAATGCCATAAGTACTCAATGGGTGCACAAGTGGTTGGCCATACAGCGCTGGAAGAGGATGAAATATCTTATTCGCTCCACCAGGGTAAGTCACATAGACCACAAAGAGATCAATATGTCAGGGTACAAGGGCTTCATTTGCAATGGCATAGTCATGTCCGCAGCAAGAGGAGGTAACTTCAGCCGACATCCCCAGCATTCAGAAGACTGCTGGGGAATAAGAACCTGTGAGATCCGAGTCAGATGACGAGCCTCCGGAATCGGCCTTCCAACTCATGGTGGAGAGTCAGCAAGAGGCTGAGCGACATCAGGCAGAGGTGTTGGAAGTCCTCAACAGAGTGGCATGTGAATCAGAGGAGTCCGTCCGCCTGCTGGCTGATGAAATGCTGCCCACATGTGCCCGCTTTGAGGTCTCCGTGGGAGGATGGCGAATGCCATGGAGACCCTGGTCCAGCAGAACACCTAGTTTCTGTCGGAGATGCGCGTAGACCTGCATCCATCACAGCAGCCATGGGCGAGTTTCTGCAGTGGCAATGCAAGAGGGGGATGAGGTACCTCGACCTCCCTCCTGATGCTCCTTCCCCTCAAGGAGTCGGGCCAGTGCCCTCGGCCCCCAAAGGGAGGAGGAGCAACAGCTGGACACCCCGGGTCATCCACTCAGGACTCTTACAGGTTGTCCGCACCCTCTGAACCCCTTTGCCTGTGGCCCCTTCAGAGGGAGCAGCTCGCCCACAGGAGGAGACAGCCAAAGGAAGCCAGGGCCCTCCAGGCCTCAGCTCACCAGAGGCAACAGGACAAATGAGTCAACAGGCTGCCTCCACTCCTGCTGCGGATGTCAGGGCAGCACCTAGAAGAAATGGTAGGCCCAGAAAAATCAAGAAATTTTGATCACAACTGGTTGCACATTAAAATTAAATGTCTGCAAATATACTCACTTTCACTGCACTATGTCTACTGTTTTCTTTCAGAGTAATTTTAAAGGCTTTGCAAGACCCCCCAGACTATGACGTTGTTCCCCCACTTATCCTTTGAAACCCCTCAGTACCTCCTGCTGCCTTCCATTCCGCAGCTTGATGATCCCACCTCCCATGCCGAAGTCCCTGGAAAATAGTCTGAACGCCTCAATAAAGTCCCTGGAAGTCCGAAGCCTCAGCAAAGCCGAAGCTGCTGCGTGGAGATCTCCCGCCTTCCCAAAGCTGTTTCGCGGTGGAACCACATGGATGAGGCTCTGGACCCAGCATGCAATGCATGTGTTCCTCCGGGGTCCGATAGCTGCAGAACTCCATCGCCCTCTTCTCGTCAGACATCAGCGAGTTGAATAAGACCCTCAAATTAAGTCCCAACTTTTGCACGCCACGCTGGCCCAGACGTGTTCTGGGCCGAAGTGTTTTCCCGCTGGCCTTGCGGAGAATTGAGCATGGCGGGGAAGATTCTGGTCGGGCCTCCAGCTGAATTCCTGATCCGCCATGGTGGGCAGCATTGGAATATCCCCCTGTCATCTCACCCTGCTGCTGATTTCTCCCCGCCCCACCCCCCAGCCCACTATTGATCCTGCAGGCAGGGGCATGGGAGAATTCCACCCAAAGTTACGACCGGGAGGTCACGTGCCAGGACTTGCCCTTTCATTCCCATTCTTCAATTGATCGTAACAGGGTTTTTTTTGTAATTTATAAGAATGAAGGTATTAATTCAATGCCTGAGCTTAACCATTTACGTGCTGATTGCAGAGTCAGACTTTGCAAAGCCTGACCAGTCTGACAGGCTTTAATCAAAAGGGGTTTGTTTATATTGAGCTGAAAACCCATCCAGGTAAAGATATAAAGATATTTAAAAAGGTAAATCCACATTCCAACTTCTGCAACACACACACGCACACTCAAGCATGCAAAATTACAAGTTCTACAGTAGGAGGTTACTCTTTGGCTAAATTAAAATTTGCTGATAAAAGGGCAAAAAATAGAGAGTTCGCTGTTTATGAGACCTTCGCTGGTGTCCATGGTTGAGGCAGATTTTTTCCATGGTGGTCTTAAAATTCCAGTAGAGTTGAGGCTGATGTAAACTGCAATTTCTGGAGACTGTCTCTTTTAAACCATAATCCGTCTTTTCCAAAAGCCGAAGCAATTGTACCTAAGATTCTTTTCAATGAAATTTCTCTATCTCTGTGGGGTTACCAATATGTTTCGGAGATAGGGTCTTGAACTTGACAGAGAGGGGAAAGAGATGGTGTTGCCACTCCATTGGCAGGTTTCTTCCAGACCCTTTTTAGCAGCTTGAATGTTGTAATAAAATACATTTCAAATGGTTATTCTGGTCACTTGATCTCTCTCTCCCCGTGGTGATTTTAGGAGGTAACTGATTAGCTCATGGCTGGACAGACCTGGATAGACTTGGTTATTGCTATGGCCTAGGCGATTAGTTTCTTTAGTGTCCCAGCAATTAACTCCTGAATGATCCATCCTCCATCATGATGAGATAGGAAGAATACCTTCTACATAGCCATTGTCCCGGTAGACTTTCTGATCTTTGTTTGAAAGGTAGCTTTATAGGAATGCAATTAGTGATGTCCAATGCAGTTTCAGTTCATCTTTTGAAGTGATTTTTGACATTAGCAGGTATGAAAGTCCATTGGAGATTGTCTTGGCATGTCTGAATTGTAATTCACATTGGAAACTTCCAGAAACTGGTCAACTTGTAATATGAGACATCAGGTGACCTGTGGCAGACACCTTAAGTCAGGGCCTTTGCTTGCTTTTTCAAAGTCCTTTGAAATCATTTCAACATATATATTTGACCAGCCAATGAAATTAAAGATTTATTTCATACACTTCACATCATCGTGACAACCTTTATTAGGTCATCGTAATGATGAGGGGAAATTTCTTCACTCAAACGTTTGTGAATCTTTGGAATTCTCTACCTTAGAGTTTTGTGGATAATTGAGTACATTCAAGGCTGAAATAGACAGATTTTTGATCTCTCGGTGAATCAAGGGATATGGGGAGTGGGAGGGAAAGTGGAGTTGAATCAGAAGATCAGCCATGATCATATTGAATGGTGGAACAGGCTTTAGGAGCCATATAGTCTACTCCTGCTCCTTTTTCTTATGCTCTTATCCCCCAACCTATTCAGTCTTCTTTGCTAGTTATAAGTTCTCAATTCTGGTAACATCCTTGTAAATATTTTACGCACCCGATGTAGTGCCTCTATGTCCTTTTTGTAATATGGCGGGTGTAATGAAAGTTCTATGTAAGTTTAATGTAACTTCCCTGCTTTTCAGATTGTGTCCTTGGAAAAGAACTCCAGTGCTTTGTATGCATTTTTTTATGGGCTTGTTAACCTGCCTTGCTATGTTTATTGATCTGTGCGTGTGTACTTCTGGATCCTTTCATTCCACTAACCCATTTTGACTCTTATTTCCAAGCTGGCCTCTTTATTCCTCTAACTAAGATGCACCACCTCATACTTATCTATATTAAAGTTAATGTGCCATTCACACGGCCATTCTGCAAGTTTATTAATGTCTTCATCTAAGAACTTTAAAAAGAAAACTAGATATGAGATAGTGGTTAGGGAGGACACAAGAGTCAAGGGTGGGCTTTTTTTAAGAGGGAGATGATCATAATGGGAATTTTGTAGGAACACTGCTGTGCAAAGAGAGTTGTTAATGCTGCCCAGGAGCATTGGGCAAGTTGAGTGCTAGGTAAATAACTAGAGAAAGTATTCTTCAGGTACTGGAGTTTTGTGCCATCAATGCATGTGAGAGCCAAATATAATTATATAATTTAGTTCCTTTTGGCAGTGAGTAGCAATCGAGTTCAAACTCAGCATGTTGGAGTTAATTCTGTTGAGGAAGGAAAGATTAAGTTTCCCCTTGTCCAGTTTAGGGTTACAGGTGGGCAAACCTCCCAAGGCTTAGTGACAGGATAGCCAGCTGAGGAATACTAAGAAGGCTGCGTTTGCTGCCAACGCCATGCATGTGCAGTTGTACGCTGATGGCAGGCCCAGGTTAACGGCCGCCATTTTTATAGAGGGCAATGTGCAGCAGGGCACATGCATGGCCATCACTGGCATTATTGGCAAGAGACACAGTGTAGTAAGAAACACTTCTTAAAAAGAGCTTCACCACAGACTGGTCCAAGTGACCTTGAATCAAGGTAGTTAAAGCCACGTTTCTTTTACTGTATTTTCACAGAAGACTGGTTTGGCTGACTTGGCTAAGTTGGAGAAAAAATTGGCCCAAATTTAATGATTAATAAGCCAGAAAACATAGTTGTTTGTCAATCTTTCTGCAGCTAACAACACTTTTCAAACAACCTTAAAGATCAGTGCCTTGACCTTATTGTATTCTGAATCCATCCATCAACCTGGTTGCCCGCTCCATTGTAATTAGCCTTTGTTTTGTTAAGAGGATGCAATCTTTGCCTTTGCCGAATGACGGTCTCCAGCATTTGTCCTGCCATCTTAGAGAGTCAAGGTTTACTGAAGAGTCATTTAGAAATTATTTTCAGTGACTGTAAACGCCTAGCTACCAAATTATAAGTAGCTTCATTTAAAATATTTCTTCCATGTTTTAGCAGCTAGACTTGGTTAGCTGGGAGCTGAGAGGCCCAGAATGGCAAAATCCCCAGCATTGTCGTTGGATAATTGATTTTTTTTTTCTTTCATAAAAATTCGAATTCTTTTCTCGAATCGCTCTGTACTTCTCACTGCAAGGTATGATCTGAAGATGATTAATATAGTGTGTAGCAACATTGAACCAGTATGTGGGGCAGGTGAGGGTTGGGGGTTGAAAGCTGGGCGTAATGTGCGGGTCTTTGTTTTTAGTCTTGGCTCCCTTTTAATAATGGAAACTAGAACATCACCTTAAAGTACAAGCTTGGAAAATTAAGATCACACTCATTCCCCGTCAGTCTTCCAGATCTTTTTCTTTGGTTCTTTTCAGTTGTCACTGTCTAGGCCAGCATTAGCTGCCCGTCCCTAATTGGCCTTGAACAGAATGGATGGCTGGGCCATTTCAGAGTGCAGTGAGGAGTCAACCACATTGTTGTGGATCTGGAGTCACATGTAGGCCAGACTAGTTAAGTGTGGTGAATTTCCTTCTCTTAAGGACATTAGTGAACCAGATGGGTTTCTACAATGACCTTGTAACTCTTTCGAGTTATCAACAGATCGCATGTAACTCTTTCGAGTACATTCACAGTTCTTGGTTTCCGGGAGTGAGACATGAACCCACAACCCTCTGATTCAAAGGCGAGGGTGCTATGAACTGAGCCACAGCTGACACCTCAACAATGATCTGGTAGTTGCACGGTCACCATTACTGAAGCTAGCTATCAATTCCAGATTTTATTAATTAATTGAATTTAAATTCCACCAGCTGCCATGGTGGGATTTGAACCCATGTCCCCAGAGCAGAGCATTAGCCCAGGTCTCTGGCAGTGGTAGTACCACTACACCATCTCCCTTTGAATCTTTGGCAATAATCTTTTATCATTTGGTACTTAATTGTATCCTGCTATTAACTGGCAATATTTGACATTTTGCACATGGGTCTAACTAGCTGCCTATGTCTTGCTGTGAGATGAACTAGCCTATAGACACCTTCAACCTTAGCGCTTTATCTCTGCACATCTCTGCACCCCAACCCCCCCATTCCATGAGAAATCCATGACTGTTGTGTCACTAGACCACATCAGTCTTGCTCTGCAATGACTAGGGGCCTGTGCGATAACTCTACCCTGTCTCACTGAGAACCAGTGAATGGGGTGGACAAATCACTCACAAACTGAGGATCCCTAAATAGTCTGCTGTCACCGCCATCTCTCAATGATAGATTAAGTGAAGGCACAACAGGACTGGGACTAGAGCAGTCATGAAGATGGGGAGGCCTGGACTGGTGGCAGGACGTGCGAGGCAAGAGATTTCGGAGGTTTGGAGTAGGGATCTTAAGGACATGAAGAGGGTGGAAGATTGTGAGGATGCTGAGCTGTCCTAATAACTTTGTATACTTCTTTTTAAAAGTTGTTGAAAAAAATCTGCTAAGAAATTGTGTTTTTTCACACCTCTGCAAGTAATTTGTAATATGCCATGATATTACTGAGGGCTGTATTTTCTTTCTTTTTGATGTCTTTTTCTTGTAAACTTTTACAACCTACAAGTATAGTGGACAATTTCATATAATATGATTTATGACAGAAAACCTGCCACTCATACCACAAGTTGTAATAACGGAGGCACTCCCCCATCACCCCTCCTCCCACAAGGACATACCCTCCCCCCCAACCCTCCAGCCTCTCAACCCCAGCCCCCTACCTCCCTCGTCCCTCTTGCTGAGGCCTGCCAGCCAGATCCCGCCAGTTCCCCGAACATTCCTTCAGTTTGGCTTCCATAACTTCCTCTTCTTCAGGGACAGCCTTGTAGTCCCAGCATTGGCCACTATTCAAACCTGGCACTGCTGGGCCGACAGTGCTGCCGAACAATCAGATTGGCCAGAAGCTCTGTAAGGCGGGATTTCCTACCCAAATGCAGGCAGAAGTCTCATCCTGAGCCAATTAGTGCCCTTCTGAGCAAAGAATAGCTGTGGGCAGTGGCTTTTTTGTGGGTTGGCTCCCAACTGACTTTTTAATCAGGGGCCCAGGGAACACAGCGCCCTGGAAAATTCAGCCCAATATTTCAGGTCGCTGACCATTTATCAGAACAGGAAGTACTCAAGATGTAGCAGTTTTTAAGCAAGACAGGTAAAGAAAGGGATGGGAGGAAAGAGCAAAAGGGAAGGTCTGTGATAGGGTGGAAGGCAGGAGAGATTAAATAACAGAAGGGATGATGATGCAGGGGAGAAGGAGATAAAGATGGGACAAGATGGGGAGGCAGTGGAATAGTGGAATTGTCTCTAAGCAAGTAATCCAGAGACCCAGGGTAATGGTCTGGGGACCCAGGTTTGTATCCCACCACAGCAAATAGTGAAATTTGAATTCAACAAAAATCTTGAATTAAAATGTCTAATGATGACTATGAAACCATTGCCGATTGTCATAAAAACCCATCTGGTTCACTAATGCCCTTTAGGGAAAGAAATCTGCCATCCTTAGCTGGTCTGGCCTACATGTGACTCCAGAGCAATGAGGTTGACTTTTAAATGCCCTCTGAACAAGGGCAATTAGGGGTGGGCAGTAAATGCTGGCCTAGCCAGTGACACCCACATCCATGGGCAAATTTAAAGAAACAAAAGATGAGTCTAGGGGAGGTGCAAATGTGAGAAATAAAATCATCACTAACAGCTGCTATCAAAAAACATGAAATGAGAAAAAATGGCTCTAAAAACAAAGAAAATTTGACAAAAATTTGGTCAAAGAGGTAGGTTTGAAGGGGCTTCTTGAGAGGCGGAGTGGATGATTATGACGCACTGTTCTTGAAGGTCCTTTGTGGCTTTCTGCATCGTTAACATGGCAGCTATTAGTGACATTTCTACTTTTCCCATCTACACCGCTGGGTGGGAATGTTGCTGAGAAAGGGAAGGCGGAGCAGTTCAGATTGTTGCTTAGAAGACAGTAGTTATGGGTACCTCTGTGGGGCATTTGGAGAATGCAGACAGAGGCATGGTGTAATAGCTATGGCCTCATCCTCCCCAAAACAAAAATAAAATATTGTGGATGCTGGGAATCTGAAATAAAAACAGAAAAGGCTAGAAATACTCAGGCAGCATCTGTGGAGAGAGGAACGGTCGATCACATGCTTGAAGCTGGTTTGGATGAAAGGTTGTTGACCTGGAAGGTTAATTCTGTTTCTCTCTCCACAGATGCTGAGTATTTCCAGAAGTTTCTGTCACGTTTGAATTCTCCCCACAACCCCCCACCCCCACCCTCCCCCCCTCCCCATCCCCCACCCCTGTCTGACGTGACCCATTCTCCTCCCTGTCAGGGCTCTCTGCATGGTTCTCAGAACCTTTCCCTGTGTTTACCTGTTTTGAAGCTTTCCTAACTGATCTTTAAAGTCTTTTATTTGGTTCTTCTCGAGCCCGGGAAGTCTTAATATAACCTACCCAGCAGGAAACTGATGGCGTCAGATCGGTAGTCCATTTTATGCCCTGTCTGATTTGATTTTACCAGATGGGTGACCGGTCTAATCCAGCCAGTTTTCAGTCAGGCATGTTAGGTTAAAATTAACCCTGAAATCCAATTCAGGAGCCTATTGCGTAACCACCGCTGCCTCATAGGATCAGCTTCCCACCCTCCAGAGGTTTTGCTTCACAAGAACACAAAAAATAGGAGTAGACCACACGGCCTGTAGAGCCTGCTCCGCCATTCAAGACCATCATGGGTGACCTTGGGCTTCAACTCCATATCCCCGCCCACTTCCCATATCCTTTGATTCCTTGAGAGAAACCTGTCTATCCGATCCTTAAAAGTATGCAACGATGGCGCAACCACAACCCTCTGGGGTAGAGAGTTCTAAAGATTCACAACCCTTTGAGTGAATAAATTGCCCCTCATCTCAGTCTTAAATGATTGACCCCCTGATTCTGAGACCCCTGCTCTAGATCCTGAAACAATCACTCAGTGTCTACCTTAGCACGCCTCTTCAAAATCTTGTATGCTTCAATTAGATCATCTCTCATTCTTCTAAACTCTGGAGAATATCAGCCCAATTTACTCAGCCCCTCATCATAGGACAACCCACTCCTCCCAGAGACCAATCTAGTGAACCTGTGTTGTACCGCCTCCAATGCGAGTATATCCTTCCTTAAATATGGAGACCAAAACTACACAATTCCAGATATGTCTCCCCAAAGCTCTGTCCAATTGTAGCAAGACTTCTTTATACCTGTCCTCCACTCCCCTTACAATAAAGACCAATGTGCATTTGCCTTCCTGCCATGATTATCTGCTTTAACCTTTTCTGACTGTGTTTTTGGCGGCCAATCAGTTCTTCTTGCCCTCTTACAGGTTGTTCTGCAGGTTCTCACTGTTCACCTTCACAGCTGCAGCTTTACATTTCTGTCACTGGAAAGAGCTTGAGAAGCTGCGGATTCCCAGTCCTGTACCTGCAGCTGCATCAACACACTGAAGAAAAGTGGCTCCATTGTTACTCCTGCTGTGGGTGAATACCAGAGGAGATCCACTCGCAAAGCATTACATGAAAACAGGACATGAAATGTGACTTTAAATGAGGCCTGAGTTATATTTGTGGATTGTGTGAATCCCACACTCTTTAACCCTGCTTCTACATTCACTCTTGTCTCTGTGCAATGCCACAGGAGTTTAGATTCTATTACATATGTTTCCAGTGGATATTGCATTAGCTGGTTTGTCATCGATACCCCAAATAATGGTGGCAATCTGCATGCAAAGCTATTATTTTGTAGTGATTATCTGTATGAGCAATGTTATTTTCTTATGGCTCTTTTAACCATGGCAGCTATCTGCCTCTGAAAAGCATGCCCTTGATTTAGCATATCTATTGTCCCCCCACCCCACTACACCACCCAGAAGCTTTTTCGTAGAATCATAGGATGGTTACAGCACAGAAGGTGGCCACTTGGCCCCTCAAACCCATTCCTGCTCTCTCCTATAGCAATTTACCTAATCATACCCCTCCCCAGCCCATTCCCCATAGCCCTGCTTATATTTTTTACCCCCTTCAAACACTTATTCCCTTTTCAAAGCCACAATTGAATCTGTTTCCACCGCACTCTCAGGTAGTGCATTCCAGGTCCTAATTGTAAGGTTTTTCCTCATGTCACCATTGGTTCATTTGCCAATCACCTTGAGCCAGTGCCCTTTGGTTCTTGACCCTAATGCCAAAGGAACAGTTTCTCTCTACCAACTCGGTCCAGAGACGATATGATTTTGAACACCTCTATCAAATCTCCTCTCAGCCTTCTCTTCTAGAAGAAGAACAGCCCCAGCTTCCCCAATCTGTCCACATATCTGAGTTCTCCAACTCTCAGTGGGGAGGACAATGTAGAACTTCAAAAGGACCTAGAAAGGTTGGTGGAATGGGCAGAGAAGTGGCAGATGAATTTTAATATGGAGAAGTGTGAAGTGATTCATTTTGGCAGGAAGAATGTGGACAGACAAAATAAAATGAAGAGTACAATTCTAAAGTGGTGCAGGAGCAGAAGGACCTGGATATTTATGTGCATAAGTCATTGAATGTGACAGGACAGGTTGACAGTGCAGTTAATAAAGCATACAGCATCCTAGGCTTTATTAATAGGGGCATAGAATACAAAAGCAAAGAGGTTAGGTTAAACTTATATAGAATACTGGTTCAACTGGAGTGCTGCATCCAGTTCTGGGCACCACACTTTAGGAGACACGTGAAGGCATTAGAGAGAGTTTATAAAAGATTTGTGAAAATAGTTCTGGGGTGAGGAACTTCAGTTGCGTAGATAGATTGGAGAAGTTGGGACTGTTTTTCTTGGAGAAGAGAAGGTTGAGAGGAGATTTGATAGAGGTGTTCAAAATCATGAGGGGCCTGGACAGAGTGGATAGGGCGAAACTGTTTCCATTGGTGGAAAGATCGAGAACTACAGGGCACAGATTTAAGGTAAAAGAAGCAATGGTGACATGAAGATAAACTTTTTCACGCAGCAAGGTATTAAGATCTGGAATGCACTGTCAGAGTGTGTGGTGGATGTAGGCTCAACCGAAGCATTCAAGAAGGAATTGAATTATTATCTGAAAAGGAAGAATGTGCAGGTCTATAGGAGAAGGTGTGGGAGTGGCACTAGGTAAGTTGGTCCCTTCGGAGAGCCAGCACAGAAACAATGGGCTGAATGGCCTCCTTCTGTGCTGTAACCATTCTGTGATTTTGTGATCCTCTGTAATTTCATCTTAAAATTCTGCAATTTAGTTTGGTTGATTTTGGGTGAATTGCACTGAAAATATTAATGTAACTAAATGGAAACTTCAGGCCCTTATTCATTTTTTCTCGCGTATTCATGTAACTACATTTCCTTTGCTATGCCCACTGTATTCCAGACATGTGGCTCCACTATGGCTGTCACCTCGATGCTCAGGAGGATTGTTCAGTTGGCAAAAATAATCGGTCCACTTTCCCCGATCAAGAAAAGTGGCTACAATCATGGTCGCTGTCGAGTAGATTGTTGTCTGCATTAGAATGGCTGGAGGTGTACAAGAAATCTACCAATTGTTCAACAGGGCTTTATGATTTTGGGTATGGGCCTTCCCAAATGGGGAAAATGCCTCCTGACCAACAAAGTGAAAATCTTATTTCTAACCTGCAAATATGGGCTTTGAGCTCAGCCTCTGCGCAGCCAGGATAAAAGGGTGGCTCCTGTGCGCAGTGCCTGCAGCCATTCACTCGGGAGCCACATGTCTTTGCTCTAACTAGCTACGCCACTCTGCGAGGCTATGTATTTGTGCTGTAACTATCCATGCCACCCAGGGGCCATGTACTTGCACTTTAACTAGTCATGCCGCTGTGCCATCTTAATGAAATTCAGAAACCCAAGTTTATCCTAGAAAATCTAAGAGCCCCCTTGAGGATTGTCAGAGCACGTAAGTGAAGTCAATAATACAGAGAAGCACAGGAAAACCTGCTTCTCTGTAGAAACTGATAATACATTTGTTCATTTTCCCCCATCCAGTACCAAATTTAATAAAGTTGATGGTTCTGGCAATCAAAGCATTAAAGACTTGCCTTATGTGGACTGCTAACTGACAAATGTGACAGAACCCAAAAATCATATCATGGAATGAGCCTGTGCAAGAAAATAAATTTAGACTGTGGTCACCTTCTGAGCAACAATTAGCATGGTCATGGCTCCAGGCGTGGACATAATTCAGTTGCAACGGGGAGCTTGGCCACCTGCAGGGCTTCAGGATTGCTTCAAAGCTTCCAGTGCCATAACACCATAGGCGAGTTCAGATGAGAAATAATGAGATCCCCACTGGGAGCACCATTCTGCAGCCTTCAAACAACGTTCCCTGAATCCCTATCTTCAAAATCCTTTTCAGCAGGACCAAGCTTTGCAGCTGGAGCCTTCAGATTTTTCCGAAAGATGCAGCTAAACCAAAGTTCTGTTTAAAACTTATTAAAATTCCTTATAAAACAACTTGCGCAGTTTGCCCTTTATGGCTCCACTTGCACCTTTAACACATCATCCTCTGGCAGGGATGCCTACTTTGTACAGGCACATGTTAGAAAGGCATCACCTTGTCCTCAGCCTAGTATTTACTTATTCGGCAGGCGCTCCATTGCCATTATCCTTGATTATATGTGGAGTGAAAACCTGGTGGATCAAGTTCCCTGCTCTAAATTCTTGTCACCCCCACACACAAAAAACATCACTATTATGCCCATCCAAACCTGCTTTTTATTTTTGGCGTTTTACTAGTTTGGATCCTCAACTTTGAAACCAGAAGTTAACAATCAAAGGACTACATTCTTGTCCTGGTTTAATGCCAATACGATGGGCGCAAACGAAATGAAACTATTGATTATTGGCAACAGCCTGTGAGGTCAATTGTGACCCTGTCCAAATTCAATTTGAAATAACTTCCTTATTGCTGAAAAGCAAGACATGTTGCTGAAGATTTTCGACTGGCACTCATTAGGACAAATCCAGGAACGCCATATTTCAAACTATCACAACAATTAATACTGTAGGAGGAAACGATGTTGATTAGTTGGCAAGTCAATTCTGATTGGCTGAGGCATTGCTATGGAGAAAGCAATGGGGAACTATAGACTCTGCATGCTGTGGGTAATTTCACAAAGGCGCAGGGCTTGAACATATTCCTTTTGTTTGCAGAGAACTGATTCCTGCATATGAATTTAAGTTGCTTTTACCGAGTGTAAGTGAGCCACCTGTATGAACATTTGCTCTATTGTGGGACTATGTTTCACCTTAGCATTGTCAATGCACTTGCAAATGAACGCAGGCACAACCTTGGGTCGAATACATACTAAGAGAAATTCAACCAAAAATAAGCGTTCATCCAAGTGACACATTTATGTTTGCTAGAAGCCACAGAGATGCGCATAAGATGGAAAGCTTCAACAACACGTCTTTCTTTTCAACAATGTTCAAGCTCGGTATTACCAAGTGACAATTCTAGTAGACCAATCCTGCAAGCGTATTTGGGGTTTATAAATCCAGTCATTTCTTTGCCCTACCTATTTCTAATACAACTCAAGTATACTCTTGTACCTGCTGGAAACCAAACAAGATCAGCAAATTAAAATGGGTTACAATGTAGAGCAAGCTGACATTCAATAGGAATGGTGTCTGGATTCGATATAAATGTCTAATTAATACAGAGTTTTGAATGAGCTCTTTGCATTTTGAAAGAAGTATATTGTAGTCTTTTGTGTATATGCTTTGTTAAGTCAGTCAGTCAGTAAATTACCTCACAGTTACACAAATAAAAGTGACACGATTTTAAACATACGGAATACAGAAGGGTGACAGAAAACTTTCCTTCAGCAGAAAATTTGCTTTTGATTTTGTGCATTTCATTATGGCACTAAAGATAATTCAGAAATGCAACAAGAATACCAACTTGCATTTGTACACTGCCTTTAATGTAGCAAAAATATTCAGAAGATTCAGTGCTTCACAAGATCGTTAACAATCAAAAATTCAACACTGCGCCATAGAAGGAGATATCGGGACAGATGACCAAAAGCTTAGTTGAAGAGGTAGGGTTTAAGGGACCTCTTAAAGGAGGAAAGAGAGGTAGGGAGGTGGAGAGATTTAGGGAGGGAATTCCAGAGCTTAAGGCCTAGACAACTGACAGCACACCAACGATGGAGTGATTACAATCAAGGATGGTCAAGAGGTCAGAATTTGTGGAGATCAGAGATCTCGGAGGGCTGTAGGGCTGGAGAAGGAGGGGTGTGACCATGGAGGGATTTGAAAACAAGGGTGAGAAATTTAAAAGTTTGACATTGCAAGGCATTGTCTTTCAAAAAAGCAGCTCTACAAATCTTTCACCTTGGAGTGAATTGGACTAAATAGACTATATCCTAGCTTCAGTACAGATTCACAATAATCAAATCCATTGGTTTGTGGTTTTCCTTAAAAAATAGATAATGGAATATGATTCCCAAGGCACCACTAACAATTGAAGAAAATTCTGTAATCCCACATACAAAAAATGGAACTTGACCTATTTTCATAAAAGATAGATGGAATTATGGAATATGATTGCCAAGACACCACTAAAAATTCAAAAAAAATTCTGTAATCTCATGTAATAAAAATGGAACATGACCTATTCAGTCACTATAAACCAGTATCCCTAATTATAAGTGAGTAGCATGTGCACAATATGATTCCCCAACATGGTAAAAACCCAAATCCTTTGTAACAAAAATAACACTTGACTTGTTAAGTCGCCAAAAATCAGTGGCCTTAATAATAATGATATCTCATGCTGAAATGATTCCTATTTTTGAAACTTGTCACAAGTGTGCAAGAGTAAATAATAGAATATGAATATTTTACCACTTAATAAGCACAATTTTAGTAAAAATTTCAGGATGACTTTTACGTTTCAAGGTCTCAGTCTTTGTGTTGTATATTTTGAGAGCAGTGCTCACTGTATCTCTTCGAATTGCAGAGTTTCTAACTTGCTGTTATCATTTTTAGGAAACCTACTATAATGCTTGTATTATTTGTCAAGCTTGCTGTCAGATATACTTCACAAAATCCAAAATCCAAGATATCCAGAAGGCACTACTAAGGTTGGATCTTTTCAGCGTACTTCTGCTTTGTACCTAATAGAAAATGCAATCCTAAAACTTCATGCATTTTGAAAATAAGCAATAATATTTTTGCCGTAGGTTTAGCAAGCTTTTGCAAAAGTAGAGATTTAGAGATCTGAAAAGCTGTAGAAATGTCATTGTGTTGAACAGCTTTCTGCATTTTTAAATTTGCTGATAAAAAATTAAACTGCTTAACATCAATCTTGAAGAGAAAGAATCCTCAAACCATTAAAGCCTCTTAAGCGAAACAAGCTGAATATTATTCTTCCTTAGCCAATACAAGCGGAGGAAATAATCCATCATTGACCAATTTCAAAACGAACTAGAATTACAATCTAAAAATCTCCGAATTACTTGTATATCTTACTATTGGGTGGAACTTAGTGCTCTACCACGAGTGGAGTTTGGAGGCGTGGGGATGGGGGGAGGTTGCGGGGGTGGCATTTAACCAGACCGGGGGTGGGGGAGTGCGGCAGTAGGGGACCTTCCCGCCTTCCCACCATTGCCCTGATTAATTCTGATGCAGGAAGGCTCATGGAGGGTCACCAGCCCCGCTGCCAATTAAGGCCCTTAAGTGGGCTTGAACTTGCCTCTTTGACCAACGTTTGGTCACCTGTCCTAATATCTCCTTGTGTGGCTCAGTGTAATAATTTTTTGGTAACACTCCTGTGAAGAGCCTTGATACAGATGCTTATTTAGCGCCGGCAATGGGGACTTGCCATGTGAGGAGCCTGAAAAGCAAACTTTTCAGGGTTACTTGCAGGCTTCCGGGAACGGCAAAGGCACTCAGTGCCTGATTGAGGGACCTGCCATCTGGGACAAGGGGGTGGGGTGGGGGGCCTGCTGAGAGCCACCCTGCTTCCCTTGCTGCCATTTCCTTCCCCCCGCCCCATCCCCTCCAACACCACACACTCCCCTATGTCCCTCAACCTGCAAACCCCATCCTACCATCATTCACCTGTGGCTTGGGTCCATCGGCGATCCTGGGCCTTGAGTGCATCCATTGCCGACAGCAGCCACCACTCCTGCCAGTGCTGCCAAGCTGCCGGCCTCTGATCGGTTGACAGCTCTTGAGGGTGGGAATTCCACCCTCAGGGCCCTTTGTCTCCCGGGCACCTGAAACTGCCCAGTTAAGTGCCTGACTGGCAGTTAGTTTGGTGGGTCAGCCCAAAAGGAGGCAACGTGGGTCTCTCACCGGTTCTCCTGCTGGCGGTTAAGCACCCCACCACCTCCATTAAATACTGCCCTGGGTTTTAAAACATAATATGGTGGCAGCGGTAAATATCAATTCTTTCATCCAAATGAAAGCAATTATTTATATAACATCATACATCACTGAAGTTATGAAATAATAAAATACAAATCTTACACAGCACTTGCATTTTCATTGCAGGGTTGCTGTTGTGTTATTCAACAGTACAATAATTAACGTACAAAAAGTAGTCCGATATTGTATTATTTCTGCGTTCAAAATAATTTTACTTTCAGCTGTTGAAAAATATTATATCTGAAGTATTCTAGATACCAGCGACTGGGGCAAAATTAAACAAAACTATAATAAACCAAACAAAAACAAAAATTGCTGGTAAAACTCTGCAGGTCTGACAGCATCTGTGGAGAGAAAGACAGAGTTAACGTTTCGAGTCCGTATGACTCTTCTTCATTCTGAAAAAGAGTCATTAGGACTCGAAACGTTAACTCTGTCTTTCTCTCCACAGGTGCTGTCAGACCTGCAGAGTTTTTCCAGCAATTTTTGTTTTTGTTTCAGATTTCCAGCATCTGCAGTATTTTGCTTTTATAATAAACCAAAACAAGCCTGAGACATAAGAATGGTATGATTGTTGTTCTTTACTTTTCTGTGTTGTATTTGCTGTGCATAAAGTGTAGGTGAGTACTGTTCATGGGTTTATACAGGACATCAAAATTTAACTTGCAAAGTTAACAATCTTAGCATGATGAATAGTATTTTTTGGCATTGAAAAATATTGACATCAAAGGAACAGCATATAGAATAATGGATAGAAAATGGGTTCTAGTGGTTGCATTGGACGCTACCTTACAAATTTCATGAAACATATGAAATCATCAACAACATGTATGTATATAGCACCTTCATCATAGTAAAACATATGGTGCTTCACAGGAGCATTATCAAAAAATTATAACAATGAGCCACATGAGGAGTAATTATGGCAGGCATCCAAAAGCTTGGTCAAAGAGATAAGGAGCATCTTAAAGAAGGAAAGAGAGCTAAAGGAGTAGAGAAATTTCATGAAGGAACTCCAGAGCTCAGGGCTTTGGCAGCTGAAGGAATGGCTACTAATAATCAGGGATGTCCAAGGGGCCAGGATCAGCAGAGTGAAAATGTCTTGGAGGGTTGTCAAGCTGGAGGAGATTACAGAGATAGGGGAGGGCAAAGCCGTGGAGGGATTTGAAAACGAGGATGAGAGTTTTAAAATTGGGGCGTTGCTAGGGCTGGGGCCAGTGTAGGTCAGCGAGCACAGGGGTGAAGGTTGAGTAGGATTTGGTCTGAGTAAGGACACAGACAGCAGAGTTTTGGATGGCCTCACAAATCACAAGGACAAAGTTCAAGTACTTTATAAAGTTGTTAGCAATTTTATTCAGCTTTGTAAAAATACTATTCAAACAAGTTGGAGGTAACATTTGCCAATATAATGGAAACAAAAGAAAAGGGGAGAGGTGTTTAATAGATGGCTGAGCCAATAGCACCTCTTTTAAATGATTGTCCAAAGTCAAATTTACCCCCGTCATTTCATGGTCCAGTTTTGTGGCACAGCGGTAGCGTCCCTAGCTCTGGGTTCAAGCCCCACTTTGGGACTTGATGGCCATGGAAGGTGTGTTCATAACGTGGTCAAACATGTTGATTATCAGCCTGTAAATCCTTCCAATGCACCTGATGGCAAGCGATAAGAGCAGGAGGGGTTCCTGGTCAGCCATACTGCAGAAGGCAAGGGCTAACCACTGTAGTACTTTGCCAAGCATAATCATGGACCAATCCAATGGAAGTCCATGGACACTGAAGACTTCTTAGGGCATGGTATCTGAAGGAGGAGGATTTCACCGTGCATACACATTGCATTGTAAACCATTGTGTGAGAATACCGGCTGTACAGCAGGCATTATTTTACAGGTTAAATACATCCGCATTTGTGTTTTTTAAAGGTTTTCTTGAAGAAGTTAATTATTGTGCTTATGAAAATGATTGATGTTAGTACTAGCAAATGGGATGTTGTGCCATATTTGTAGGCAAGCGCGGCAAGATAATGCATTACATAGGCTACGGTAGCGTAGTTAGACATGTTGCAGTCTGTGTTTTCTAACAGTCGCTTCTGTACCACTCCATGGTTTGTGGCAGATGTTTGCATGATATCTGAACAGTTTTAAAAATATTTACAGCAGCTGGATTCTGGATTACATTCTCTCTACTCTTACCTAAATATTTATGAATTAACCCTAGTCTCAGAAGAGCACTTCCCAACCCATATCCTATAGCTTGCTACCTATGTTGATCTTCTTATCGTGTCCACGGACAGTCTATACAGCCAGAACTAGACACATTTTTGTGCTTTGTTGTTGAATTCGGCAAGATCTGCAACAGTGCAGGGTTCCTCTAGCGATAGACATTGCAGGAGATGTTGCATAGTCTGTGGCTCAGTTCCACATTCACAAGTTGTTGGGCAGGTTGTATATCCCCATTTGCTTAGTGATACCTTTGAACGACCTACACCAGTCCTAAGTCTGTTAAGGCACTTCCAGGTTGCCCAGTTGCAATTAGCTTCTGGGGGAAGGCTTTCATCCGGTAGAATTTCCATTGCTGGGGGTTGTTCGAGACTGGCGAGCCGATCTTTCCACAAGGCGATGCAGGCTTCAGATGGGGTTGATTGTAATGGAACAACACTGTTCATGAAGCTCTTCCTTGACTTCAGGTGGCTGGGTGTAGGTGTACGACCATGTAGAGGGTGCCTCTCATCTGATGTTTGACGGAGCCACTCTTTCTTGCTGGCTACCGTTCTTCTTATATCAGGGGGAGCGATACCCGCCAGGATAAACAGGCTGTTGGTGTTTGTTGGTTTTAAACAACCTGTGATAAGTCGGCAACTTGCATTCAGAACGGCATCCATCTTCTTAGCATGAGTAGATCTTTCCCATGCAGGGCGGACATATTCGGCAGTGGATTAACAAAGAGCAAGTGCACTGGTTCGTAATGATCATAAATGACAAACACAATAGAAGAGGTCCATTCAACACATTCATCGGAAAAGTCACTAACTTCCTTTATCCTACAAGCTAAGCAGGAAAGCTCCATAAATCTGGTGGCAAATTTAAAGGGGTGGAGACCCTATGCTTTCTGCCCCTTTTTGCTGCTCTTTGTGGCTGAGGAATTGGGCATTGCCAAGGGTTAGGACCAGGGTAAGTGGTCCTTAACTATCTAACTCAGCCTGTAATGTAAGGGTATGACTGCCTAATGGTGTTGTACTGTGTTGGATACAGTTCGGTAGGTCTGAAGAAGTATTTGTAGTCATACATAGGTTAACTGTAAGTCTTTGCTGACTCTTAGAACTATTCACAAATTTACAGTAAAGGGTACAAGGTAGGAGTTGTCTCCATGCTGGCTGGTACACACAGCTCTGTCCAACACTAGTCTGGAAATACATGTCGACCAGACTGGGCAAGGACGGCAGATTTCCTTCCCTAAATGACATTAGAGATGGGTTTTTACAACAACTGATGATAGTTTCATGGTCACCATTACTGAGACTAGCTTTCAATTCCAGATTTTATTAATTGAATTGAAATTCCACCAGCTGCCATGATGCGATTTGAACCTGTGCCCCAAGAGAATTAGCCTGGCCTCTGGATTACTAGTCTAGTGACCCAACCACTGTCTCCCTTTGACACGTATTTATGCATATGCAGGTCTTTTCCTGATGGGCAGGCTATGAGGGCCATTCTCATTCTGGACATGGACAGGAAGTTGGTTGTTGTGGATTGATTGCTTGACTATCCTATTATTGATGTCATTGGATGAGCACGAGCGCCAGGTATTCCGTCCGTACCCAAACTGGAAGATGCCTCCGATAATCTGGAGCTAGGAATTGCTTGCAATAAACCTTACTTAGGATGCCAGGTGTATTTCACATCCTGGAGTTACAGGTCTCAGAAGATTAAAATGATTTACAACCTATAAATTCCTTTTTTATCAGTGGCACCCAGTAGATGGTGCTATATGCATGTAACAACGGCAATGATTATGTATCCTTTCAGTAAATGAAAAAATGCTTTTAAAGATAGCCTAGGACATTTCTTTCTGAGGCAAAACTGGTGTAGTTCCAAGGTACGGGGTTTGAAACTGAGTTACAAATGAGCTACACCAGAGTTAAAAACACCTGTTCTAAAATGAATGCACATTAAATTTCAATGGAACTGGGTACTGGCAGAAGCTGTGCCTGCCCATAGACTTTGAGATCCAGTAGATGGTGCACCAGAGAGGATGTGTAGAAGTGCCATGAGTGTGTCTCGCTCTCCAACCAGTTTTGAATACGAGTGAGAACATTAGTTCCTCTGGAGGATACAACCAAAGCCGAGGCCACAGCACCATGTTGGCACAGAAAAGAAAAACTTGCATTTATGTAGTGCTTTTCAGGACCACTGGGCGTCTCAAAGCACTTTACAGCCAATGAAGTATTTTTTGAAGTGTAGTCACTGTTGTCGTGTAGGAAACCTGGCCGCCAATGTGCGCACAGCTGTGTGGAAAACAGGAAGGTCAGGAAAGCCATAGTGTTGGGAGATGCAATAAGTTAGGCGAACAGACAGGTGTTTCTGCGGCTGCAGATGTGACTCCAGGATGGTATGTTACCTACCCTGATGCCAGCGGCACAGATATTACTGAATGGCTGCAGAACATTCATAAAGGGCTGAATGACCTTTTCCTGTGGGCGCAAATTTTTCTTTGTTTCTATTACCCAACTGATTCCCTATTTCAGTCAAACAACCTTTTCCTCCCATCTCCTTTGGTTTTTCTTAAATGTGGAACTAATTGCTGCAAATGGCGGAGAGCAATCCATCATCTCAAGATTGATTAACAGAGACTTTTGAAATTGAATCCTTCAATGTTCACTTGCCGATCTTCTTCTTCTTCTCTATCGTCCAATTAACTTTGCAATTCATTCGTTACTGCGCCTTCTACTGTTTTTGCCGATTAAACCAGCAGGAAGGGCCGGAGGGGTTGGTCACTGTAGAATCTTAGGGAGCCTCAGCAGAGACTGAGCATCACCAAATAGACCAGATTAGCTAGCCTGAGAACAAACAGCACAGGGAACATTTTGGCAATTGAAGATTTCTGTAGCTGTACAGATGCGCACAGTTTTACTGCTGCTTGGTGTTCTGTGTTCATTCAGGTTGGTCTCTTCTGTGGCATGCTTAATCCCTCCATTAATCTGGATTGTATCACAGTACCCAGAAAGAGAAAAAAACAGTAAAAACTGGAAAATAAGAATACTGGTCCGAACTGGTCTTGTATACTTTAAAATGAAGCACCGGTAAAAAGCGGGAAATGGGAGTACTGGTCCGAACTGTTTTTTCCTTCTGGGGAGCAGGCGGCCGCTCGCATTAACTCCAAAGGCAGAGCCGTGCTGATCACAGGCTGTGACACCGGCTTTGGACACCTCCTGGCAAAGCAGCTCGATGAGATGGGGTTCCGTGCGTTTGCTGGCTGTTTGTTCCCAGATCGACCAGGGGCGCAACGCCTGAAGAAGGAATGCTCCATTGAACTGAATATTCTGAAACTTGATGTCACCCTGGATGAAGATGTGGTAAGAGCAAAGGAATTTGTGCAGCCGAATCTGCCCGCTGAAGGTATTTACTGCAACTTTGCAATTTTTGAGACTTATTAACGGTGAAAGGAAAGGACTAGGACTTAAAATGAGATGTTTTGAGAACACGGAGAGTAGGGGGTTGACAAGGGAGAGGTATCTGGGCAAGCAGTTACAGGAGGAAGGTATTCAGTGGCTGAATCATGGAATGGTTACAGCACAGAAGGAAGCCATTCAGCCCATTACGTTCTTGCCGGCTCTCTGCAAGAGTAACTCCCCTAATCCAACATCCCCCACCCGCCTTTGCCCTTAGTTCTACAAATCCTTTTCATTTCTGACAACAATCACATCCTGTTTTGAAAGCCAAGATTGAATCTCCACCTCTACACTGTCAGGCAGTGCATTCTAGATCCTAACCACATGCTGCATGAAAAAGGTTTTCCTCGTGTCACCATTGCTTCTTTTGCCAATCACCTTAAATCTGTGCCCTCTGGTTCTCGATCCTTCCACCTATGGGAACAGGTACTCCTTATCAACTCTATTCTGACCCCTCATGATTTTGAACAACTCTGTCAAAGCCCCTCTCAACCTTCTTTTCTCAAAGGAGAACTATCTACCCATGTAACTGAAGTCCCTCATCCATGCAACCATTCTTCGAATCCTTTTTGCACTCTCTCCATTGCCTTAACATCCTTCTTAAAGCGTGGTGCCTAGAATTGGACACAGTACTCCAGTTGGGGCAGAACTAGTGTTTATTAGTGTTTACCGTGACTTCCTTGCTTTTGTACCGTCTGCCTCTATTTATAAAATCTAGGATCCCAGGTGCCTTTTTAACTGCTTTCTCAACTTGTTGTGCCACCTTCAACAATTTGTGCACATATACTCCCGGGTCACTGTGTTCCTGGGCCCTTTTAGAAGTGTATCCTTTATTTCATATTCTCTTTCCTCATTATTCCTACCAAAATGTATCACTTTGCACTTTAAAATCAATTCACTGAGAGTCTGCGAAGGCATTGAAGGAGAAGACAGAGGCAACAGGAGTGTAGGGTGTGAGCCACAGTATTTTGGATGAACTGAAGCTCGAGAAGGCTGAAGCAGGTTATATGAGCAACAGGGTGAGTCCAGTCTCAAAAGGATGAAGGCCTGGACCAATAATGTGGTGCTAGAGGTCCTGAGGTAGCAATGGAGGTGAGTGATGTGATGCAGGGGGAATTACTAATGGAATAGCTGTATGTGATGAAGCACTGGCCAGCAAAGTATATGGGTGTTCCATAAGTCAGCTTGGGATGGCACTTGCCCAAGGTAGTGGAATCAACATTGCATATTGTCCAGAATAAAAACATGTTAAGAATTAAAACAAGGTGAGTCGGAACAGGGAAACAATTATTAAAAATTAAACTGATAGTACAGAGTAAAGAGATTTCTGTGGAAGGGAGAAATGTAAAAATAAGAACTTTCTTAATAATTTCCTGCTCTGTTTGAATTAATGAAGTGAAAATGCAAGTTTTAGCAAGACATAGCCTCATCCCAGAGTCCGTATGTGACTCATTACTTTACCATATTGATTAAAAGATTTGAGGGATGGTTAATCACTTTGAGAAGTTTCTGAAGGTGAGCTGTAAACTATATTTGGAGTTAGAATCAACCCAAATAACTCTAGATTAGGTTTTCGTGGGATTTTTACTGTGAGTTATTCTGTCGTTGTATCATGTAGATCTGGTTCCTTTTTCCAAATATTTGGATACCACTGACTTTTAGGGAGCTAAAGGCGACATATTTTCCATCTCTGAATATCTTTATGCTGGAACCAAGTTTGGTGTGGCTCTTGCTATGGACAGGAGTCATTTATTTCCCTTCTATGCATTATTATAGGTGCAAAGTTTCCCTTTTTTTTGTTCTTGAGTAATTTCTTATCAGTCTAACGCTGGGTTATCACCAGCCAGTGTGAAACCATGGCCAGGATTTTCCAGCCCCGTTGTGGTGGGACCCACTGCAGGAGATTCAGCAGCCCAGCCAAAAGTCCAGTGATTTTCGGCAGGACCGGAAAATCGCGCCCCATGTGCGATTCAACCATGCTGCTGTACTGGACTATGGCTACTCCCAATGCTTTCTCAATAATAAAAAAGTGTAGCAAAGTGCCTTTAAGCTCCAATTATCCATGCTAAAGACCTTTATATGGATATTAGATGATAACATCCTTAACGCCCACCTACTTGAGGCATAAATTTGTGCTTCTTTAGGGGAATCTTTCCTGATGAGGGCTTTTTTACTTGAGCATCAGTGGAGCTCATTTTAACTTGGCTTAACATGAGTGTTGCACCTTGTGAAATCTTGTGAGGTCATTGGATTTTTTTTCTGCACTGCTCTGCTGTTTTGGGAATGCAGGAGTTGGCTGAGAGTGTCAATGCCAACTCCCTCCAGATGACACAGCTGCCAGACGTGGGGGAGCCCGGTCCCAAACAATTGTGCCTCCTCTCCTCCAGCTCATTCAAAAGGGCATCAAGGTCTACTGTATAAAGTTCACTGTTCTTTTCCCACCCCTTCTGCGTGCTATCCCAAAGAACACAGCTCCAATCTGTATTGCCGCCCGGCCGCTGATCTAGAACAAAGATGTGGAGTGAAATTTTACGCCAGTGGGATTTTACGGTCCCGCCAAAGTCAATTTCGAATGGCTCGCTGCATTTTACCGCCCCATCTCCACCGTGACAGGGCCGTAAAATTCCAGCCGTGGCTTTTGGATATTGTGGGGAGATTTGTGCCTAACCAAAATGGAAACACTCCCAGAGCTGTACTGAAGAGTGGAGAATGCAGTATGCTTTCAAACAGTTGCAAGGGTACTCAAGTTTCCTCAGGGTTCAATGGCTCAGACTCATTTTACGTGTGAATCATGCCAGTCCATGGACCAATCCAGCACATTTGTGTGTAACTCCCTCCACTGGTGAATGGCGTAACCATCTGGCATGATAACAGTATAACCGACATTGCTGCATTTCAACATCATTCACTTCATCGTTTTGGCTCCCCTGTGCAGCACCGTCCTTCAGTATGAGCTCTTGTTGGTCACATCTTCTCCATATCAGTTCGGTTTTCAAGTCCTTCTTGTGATTATCTTTTAAACCTGAGTCTAAGCAGGCCAAATGGCCTTGAAACATCTGCAAGTTCTCCATACAAAATCCATTCAATGTTAATGTCTATGATAGGAGCATAGGGACAGGAGGAGGCCATTCAGCTGCTCAAGCTAGTTCCACCATTCAATACAATCATGGCCGATCTGTATCACCATCCACCTATCTTGGCTGCATTTCCCTCTATACCTTTTGCTAGCAAAAATCTTTCGATCTCAGATTTACAATGATTTATTAATTGAGCTAGCATCTATAGCTTTTTTCAGCATCCTTTCCGTGAAGAACGATGTCAGCCATGGCTCAGATGTTAGCACTGTAACCTCTGAGTCCAAAGGTGCTGGGTTCATGTCCCTCTCTCGTACTTGAGCACAAAAATGCAGGCTGATGTTCCACTGCAGTTCTGAGGGAGTGCTGCACTATAGGAGGTGCCCCCTTCTGGATGAATGTTAAACCAAGGCCCTGTCTGCCCCCTCAGGTGGATATAAAAGATCCCCTGGCACTATTTTGAAGAAATCATTCCCAGTGACCTGGCCTATATTCACCCCTCAATCAACATGTAAAAAGAAGCTGATTATCTAGCTGTTATGTCGCTGTTTGAGCGCACAAGTTCCCTGTCACATTTCTTACATTACAACACTTCAAAAAGTACTTCATTGGCTGCAAAGCACCCTGAAATGCCTGGTAGGCTTGAATGATGCAATATAAATGGAAGCCTTTCATTTTTTTTCTTTCTAACTTCACTCCTGAATGGCTTGGCTCTGAGTTTCAGGTCATGCCTTCTTGTTCCAGACTCCCCCTGTCTCCATCCACTACCAGCTGGAAAAGGTTCTCTCAATCTACCATGTCTGTTTCTTTCTTTTCCAGGTCCTTTAGCAGCCTCAATCAAATCTCACCTTAACCTTTTTGTATTCCAGGGCTGTCACGCACACTTAGTCAATTGGCCAGATGTAGTTGCTGCCTCTAGAACCATAGAACCATAGAACACTACAGCACAGAAAACAGGCCATTCGGCCCTTCTAGCCTGTGCCGAAATATTATTCCGCTAGTCCCATTGACCTGCACCTAGTCCATAACCCTCCAGACCTCTCCCATCCATGTATCTATCTAATTTATTCTTAAAACTTAAGAGTGAGCCCGCATTTACCACGTCAGATGGTAGCTCGTTCCACGCTCTGAGTGAAGAAGTTCCCCCTAATGTTCCCCCTAAACCTTTTCCCTTTCACCCTAAAGCTATGTCCTCTCGTGTTTATTTCTCCTAATCTAAGTGGAAAGAGCCTACTCGCATTTACTCTGTCTATACCCCTCACAATTTTGTAAACTTCCATCAAATCTCCCCTCATTCTTCTACGCTCCAAGGAATAAAGTCCTAACCTGTTTAATCTTTCCCTGTAACTCAATTCCTTAAAACCCGGCAACATCCTAGTAAATCTTCTCTGCACTCTCTCAATCTTACTGATATCCTTCCTGTAGTTAGGTGACCAGAACTACACACAATACTCCAAAGTTGGCCTCACCAATGTCTTATACAACCTCACCATAACATCCCAACTCCAATACTCAATACTTTGATTTATGAAGGCCAGTATGCCAAAAGCTTTCTTTACAACCCTGTCTACCTGTGATGCCACTTTCAGTGAATTTTTTTTGCCTTAAGTCTTCCAATATGGGTGAGGCTCAGGGCCTAGCTTGCCATTATCATTTGTAGTCGGAATCATGTAACTGGACTGTGCTATGGTCTTCTTAATTTTCTTTCTAGGGTTACAAGTATTTTCTGGGGTATTTTAATTCCTTTCTCTTTCCCTGAATAAATCCCCGTGTCTGTTAATATTTTATTGTCACTATCTCCCTTCTCAGCAAAGTTTTTATTTATTTCTGTTCTTTCCCGTGGGAAGAATGTGACATTTTCATTATGAATTCTGATCTTGCCATACTGTAACAAAACCTGGTGAAAAATTTTAATTGATTCTTAGCTTGACCTACAATATGACTGCGTCCCTTCTAAACAGACTCATACAAGCGCTGAATGAGTTCCGTTTATAGTGCGTATGTTTCAGAGCTGATTGCAATGCTCGTTGAACTGTATTGATGTGCTGAGGTTTTATTTCAGGCCTGTGGGGATTAGTCAACAACGCTGGTGATTCAGGACGGAGTGAGGTGGAATGGAGCAATATTCAGATCTATCAAAGACAAGCTGACGTTGATCTGAGGGGAAGCATCCGGATGGCAATAGCTTTCATTCCACTTCTTCGACAATCTAAAGGTTGGTCAGATGTTGTAGTGATCTAAGTTTCAATCAAAGACTCTTGTTCAGATTCTCACTGCTTTAATTCAGACCTATAGGACCACTATGGTATGTAAGGCAAATCCTTCACCAAGTGTTTGCAACTACCCTCTGCCCACCCCATAGCTTAGGCTAGTTATCCTTATAGGCGAATATCTTCTGCTTGCGTGCTGCTGTGTCTGCCAGTCATACATGATAATATTCAAGGCAGAATTACCAGAAGAGCTATGTTGAAATAAAAGTAGAAAAAAACAGTTAAAAAAAAGGCTAATTAGAGAGAATTGTGGGGTGGGGAGGAGTGAGGGAGATGGAGAAATAGGAGATGGAAGGAGAGATGCACACATGAAAGCTGGTCATCACCTTCAAAACAGCCTTTTCCAAAATGGGCAGAATTTGGGGTAAGGCCAGGTGCTGCTGAGTTTCCATCCCGCTTTTTTAAAAAGACAGTTCCTTGTGCCTCTCCTTCCCCCTCTCACTGCCAAGGTCAAGGAGACGGTAAAACTGGCAGAATGATGCCACTCACCAGGCTTCCTACCAGTTCCATCCTTTATGTCTCCAGTGCAAACTCTGACTGCATTAAGCAGGCATGCTGATTTTTCTAGGAAGTCTCCATTGTAAAATTGTGCCGACAAATACCTGATTTCCATCCTGATGTAAGGGAGCAGCTTACAATTCCCAAGTCCCTTAGTAACACTTAAAAGCACCAACACAGCTACATACATCAAGGGGTATTAGGTTTAAATGTTTATTAACTTAATCAAGGTCCAAAGTCAATTAGACACAACATTAATGGACAGTTAACAAGAATCGACAAGATTGATTCTAATTCAAGCAACAATTTGTAATAGTTAACGGCAGATAGGGATACTCGACTGAGATTGGAGGCTGTCTCCCATTCTCCTCAAGTGACAGATATCAAAAACTTTCCATCCCTCTTAATGGTCATTTCATCATCTACATATGATTACATTTGTGACTTTTGCCATTCACTTAAGTCAAGTTTCAGCTTGTGACAGTTATGTCATCAGGTTGCTGAATATGTGCAATCATCACAACCTCACCTTTAAATATTGGCCAGTACACTGGGGATAATGTCCCTGCTCCCATCTTCAGAATCGTGCCATGGGATCTTTTACACCCACCTGAGACAGCAGAGAGAGCCTCGTTTAAACATTTCTTCCAAAAGATGGCACCTCCGTCAGTACAACAATATATATAGCATTTAGAAACCACCTTTTAAGTAGAAAAGAAATGTTGCACTGTGCTTTCAGCGACGTTCACTGACCAGAAGATAGTCTGCTGGTTGCCTAAATTATGCGTAGCATCGATTGAAAATCAGAAAGCATGAAATGAATGGCAACACAAAGCTGTACCTCGTTGTTTTATTTTCCTAACTCTAGACTTGCAAAGATGATTTGAGTTTAGAATGTTCATCACAGTGCATTAATTTGGGTTCAAAATTGCAACAACACAGCAGTAGTTGAGTTCTGCTTGGCGTGTCATAACTCAGTCAGTATTACCAACATTCGGGTTTAGCTGGGCTCAGTACTGTAGCTCAGTTCAAGTTGATTTCGAGGATTAGGTGACGAGGACAATTCTCAACACGTGCTGCTGATAGAAAACCTTGTCCATCACCAGTGCAAGTTGGAACTGCTGCTACTTTCTGTCTATTCATTTCAATGGACAGAAAATCATGTGCATCATGGTCAACAAGCAAGGCTATCCACCAGCACCACGCATTTACAAATGTATCTGCACATGCGGTCTCATTATTACATGGCAGAATAAATGGTATCAACCACTCGCACTTTCTTTCTTTCTTTCACCCTGTGGTACAGGTGATTTCCGTGTTGTGTCTGCAGTTATTTTGATTCTCTCTCTCTTCCTTTTGAAATAATGGACTGACATTTGCAATCTTCCAAACCGAAAGGCACAAATCCTGAATCAAAACAGCATTGAAAAATTAGAACAAAGCTTTGGCAATTTTCTTACCTATTCCTTTTCATATTCTACAGTGGAAACCAGGTCCAATGGGGATGTGCTTAAGTCAAACTATTTTCTTCATTATCAATTGTAAACTTACATTAAATCTGCTGAATTCCTTTTGATTTAGTTTTAGGTTCCCTAATACTTTGACCCCCTCCTTCCATTTTGAAAATTGATTAGCAAATGTAACTCCATTATTCAAAAAGGGAGGGAGGCAGAGGGCAGGAAACTACAATAGAGAAAATCTTAGAAGCTATTATGAAAGAAGTTATAGCAGGGCTCTTGGGTAAGTTCAAGGTAATCAATCAACATGATTTTGTGTGTTGGGTAAGTTCAAGGTAATCAGTCAACATGATTTTGTGAAAGGGAAATCATATTTAACCAACTTATTGGAGTTCGTTGAGGAAGTAACATGTGCTGTGGATAAAGGGGAACTGATGGATGTACTGTACTTAAATTTCCAGAAGGCATTTGATAAACTGCCACATCAAAGGTTATGCAGAAAATAAAAGCTCATGATATATGGGGTAACATATTGGCATGGATAGAAGGTTGTTTGGCTAACAGGAATCAGAGAGTAGGCATAAATGGGTCTTTTTCAGGTTAGCAAGATGTAACGAGTGGTGTGCCACAGGGATCAGTGCTGGGACCTCAACTGTTTACAGTTTATATAAGTGACTTGGATGAAGGGATGGGTGGGATGGTTGCCAAATTTGATGACACAAAGATAGGTAGGAAAGTAATTTGTGAAGAGGTCACAAAGAGGCTACAAAAAGATATAGATAGATTAAGTGAGTGGGCAAAGATCTGGCAAATGGAGTATAATGTGGGCAAATGTGAAATTGTCTATTTTGGCAGGAAGAATAAAAGAGAGGCATATTATCTAAATGGTGAGAGGTTGCAGAGCTCTGAGATGCAGAGGGTGTCAGTGCATGAATTGCAAAAGGCCAGTATGCAGGCACAGCAATTAATTAGGAAAGCTAATAGAATGCTATCATTTATTGTGAGGAGAATTAAATACAAAAGTAGGGAGGTTATGCTTCAGTCATACAGAGCACCAGTGAGACCACATCTGGAGTACTGTGTACAATATTGGTCACCTTATTTAAGGAAGGACGTAAATGCATTGGAAGCAGTTCAGAGAAGGTTTACCAGACTAATACCTGGAATGGGTGGGTTGTCTTATGAGGAAAGGTTGAACAGACTAGGCTTGTATCTGCTGAAGTTTAGAAGAGTGGGAGGCGACTTGATTGAAACATATAAGATCCTGAGGGGACTTGACAGGGTGGATGTGGAGAGGATGTTTCCTCTTACTGGAGAATCTAGAACTAGGGGTCACTGTTTAAAGGCAGAGGTGAATAGATTTTTGGTAAGCAAGGGCATGATAGATTATCGGAGGTAGGCGGGATGCAGATTTCACATTACTATCAGATCAGCCATGGTCTTATTAAATGGTGGAGCAGGCTCGGGGGGGCTGAATGGCCTACTCCTGCTCCTTGTTCGTATTACAAGTATTCATTTGAAAAGAGAAGGCTGTGGGCTCACCTAATTGAGGTCTTTAAAATTATGAGCAGGATTTTGTCCTTGGCGGGGGTGGTCGGGCAGCCGACTGCCGCTCGTGATCGGCTCAGCTCCGCGATTTCATGCCCTGCGTGGATTATGAGCGGCAGCGCTGAGCGCTACTTGTGCGGGTGGGGGGGCAGGAGGGAGAGCCGGGCCTAGCACGCAGTTAGCGCATGTGCGTGAAAGAGCGCTTCAATCTCCCTGAGGCAGGCAGTGGCTTTCTTTAAAAATGAATAAAGACATCAAAAATTTAATAAAACACGCCCCTCTGTCACATGAGATGGGAGATGTTTTTAATTCAAAAATAAAGTTTTTATTTAATGCTTATTTGCTTTAGGAAACCTCATCCCACTCGTGAATGGGGTTTCCTAAAAAACGTAAAAGCTGACTCCGAACGAAATATCGCGTGACTGCGCGATGTCATCGGGACGCAGGTCCAATGTCATCGCGCGTCATTTTATGCTCAGGTGCGTGGGGCATGAGCCTGCATGCCAAGCGTAAAATTCTGCCCTATGAAGGGTTTTGATAGGTTAGACACAGGAAGAGTGTTTCAATTCATGTGGAAGAGCAAAACTAGAGGCCACCAAGAAATAACCAAGAGGGAATACAAAATAAACCTTTTTCCCCAGAGAGTGGTGAAAATGTGGAACTTGTTACCACAGGGGTTTTTTTGAGGCAAATAATATAGATGCATTTAACAGTAAACTGGATAAGCATATAAGGGCAAAGTGAATAGACAGTTATGCTGACAAAACTAGATGAGGAAATGTGGGAGGAAGCTCAAATGCAGCATAAATGCCAGCATAGACAAATTTGTCAAAAGGCCTGTTGCTGTAACAAGTTTGCTATTTTCTTATTGTCCATGCCAATATCGCTCTTTAATGAGTTCACATTCCCTATTTGCACTCTATTACTTTCCTTGCTGTTTTTTATAGCTATCCAGTCCACTGGATTTCTATGTTTCTTTCATTTGTGCAAGTCTTTACTTTAACCCAGCATTATCTCTCAGTTCATTTGTTGACTGCGCTTGCTTAACTACAAAGTGGAGCCTTTGCCTTTTAGGTTTAGGGTACTGGTTTTGTATTGTGCCAAATGCTTCTATGAATACTTCCCACTATTTGTCCACGGAGTTACCCATTAATCATTCAGCCAATTTATTGTGGTCAGTTCATTTCTGATCCCCCTTTCGAAGTTCATCCTGAATTTAAAACCTTGGTTTGTGAGACTCCCTTCTCCCTCTCAAAGTCTCACAGTCAATCATATTGTCATCATTATGAGCAAGATGTTCCCAACTTTCTCAGCTGCTGCAGCCATTCTAATGGATCCTCTATTCAGATAGCAGTCAATCACTGTAGGATAGTTTGCCATTTGAATGTAGCATTATGGCCCACTTGCTTTTTGAAGGCATACTCAAGAATAGATGTATAAGGCATATCTACCAGAATTTCCAGACAGGTGCATCTAGTGACATCCTGCACTACAAAGTGACATCGGGAAATGTAGGAACAGGATTTCATGTTCCCTCCTCCACTGGAAGTTCTTGGGGCAGTGAGAAAACAACAGAAACCTGGCAGAAATGGATTGGCCATAATATCTTCCCCCTCCCTTGGCCATGGTTTCTTGCACAGTGGAGCTTGGATCTAGACTGTTTACTCTTTGTTGTTCTGAAAGGTAACTTTTCTTCTTTTCTAGTACATTTTAGGTCACTTTGTTTTTATGTCTAGCCAGACTGCATATATTCATCCTGTGGCTTGCAGTACCTTTGTGATCACTAAGTATGGTCTAAAAGCGTTTTCAGATTGCTTGAGGCTTGAAATGAGGAAATTTGGAGTAGAGGTAAGGCACCGATAACAGATTTTCAGGTCCAACAACTAAAAAGAGCAAAACAAAGGTTAATTCCGTTTCACTAAAGTACTTTGTTCCCTCCAGATCAGCATCATTGAACCAGGGAACGATGCATGCGGAACAAACATTGTAAAAGAGAAGACAAAAAGAAAGAAAAGAGAAGAATTGTGGAATAAATTAAATGACACTTTGTAAAAAGTGTCTACAGTAAAGAGTACATCAAGGCTTGCTTTGATGAAATGCAGAACATTATGAAAAGCAAACCCCGGAATCCTATAGATGTTACAAATACCGCCGTGGGGGCTCTTATGTCCCCCAATCTCGAGGCACAATACCTCGTGGTTTCCATGTTTGAAAGGGCCCTTGTTTTTATGTGCATTCACTTTCCGACCTGGTTCACAGATGCCTTTTTCTATGCTCACAAAGCATACCGTAAGCAGAATGCATTGATTGCTTCTCGAATTAATAACTGGAATGAAGCAACCTTAGTTTTAAAATTTGGTGTTGGAGGTAATGACACGATGGGGTTTAATAAAAGCACTGATAGTCTTGTACTGCCTGCAGTTATTACTTCATATTGTGCTTGCACAGTTAGGTCATAATCTGTCAAAAGTATAATCTAATATTTTAAAATCATGAACAGTTTTCATCAACTTCATCTTCCCTCAAACATGACCTATAGCTAATTGTTATTTCTACTAATGTTATTTGCCACTTTTTAAAAGAAATATAATTTTGCTGGATACCATAAGTAGAGTTTTTAAATTTTTTTGAGGAATTAACTAACATGCTAGATAAGGAAGTGTCTATGGATGTTATGTATATGGACGTCCAGAAGACATTTGATAATGTTTCACATTAGAGACTGCTAACAGATTGAGTGCAGATGGAATTGCAAACAACCTATTGACATTGGCATGGAATTGGTTAAGTCAGAGAGTAGAAACAGATTGGCAGGATGTGGCTAGTGATGTCCCATAGAGATTGGTATTTGGGCCTCAGATTCTCACTAAATTAAAAACCATTTTGATGGATAAATAGATTGCTGTGAATCCAACTAGGTGGCATGGTAAAAAAAATATACTAAATCACGGCATATATATCGACCTGATGTATAAGATGGCCCCATATTTTTTGGCTAAGAATGGACTCACCCCCACTGGGAAGCACTGTGAAGCGCCACACAGCTTACCGCTATGTGAGAAGCTGGCAAAGCCAAACTTTACTCTTTTTGCCCATAATCAGTGTATAAGTCAACCCCATCTTTTTCTGTTAATAAAATTCCTCAGTCTGTCTGGATTATATCATGAAAGCATCATCTCCCAATTCCCACCCAGTTAAGAAACATCCACAAAACGGAGATGAAAACAACAGAGACTAAGCTGATTTTTCCACAACCACAAAATAATAATAATGAAAAAATCCTACCCTCAGATGCTGGGACTCATTTTCGGATCAGGGCTCTTCTATTTCTTTTAAGAATTTCTCCTGGATGCTGTCAATGAATTCCCAGCTGAAATTGGAAAAAGCTGGTAAGTTACTGACATGAAGCTGGCTTTCCAGCGAGAGTGACTTGGCCTCGGACGTTCCGTCCAACTGCCCTCTGACCGAAACCAAGGAGCCATCCACCCCGGGCCAGGTCCACTGGTCCAAGGTGTCGTGGGGTGTGGGGCTTCCCATCCAGGCACTCCAGCTGGCTCTTTCCAAAGTGACTTGCCGTAACCTGCAGGGGTTTTCTCTCTTCCTTTGCCGGGTGCTGTTAGACGGGCGGGAAGTGATTTATTTTATTTTATTTGGGCACAAATGGCTACTGCAAGGCACTAAAACAAACTGGATTGATCAAATAAAATGTTGAAAATATTGCGCATCCCTAAAAAGAGTAGAGTTTGGCTTTGCCATATCCCTACATAACGGTAAGCTGTGTGTAGCTTTACAGAGCCTCCCAATGGAGAAGAGCCGGAGTGTTTACATTCCTTGTTGCTGCTTGGCATGACACATTTTCCACTTGGCGTCTAAATCGACTCCTGTTTTTGAAAAGATTTTTCTATGCTCCATATGGTTGACGTACATGTCGATATCTGAGGTAGATGGGAGCAGAAAGTTGTGATGGAGAATTGATAGATTGTGAGTGGACAAAACTATGACAGAGTTTAATGTTGGAAAGTGTGAGGCCATTCACTTTGGACTGAAGAAATACGGCTCAGGCTATTTTCTAAATGTTGAGAAGTTCGAAACTGTGCAGCAGCAGGGAGACTTAGAGGCCCAGGTACAAAAATTACTAAAAACTAAAAGGACAGGTACAAAAAATGATTAAAAAGGCTATAACAATGTTGGCTTTCATCTCTCATTTCATGTGTGCTCCACCTGGAGGCAGGTCCTTGCCTCATTGTCTGCTGACGCTTCATCAGCCTTTGTCCTTGGCAGTTTTTTGTCAGTGGTGGTTTGCCATTGCTTCCCACTCTACGGGGCGGGGTGAGGAGGCAGGTCCCAAGTCTACCTCAGCTGGAATGAGAATCAAACTCACGTTAGTGGTATCATTCTGAACCACATTCTGGTCATCTAGCCAAATAAGCCAATTGACCCCTCTTTTAACTCTAGAGGCTGAAATACAAAGGTGTGGAAGCTATGTTAGTTATCGAAACCTTTGATTAGGCCCCATTTAGAATATAACATTCAGTTGTGATTTACACCTCAAGAAATATGCCTTAGAGTGGGAGCAGCATAGATTGTCCAGAATCCAGGATTCCAGGACCAAAAGGGTTTATTTATGTGGCTAGGTATACATAAACTAGGCTTGTATTCCTTTGAGTATACAAAACTTAAGGGGTGATCTAAAGATGATTAATAGAGTTAATAGGGTAGATGAAAATGGTGGCAGAATCCAGAACAAGGGGAAAAATTCTTAAAGTCAGAGCTAAACAGTTCTGGATGATGTCTGAAAGTACTTCTTTACACAAAGGGTTGTGGAAATCTGGAACTCATTCACCCTAGAAAGCTGTTGAGGCAAGGTTAGCTGAAAATTTCAGCACTGAACTTGGTAGATTGTTGCTAGCTAAGGGTATCCGCATAGGCAGAGAATCACTTGCAATGGTTTCTCTTCCCATTCCAGCATTGTTACCTCCGACGTCTCCCAAGGATCTTTTCTTGGCCACCCCACCTCTTCTATTTCTCATTGACTTGTTGGCACTTGGTGACAATATTCAAAAATACGCCAGTTTTCACATGAAAGCTGACAATGCCCAAATCCACCTCTCTCGACTCTTTCGCTGTCTCTAAGTTCTCTGACATCCAGTACTAGATGAGCAGAAATTTCCTCCAGTTAAATATTGGGAAGACTCAGGCCATTGTTATTGGTGCCGGCCACAAGCTCCATTCCCCAGCTACTAACTTCATCACACTCGCTGGCAACTGCCTGAGGCCGTGCCAGACTGTTAACAACATTGGGATCATATTTGACCTGAGATAACTCCTGGGAGGATTTTTCCCTCGTTGGGCGGGGGGTCGGGAAGCCACCCGCTGCCTGCAATCAGGGCTGGACCGCGGTTTCACGCTGATGGACCTCTTAAGGCCCGCCAGCATGAAATGCATGCTGCATTGCTCAGCGCTGCCTGTGTGGGGTGGAGAGCGGAGAGCACGAACTTTGAGCATGTGCACGAGTGTGCGCTGAAAAAGCATTTTTCAAAATGAAAAATAACGATTTCCGAAATGTTAGAAAACATGTTCCCTCATGCGACTCGGTCACATGAGCAGGGGCATGTTATGAACGAAACTTAATAATTTTTCGTTTATTTTTATTTGCTGTTGGAAACCTCATCCTGGCCTAAAAAATGCAAAGGCCGCTTGGCCTTTCAATGACCTTTTAAAGGTCTATTAAGGCCTTTCTATTGTCAGCGGGTGTGCTGCCAACTCCGGCGCGTGGCTGCTGGCTAAAATATCGTGCAAGTGTGCAATGGTGTTGGGATGCTCACCCGGGTCGCATACTTTTTTCTAATTCGTTCAGGGGATGTGGGCATCGCTGGCTAGGCCAGCATTTATTGCCAATCCCTCATTGCCCTTGTTTGTTCAGAGGGCAGTTAAGAGCCAACCACATTGCTGTGGGTCTGGAGTCACATGTAGGCCAAACCAGGTAAGGACGGCAGATTTCCTTCCCTAGTGAGCCAGATGGGTTTTTACAACAATCGACAATGGTTTTGTGGTCATCATTAGACTTTCAATTCTAGACTTTGATTGAATTGATCAAATTCCACCATCTGTTGTGGTGGGATTCAAATCCCAGTCCCCAGAGCATTACCCTGGGTCTCTGGAACACTAGCACAGTGACAATACCACTGCGCTATCGCCTCCCTACATTCCTGGCATCACTAAGGTCCTAGGCTTGACTATTGCAAAGCACTCCTGGCCTGCCTCCCACTTTCTACTCTCCATAAACTTGAAATCATCTTCCCTTGCACATGTCCTTGCTCGCATCAAGTCCTGTTCCTCTAATCACCCCTGTGCTTGCTGACCTAAACCGTCTCCCAGTCAAGCAACGTCTTGATATGAAAATTCTCATCCATGTCTTAAAATCCTTCCATGGTTTCACCCTTCCCTCTCTCTGTAATCTCCTCCAGTTCTACAACCCTCCGAGATATCTGCGCTCTTCTAATTCTGGCCTCTTGAGCATCCTGGATTTTAATTGCTCAGTATTTGATGGCCTTGCCCTCAGTTGCCAATGTCCTATACTCTGGATTTCCCTCCCTAAACCTCTCAGCCTCTGCATTTTCCTCTGAGGCACTCTTTAAAACCTACCTCTTTGACCAAACCTTTTGTCAACTCTCCTGATTCCTCCTTATGTGGCTCAGAGTCAAATTTTGCTGTGAACTGCCTTGGGATATTTTATTGTGTTAAAGGTGCTAGATAACTGCAAATTTTGTTGTTGTAGTGTTGGTACCAAAGTGGGTAGATAGAGTTGAAATCAGCCATGATTTAATTGAATAGTGGAAGAAGCTTGAGGTGCTGAATGACCCATTATTCCTGGAACACAATTCATGAATTTATAGACAAGACAAAAATACAGAGATAAAAACAAAAAACTACTGCGGATGCTGGAAATCCAAAACAAAAACAGAATCACCTGGAAAAACTCAGCAGGTCTGGCAGCATCGGCAGAGAAGAAAAGAGTTGACGTTTCGAGTCCTCATGACCCTTCAGCAGAACTGAGTATAGTTAGGAGAGGGGTGAAATAACCAGCTTATATTTCACCCCTCTCCTAACTATACTCAGTTCTGCTGAAGGGTCATAAGGACTCGAAACGTCAACTCTTTTCTTCTCCGCCGATGCTGCCAGACCTGCTGAGTTTTTCCAGGTACTTCTGTTTTTGTTTAAGATAAAAATACACTTGGATGCAGCATGAAAAGAGGTGACTAAATCAATTAACGAAGTAAGAATTGGAGCTCTGGTATTGTGTTTGAATGATATTACATCCTGTCTAGCTTTGCTGCCATGAAATAATTCAAATTAACTGTGCTTTGAATGTAAAAAAAGGTGAAGAATAAAAGATCCTTCTTCAACAGTTATTGCTTCAACAATACTTGTGATGTTTCTTGAATATGCCTCAACAAAAGACACATAAATATTCATGCTACTTACTTGAGGAACAGATTGCATGTTTTTCAAGAGCTCTTCCATTACCTTTGTACAACCACCGATTGAAAAGGTATTAGGGAATGAGTAGCTGAAGGCTGAAAAATGGGTTTCCCAATGACACACAAGTTGGAGATGCAGGAGGCTGGATTTATCAGACAGCACCACAGGAATGCCAGATCATCTTGATGCTATCCATCTGGAAGGAATGATAGGCCCAGGGGATCCTTGTGTGATTTTTTTTCCCATGTCATCTCTTAGGCTGCGCTTGAGCCATGACACCTTGGAAAAGCTCCGGTCGTTCCATGTCTGCAGCAAGCTCCGGGGCATTCCTCACTGTGAAAAAATATTAGACCAGGATTAGGACTGGACTCCTTAGCTAATGAGTTAACAACATTAGATATCAAATCTATAGACTATTACCCCTTGCAGCGGGTAACACAGTAGTGGGGGTGGGATGAGATACTTAAGTGACCCCAAATTGGCCATTCAAGAATTTCAAAAGGCCCTAGGGCAGGCAGGCCACCCAACACCTTCACCAAAACCCCCGCAGTAAAATGAAAGACCGCTTTGGGGGGTGCAGGCAGGAAGGCTTTGGGCAGGTCATGCGCTGCATTTTAATAGCAACCCTTCCCCAACACCCTGACCTTGACCTTATGAGCTGGCATGGTTGAACTGGATTTAATGGGCACTATGTCCCCAGCAGCAAACCGCCCCCCCCCCTACCCCCCCACACCCCCCACCCACCCAAATCCCCCTATGAAGAAGTTGGTCGGGAGCCCACTCAAGAAAGAGCCAACTGCTCTGTGGTGCTTTACACTCACAAGGTGTTAATTGGCTCAGGGCAAGACTTCTGCCTCCACCTGGGAAGGAAATCCCGTTTTGGAGAGCTGCTGGCCAATCAGATTGGCTGACACCTCTGTAATCCCAGCAGTGCCAGGTTCAAACTGGGACTGCAACCAGAATCCAAAGAGAAGGGATGAAGCTAAATCCGGAGTATGGACAGGGCCTGGCCGACAGGCCCTAATGTAGGGAGGGGGTGGTGGGGGGTGAGGGAGGTTTTAGAAGCTGGCGGGTAGGGTTAAAAGGGGCGGTAAGACCTTGGTGGCCTCTGATGGGTACAGAGGACCCCCCCACCAAAGGAACCCCCTCCCCCTTGTTGTCTGAAATTAGCTCGTCCAGTAAAAGTTGCTGGGCTACCTGCTTGGCCTGGACCTCCCCCTGCCTCAGGTGCGGGGGGTGGGGGGTGAGATGAGGTACTTACGTGTCCTCCTTTAACATCCCCTGCGGTAAAATGGAAGACAGTCAGGGACGGGCAGGAAGGTAGTGGGCAGGCCATGAGCTGCATTTTGCAAGCTCCCCCCACCTCACCGCCTTCAAATACACTAGCGGAGAGCCTAGTAAAATCTAGGCCAATGTCTTCAGAACAGATGTGGCCTTGACCTTATGAACTGGCATGGTTGAACCAGGAGGGTAATGTTAGCTTTCTGAGGTGTCGGAGTAATGCTGTTCCAGAGGTAGAGATACTAGCAATTATTTCTGGATTTTAGATTTGGAGTAAATTCCCTATCTGTGCTGGTGAGCCTATTTAGACTGGCTGGTGCGGAGCTCATCTTGTTGGTATCCGGGACGCTTAAATGTCCAAGTAAAAGCAGAAAATACGGGAATTACTCAGCAGGACAGGCAGAGTCTGTGGAGGGAGAAACAGAGAGTTCATGGGGCGGAATTCTGTCAGAGTGTTGAGTGTCCCGATGGCAGGAGTGAAAGTGTGCAGGACGTCTGCTCAGAGGCAGGATGGCTGGCTGCACACAATCAACATAGTCAAAGGGCCCAGTTAATAACACGGTGGGATGGCCAGGAAGTTGCCAGCCCCGCCATTTCCTCATGGGCTTGAAGGTCAAGGCACCATATTTGAACGACATCGGGACAGGCATCCACTCCCTGCAATCCTGTAGCGTCCGTCTGACTGTCTTTCTGGACGGTTTTTCCTGAAAGTGCTGCAACCATTGCCCCCTCCCACTACCCCTCCTTCTCCCCCTGTTTAACTGTCCCACTTCGATCCCTGGAAATGTTACTACCTCAACCCTTGCTCAACTGTTCCCCTCCCCCCCACCCCTTGCTGGATCTCTATACCTGTTGATCCCAATCACCTGCTGTTGCCCCATTCAAATGGTAAATAATGTCACAGTGCAGGCAACAAGTGGCCCCATGACTCAGCGATGCCTCCCTGCTGGTTCTCCTAGGGGTCATCCTGGAACTGCCTAGTGATGGCAGCAGGAGACCACCCCCCCTTCCCCGCCTGACCACGGCAGCCTGGATGGAGGTGGCAGGAGGGGTCAGCAGCTGTGCGGTCCACAAGCAAAACTGGAAACATTTAAGCGAAATGATCGAGCCACTTCTAACTTGCAGTTAGTAGTAATAACACAATTTAAATAAAAATGAGTAATTAGGTGATCAGAAAAAGAGGTAAAGATTAAAGTGATCAAAATTGAGCATGGAGAGCAACAATCCTTTAAACTTCCAACCCTGCAATTGGCTAAACTAAAGTTCATTATTTTGGGATCCATTGTTTGTTTTAACTCTAATTAAAATTATTAGCTGGGTTTCAGCTAATTAATATGAAACCACTTAAGCCACTTCTTTTTCCCTGTATTAGGTATTTGACAAACCACCAATCACAACTTAAAATATTTCTCCTCATCTCCACTCTGGTTCTTTTGCTACTTACCTTAACTCTGTGTCCTCTAGTTTGTCCCTATCAACTCTACCAAAGCTTCTCATAATTTTCAACACCTCTGTTAAAGCTTGCCTTAGCCATTTCTGTTCTAAAGAGAACAATCACAGCTTCTCTAGCCTCTCTCTATACTCTAAGCCTGTCAAGAAGGTATAATATTATTGGAACTTATTGTGAAATAGAGTAATAGTAACAGTGGGAGGTATCTATGTGTCTATAGGTGTCTATGTGTGTGAGAGACTTAATTGAATTACAGGCAGCTAGTCTGGGTGCTTTGATGTAGGAAGAGAATTTAGGTTTGAAACATTAATTAGGTAAACATGGGGAAGTTTAGAAACATGGGTGTCAAGGGAATATTTACATTTTTAAATAAACCAGGCTAGATTGTTTCCAAAAGGAGTGAATTGTGTCACCTAGCCAGGTGAAGTTCAGAGACAGTGTGTTTATTTTTCCCAAAGACTACTGGTAAAACTTTATGCTAAGAGAGATTTTTATTATCAGGAAGGTAAATTCCAAAGAAAAAGGGGAGAATTTTTCCTATGGCGGGCGGGCAGGCTGGGCGGGAGCGGGCGTGGAGCTGATTGCCACCCACGATCGGCTGTGCATCGCCATTTTACACGGGCGGGCCAATTAAGACACACCCAGCGTAACACGCAGCCAGTAGTGCTCAACGCTACCTGTGCAGGCGGGGGGAGGGAGAGTCGGGGCCTGCGCTCTTTCACGCATGCGCGCGGAAGAGCGCAGAAATCTCCCCGAGGCATGGAGCTGCCTCAGAGAGATTGAATGGATTTGAAAACTTTTAAATAAATAAAGTAAAAATTCATTTAAACATGTCCCCTCATGTGACAGTGTCACCCACAGTGTCACATGAGCTGGGACATGTTTGTGAAGTTAGGAAAATTTGTTGTTTTATTTTATAAAACCTTCAGGAAAGCTCATCCTGTCCCATGTATGAGGTTTCCTGAAAAACGCGAAGGCCCCTTGAGCTCTTCCCCTGCCCGCCAACCTTAAGGTTGGACGGGCAGCTTTCCTAACAAGTTTAATTACTTTTTTAATAGCCTTAAAAGGCCATTGACAGTTCGGCGGGTGTGCAGCCGCCTCTGGCGCTCGCCTGCCGAATGGAATATCGAAATGACAGGCGATGACATCGGGACGCACGTCCGACGTCATCATGTGACATTTTACGCATTGGCGTGTCAGGCCCAGCCCCACATGCCGACGCCAAAATTCTGCCCATAGTGAAACAATGGATATTTTCATTCAAAGGGGGAAATATGTATAAAGGAGCAAAGGTTGTGTGTAAGGCTAGACATTTTTAAGATCTTACTAGTGTGAAAAAGCCTTCAGCAGCTATGCCTCAAGCTGCTGTCTCTAGGGACTGAAGTGAAGAGAATTCACTTTTAATTCGACTTGTTCAAGGTATCGTGTTTCTTTGCCTGGGTCTTTTAAAGTCTATATGTCTTACTGTTGCCTTAATGAAAGTGTAACTGGGAGTTAGATTGATTAGGGGAGTTAGAAGTTATCATTTGCAGTAGTAAATTTGCAGTAATTTGCAGATTTATATATGTATTTAAAATCATTTATCTTATTAAGAAATGTTTAATCTAGTTTTGTAAAAACCTATAAGACTTGATGGTCTTATTACTACTGAATTCAAGGCACACATCTCGAAATTTATACAAATTGAAAATTAGTTGTGACAGCTATTTCAAGTTTCCCTCTGGGATTTGAACAGCTCAGCAATTTACCATCTGTTGTGTCATAACAAAGCCTTTCATCCCTAATACCAATCTAGTAAACCTCCTCTGTAACCTTTGCAAGAACTTGATATCCTTCCTGAAATGTGGTTCACAGACGTGGCCACAGTACTCCAGCCGATGCCTAATCGGTGATTTATAAATGCCAGAGCTTCCTGGCTTTTCTACACTATTTATACAGCCAAGGATCTTCAAATTAAGCTTGTTCACTTGGACAACATGCTCTTGGAAGAGAGCGACACCACATGCTGACCCAAGGGTCTTCCCAGGGAACTGGTGTTATGTAGGGTAGCATATGGCCATCAGAATATACGGATGGTACTCGTCCAGATGGAAGAAAATTGTAAGCTGCGGAGGGGCTAATAGGTATCCATGATGGGTTCTCCTCTAAATCTGTCAATTTAAATTGTCAGGCATGATCATTACAGGTGACATTAGGCGACCCCTTCTTTAATGGGTTGCGGCAAACACAACATTTGGACTGCGCCCTTGGGTAATTCAATAAAAGTTGATGTGCCTCCTAGGCAATTATTTCAAACTTAATCTAGCCTAGGTTTGCCCTGGGGTCTCCAGGAATTGAAGATTGATCTCCTGGATACAGCTCTGAGCAAACCAGGAGAAAAATCGTAGGGGTGATTAAAAAAGTGCTGTTTCTAAAAAAAAAGTGTCTGAACACTTTTGCTTGTTAGATGAAACCTGCTGCATATGTCCAAACAGCTGTCAGCCCTAGCGGGAAATGTGATTCTGTCATGGTGGGACTCTATTCTTGCTCAATCTTCAAGACAGTGCTTGTTGTAAACAGCTGCAGACACCTCTGCGGTATACCAACAGTAGTAATGAACCCTTTTATTTCTGTAAGTAGCTTCAGACTTACCTAACACATCAATATTATCAACAATCGTGGCTTTTGGAGAGAAAAGCTCCCACTGGGCCATGGGGAAAGTGCCGGGAAGTGGAACCAGCTAAATTGCTCTTGTCGAGAGCCAGAACAGACTTGATGGGCCGAGTAGCCTCCTTCCGTGTTGTATGATTCTATTCTAGTTTATGAAACACAACTTAGATTGTAGATGCTTGATTTCCAGTAAGAATTCAATTGGCCGAGCTTTGTGCAGTTGGCTTATAAACTACCTTACGCCATTAGGTGGCTAATTAATTCCAGTTTAAAAGTGCTCCCATAAATCTTGCAAGTTTCAACTCCCTGTCATGAGTGCCCAATAAATGTAAGAATACTGCTAGTATTCCTGATAAGAATATTCATTAAGGACATTAAACTAATCATCTGAACTCTTCTTCGAGGAACTGTCTAGGATTTACTGCCATGTCTATGCCTAGAAATTAATTATGTCTGTCTTGTCATAGCTTGTACTTCCTCACCATCCTCTCCATGAGCCAGCTTCCTGTTGTGGCTTCCCATTCTTGGATGAGTTGGTGTAGGATGGTTGCCGATTAATAAACTGGGAGTAATTAACCTTTCAAAAAGGTGTTTAATTTGACTGAGTGTCTCGTAAGTAATTTATAAACCAACTATGTATAACTGTGAATTGAATCTTTGCCCGTAAGCAATGCTTGAAGTGCCAGCTGCGGCTCCGTGGGTAGCACTCCTGTGACCAAGTCGGAAGATTGTGTGTTCAAGTGTTACTCTGGAGGGTTGAGCACAAAATCCAGCCTGACGCTCTCAGTGCGTTACTTGGGGTGGGGGGGGGGGGGGGGTGCTGCACTGTCAGAGGTGCTGTCTCTTGGATCAGATGTTCAACTGAGGCCTGTCTGCCCTGTCTAGTGGATGTAAAAGAACCTTAGGACCAATTTGAAGAAGAGCAGGTGAGTTATCCCTGGTGTGCTGATCAACATTAACAAAAGTAAATTACCCGGTCGGTATTACATTGTTTTTTCTGGAAATTTGCTGTGCAAAAATTGGCTGCCACATTTCCAACATTACAATATGACTACAATTCATAAAGTACTTCATCAATTGCAAAGCATTTTGGGACATCCTTAAATCCTGAAGGGCACCATTATAAATGCAAGTATTTCATTCTTTTTAAATTTAGATTGTCAAAATCTTTACACCAACTAGAATGGGGTTTTGGGCAGATAGAGCTGAATGGGATGAAAAAAAATAACGAATACATTTAAAAATATATATTTTAACCTAGACTTACTTGCAATTTAAAAGAGGTGAAAAACGTTGGAGCTGGACAACTCAGGCTATAGCGTCACCAGTGTAGGAGGTCTGCAACTGCAGGCTGAAGACTCAAAGCAGCTCTCCAAAATTCCTTACATTCTTAGAACCATAGAACCATTGAACGTTTACAGCACAGAAAGAGGCCATTCAGCCCAACATGTCTGTGCCGGCCGAAAAACAAAAAAATAACAAAAAGTAGCTGCCCATTTTAATCCCACCTTCCAGCCCCTGGTCCGTAGCCTTGCAGCTTACAGCACTTTAGGTGCAGATCCAGGTTCCTTTTAAATGAACTGAGGGTTACTGCCTCCACCACCACACCAGGGAGTGAAATCCAAACATCCACCATCCTCTCGGTGAAGAGATTCTTCCTCATGTCCCTTTTAATCCTTCTACCAATCACCTTAAATCTGTGCCCCCCTGCTAATTAACCTTTCCACTGGGGAAATAGAGTAGACAGGGATGCCCTATCTAGGCCCCTCATAATCTTGTACACCTCAATCAGGTCACCCCTCAGCCTCCTCAGTTCCAAGGAAAACAACCCAACCTATCCAATCTTTCCTCATAGCTACAATTTTCAAGCCCTGGTAACATTCTTGTAAATCTCCTCTGTACTCTCTCCAGAGCAATTCTGTCCTTCCTGTAATATGACAACCAGAATTGTGCACAAAATTCCAGCTGTGGCCTAACCAACATTTTATACAGTTCCATCATTACATCCCTGCTTTTGTATTCTATACCTCATCAAATAAAAGAAAGCGTTCCATATGGTTTCTTTACGACCTTATCCACCTGTCCTGTCACCTTCAGGGACCTGTGGACATGCACTCCAAGGTCTCTCACTTCTTCTACCCCTCCCATTTATTGTGTATTCCCTAGCTTTGTTTGCCCTCCCCAAATGCACTGCCTCACACTCTCTGATAGAAGTCCATCTGCCAATTTTCCACCCACTCAACCAAACCATTGATATCATTCTGGAGGCAACAGCAATCCTTTTCACTATCAACTACACAGCCAATTTTTGTGTCATCTGCAAATTTCCCAATCATGCCTTCCACATTTAAGTCCAAATCATTAATATATTCAAAAAAAACCAGCAAGGGCCCCAACACTGGAAACTGCTTTCCATTCGCAAAAACGTCCATCAACCATTACCCTTTGTTTCTTGTCACTGAGCCAATTCTGAATCCAACTTGCCACCTTCCCCTATATCCCATGGGCTTTTTACTTTCTTGACTAGTCTGCCATGTGGGACCTTGTCAAATGCCTTACTAAAACCCATGTAAACAACATCCATTGCACTACCCTCATCAATCCTCCTTGTTACTTCCTCAAAAAATTTAATTAAATTAGTAAGACATGGCTTTCCCCTAAAAAAACACATGCTGACTATCCCAGAGTAATCCATTCCTTTCTAAGTGATAGTTTATCCAGTCTCTTAAAAGGATTCTTTTATCGGTGATTAGTTATTTTACTTATTCCTCAAAATCAATAACGTTCTTGAAAGCAAAAGGTGTTGGGAATCTGAAATAAAAACAGATCATGCTGGAAATACTCAGCAGGTCAGGCAACATCTGTGGAGAGAAGAAGGACAGTTAAGGTCGATGATCTGTAAGTGTAATGATATCTGTACTGCAGACTGCAATCTGTTAAAAAAGGACTACCTAAGTGTAATCTCTCCAATAGGCCCGAGGCCTGGAGACAGTCTTTGGTGGGGGTCTACTCCTGCTCCTAATTCATATATTTGTCTGTTATTTAACCTAAATCCCCAGGTCCTGATGGACTTAATCCTAGGGTCTTAAAAGAAGTGGCTAGTGAGATAGTTGATGCGTTAATTTTAATTTTCCAAAATTCCCTGGATTCGGGGATAGTGCCATTAGATTGGAAAATAGCAAATGTAATCCTTTATTCAAAAAGGGAGGGAGGCAGAAACCAGGGAGCTATAGGCCAGTTAGTTTAACATCTGTCATAGGGAAAATGTTGGAAGCTATCATTAAAGATGTTATAGCAGGGCACTTAGAAAAATTCCAGGCAATCAGGCAGAGTCAGCCTGGTTTTGTGAAGGGGAAATCATGTTTAACCAATTTATTGGAGTTCTTTGAAGGAGTCACATGTGCTGTGGAACTGGTGGATGTACTGTACTTAGATTTCCAGAAGGCATTTGATAAGGTGCCACATCAAAGGTTATTGTGTAAAATAAAAGCTCATGGTGTAGGGGGTAACATATTGACATGGATAGAAAATTAGCTAGCTAACAGGAAACAGAGAGTAGGCATAAGTGGGTCTTTTTCTGATTGGCAGGATGTAACTAGTGGTGCGCTACAGGGATCAGTGCTGGGCAACTGATTACTTTCCTAAAAATGTATTTTTATATATGTGACTAGATAAATTTGCATTAAAAATAAAATATTCTTGCAGATTCTTACCGACAAGAACCATTAAAACTGTTTAAAGCCACTTAAAAATAACAAATATTTTAAGAAAATCAACAGAGATGAACCATTATTTAACAAACTTACCATATATATCTACCTGCATGACACCAGGCTGAGCAAGATGTGATACCCTAAACATGGAAAACTCCTAACAGAGCGCAACACAATATACATGCTGCAGATCAACTGGTAACACTCTCATCTCAGTGGCAATAGTTGCAGGTTCATGTCCAACTCTAGAGACTTGAACACAAAAATCAAGGGAAGTGCTGCCTTTTCGATGAGGTGTAAATCTGAGGCTCTCCTCTTCAATGGATATGAAAGATCCCAGAAGAGTGGGTGAGTTTTCCCCAATGTCTTGGCCGATATTAATCCCTCAATCATCATCAGGAAAATAGATTATCACTTTGCTGTTTGTGGGAGCTTGCTATGTACACATTTGCATTTCCTACATTATAAACTTCAAAAAAATGTTGTTAGCTGCAAAGGGGAGCTAGGTAGCATATAGGGGAGATGGTGGTGTAGTGGTAATGTCACTACACTAGTGGTCCAGGCAATTATCTGGAGATATGGTTTCAAATCCCACCAGAACAGCTAATAGAACTTGAATTCAAATAATAAAATCTGGAATTAAAAACTAGTCTTAGTAGTGGTGACCATGAAGCTACCACTGATTGATGTAAAAGCCCATCACTAAGGGAAGGGAAATCCATCATCCTTAATGGCCTGCTCTATAAGTGACTCTAGATCCTTGACTCTTAACTACCCTTGGAATGGCCCAACAAGCCACCAGTTCAAGGGCAATTACAGATGGGTAACAAATTCTTGCCAGTGACATCCAAGTACAAATAAAGGAAAAAAAAATTGTTTTGAGGCATCCACTCATTGTGAAAGGCACTATGTCTTTTTTTTAATTGCAGGTTCGATAATGGATATTTCCATAGCAGCAAGTTTCAGATTAAATCTTTTGTTTAAGTGCATGTCCCAGATACCAAATCTAACATATAATAGATATAGACTATCAAATTTCCTTAATGTGTATTGAACCATTTTGATGTGGCTGAATCTTTTCCAGGTTTATGGGTATTGGTTAACAATGCTGAATTCAGTGAAGTGGATATGGAACACTGTACGTTATCAGAGAATAGCTGATGTAAATCTGTAGGGAAGCATCAGTATGACACTAGCCTTCATCCCACTAATTTGAAAATCACAAGGTTGGTTAAAAAATTGTGCACATCTTTGTTTCCGGTTGAGATACTGAGAGCCTACTTCTCCTGGGTGGAGAATCTAGGACTAGGAGTCAACAGTTTTGGAACAAGGAGTCAGCCATTTAGGATTGAGCTGAGGAGAAATTTCTTCACTCAGAAGGTTGGGATCTTTGGAATTCTCTTCTCTAGAGAGACGTGGATGCTCAATCGTTGAGAATATTCAAGACTGAGGTCGATAGATTTTTGGACACTAAGGAAATCAAGCTTTATGGGGATAGGGCGGGGAAGCGGAACTAAGGTTGAAGATCAGCCATGATCTTATGGTATGGTGGGGCAGGATTGAGGGGCCAAATGGCCTACGCCTGCCGCTATTTCTTATGTTCTTTTTAAACACAAAGGGGACAATGTATCAAAGGGGATTGATGTATTATGCTTCGATAGTGAAAATAAGAATTTACAGTTGTGTCTTTCATGGTGCTGCTAATCCCAATGCCCGAATTCTGATGTACACTTAAAATGGCAGTAAATCCTTACATCGATAAACTAAAACACTAATTAATTAATTAATCAATTACTGAAGGATGATCCAAGTTAGAATTGATCCCTTTTGCCATATAGTATACCAAAGTTAAAAGCCACAGAGACCTGAATCTACATTCCTCAGTTTAAAGGGATTAAGCGAGGAAACTGTACATGTTTCTGCCACTACTGTTTCATCAGAAGAGGGACAGAATGAAAGGTGATGCTGCAGATCAAAAGGTGATGTCGGGTGGTCGAAATTTAACCTTGTAGGACTGTGTGGTAAAGCAGCTCTGACTTTCCTGACAGGCGAGCCAAACAAACAGAAACAGAAAATGGGAGCAGGAGTCATTTGGTCATTCGGCCCTTCAAGTCTGCTCCGCCATTCAATATGATCATGGCTGATCCTCTATCTCAACGTCAGACTCCCGCTCTCTCCCCAGACCCCTTGATGCCTTTAGAGTCCTTCTTAAATATATTCAGTGACTTGGCCTCCACAGCCTCTGTGGTAGAGAATTCCACAGGCTCACCACCCTCTGAGTGAAGAAGTTTCTCCTCATCTCAGTCCTAAATGGTCTACACCGTATCCTGAGATTGTGACTCCTTGCTTTAGACTCCCCCACCCCACCCCCGCCGCCTCAGCCAGAGGAAACATCATCCCTGCATCCAGTCAGAATTTTGTATGTTTCAACAAAAGCAGTCAGGGCCATAAAAGGCCCAAAATGTTTAAACCAATATTTTGCCTTTCCTTGTGCATCCAGGAATGCTCAGGTGAAAAATTACATCTCCCTGTCCTTGGGTTCTTTCTCCTCACTGCAAAGCTCTTCTGAATCCTCTCACAGCCCTTTACCTAAGCGCTGGGCACTGTATCTCACACCTTGCTCAATGCTGGCATCAGCCACATATGTACAGTCCCTCACTTTGAGGAGCATTGAAAAGAATTACATTAGCAAAAGGCAAAATCAAGTGGTTTTTATTGCAGCTTTCGTTTGGGTATATGCTGGGTGATAGAATGCTGAGCCTGCCTGTGTTTCTCAGGTTCAACACGATTAACATATTGTGGAGGAGCACCAGGCCAATGAAAACCTTTGATTGGTAACTTGTCCATTAGTGGATAAGAAGTCTTAAATCTATAGGAATAATGCTGAAATATTGGCCAAAGGAGATCAAAATGCTACTGTGAACCAACACTAATGTCCACAAACAGTTCTGGGAATGGGGGTACACCTTGGTTTTCAAATGGGCAGTAGATATTGAAGTGTGGCAGAGGAGCATATTTTGTAAAGTTTCTAACATCTCACAGTCTTTTCCAGTGACATATTAAGAGTTTCAGGAGTATTTTGAAAGTCCTTGCAACAAAAATCGATTCTGTTGTATCTGCTTTTTATTCACTTTCCTCTGATTAGTGCTCTCTTTTCAAATGTCTGTGTAAAGTTCTCCCTATTTGACAGAAGCTGCGGCTTCTGGATCTTCCAGTTTCTTTTTGATATTTTTCTTGAAAGGCATCAAAAAATCATTAAAATCCACTTCATAGGTGAATCGCTCCCGGTTTTCTACTCTCCTTTGAATGAGCTCTTCGGTCGTTGGTGGGTGAGCCCATACCTTACAAGAAATGGAAAATTCTCTTAAACCATGTGAAACTCAAATATTACACATTCATAGTGATAACTGACCATCTTAGTGCAGAACACATTTACAGTTGATGTGCACCACCTTCTTAGTCTTTAAAGAAAGGGAACCAAAACATTACAGGTTGCACTGCAGTTACCTTTTACCCTGATGAAGATCACCTAAGCTCATTACTTATGATGTAGCTGACAGTCTTCAGTAACTCATTGTACAGCAAACCACAGGGTAACATTGCAGGGATTGTTCTTGGTTAAGTAATCTTCCTAAATCCCTGAATTCAGTTGTAGATGTTACCTCCAGTTTAAATGACAGAACCACTTTGACTGGATTCGGTTTCATGGTACAGCTTCCATGGTCTCTTTGTATTGTAATGCTGATTTGGTAACACCAGGATGGTGCATATGCAAGATTTGTACATGTGACGCTCAAAAGTTGTGAATGTCACTTTCAACCAACTGCATTTGCGCCATCTTGTGCAAGTGCAGATACCATAAAAAGACATCCATGTCTCTCTGGCTGTTAAGCTCCCTTGAAGTTGGGGGAGCCCAGCAATACTGAAAGCACAGGCTATATGTTCATATTCATAATCTGGTAGGGTGGATCATACATCCTTTATAGAACACACTTTGAAGCCACTTCCATATTGCAACTTGCATAGCCTGGGTCAAATGCCAAAACTGAGCGGTTATACCTAACAAGAAAGATTGAACAGGCATCCTCTTCTCCAGAAAAAAAAAATACTGTGGCATGACTTGATAGAGGTCTTTAGGACTATGAATGGGTTTCTTGGTGTTCCTGTAGAGAAGGTATTTCCACTTGTGGGGGAAGATGGGTACTAGGGGCCTTAAGTATAGGATTGTCACTAATGAATCCAATAGGGAATTCATGAGAAATTTCTTTACCTAAAGTCTGGTTGGAATGTTGAACTGGTAACCACAGGGAGTAGTTGAGGTGAAGGGAGTGTAACAACCAGAGGGACATGGATGACCAAACATCAAAAATGGCACACTATTTGACTGGGATATCAAAGTAATTCTTGGATCGTTGGAAAGAGGTTGGCAATGTGAAACGGTGCGAATGCAGCAGTTATGTTGGCAATCTGGCTACTGAGGGAATTGAAACCAAGTGAGGTCCAACCATTTCCTGAAACAAAGCCCAGTTTCACAAGTTGGAACTTGTTAAAACTTTAACTTGAACGTATTTATTGTGAAGAGAGGGTTAATGCTCCAACCTGCTGTCAAACAGGGCACCTTTGTTGTTGCATAGAGCCGACAACAGGGCTTGCTCTGTTAGCTGCGCTTCTCACTTGACGAGTATGACAGTGTTGTAGTGCAGTTTGGAGATTTTTGTCTGAGGAGTAGTGCTGAGTTTGGATTAGGTTTAGCCAAAACCAAACTAAAAAAAGTGACTTAAATCTTCCTGTAGTGGAAAATATGGAGCAGCCGCAAAACAGGGTTTGTCTTTACTTTCGTTATCCCATTCACCTGTCACTTTCCTCTAGAATTCAGACACCTAACTAAACTCTAAGGATTCCTGTCAGCTTTCGGACCTTCGAGCATCTTAGCCATTTATTAAAGAAAAAAGTGCTTGTGCTGAGGATCTGTACTTACGCTTTTTGGTACAAAAGTAATGTCAATTTTCTTGGCAACACCACTGTTTAACATTTCACTTTTCTTCGCTATGCTGTCCTTGGGAAAATTTCTCTTTGGTGACTTTAATGGATAAAGCTGAGTTGAAACCTGTAGTTGTCGGAATAAAAGCGTATTAGAGTCAAATGTAAGTATTTACTTTAAGTGGGATTTCATCTGTCAAGGAGTTATTGAACAGTGAGTGTGCATGTTCCTGAATTCATTTAAACATTTATTTAGGAGCAGCAAGTCTACAGAATTAAGACATCTCTTACCAGGAGCAATGAGCTCCAAGTGTTCCTGCACTAGTGTATAAAATCATTACGGCTCACTTAAGACTGCAGTTCTATAGAAGCAGACAGCCTTTTAGCTTGTTGAGCTCGTTCCAAAATTCAATAAGTTCCTGGCTGATCTGAAACCTAAGATCATTTACCCACTTCTTGCCCCATATCCCTTTAAAATCTTCGGTTAAGAAAAATCCATCTTTTTCAGACTTGAACAATCGATCTAGCATATAAATTGCCATTTGTGGAAGACAGTTCCAAACTGCTCATATTCATAATCTGGTAGGGTGGATCATACATCCTTTATAGAACACACTTTGAAGCCACTTCCATATTGCAACTTGCATAGCCTGGGTCAAATGCCAAAACTGAGCAGTTATACCTAACAAGAAAGATTGAACAGGCATCCTCTTCTCCAGAAAAGGTGTGTAGGAGTGTTTCCTAATTTCACTCCTGAAAGCTCCAACTAGACTAACCAATGGATATAGGTTCTCTCTATCTATCCTATCTTCCCCCCTTTAATGTCTTAAAAACTTTGATTAAATCACCCCTTAGCCTTTTAAATCCCAGGGAATACAGTGTTAGCTTGTATAATCTCTTCTCGTGATTTAACCCTAGGGGTCCAGGTATCATTCTGGTTAAATCTACATTGCACTCCCTCAAAGCCAAAAATCCTTCCTGGAGGTGTGATGTTCAAGTTATGGAACTTTTTTAGCATACAAGGTATCAAAAGCATATTTTAGAAAAATACAAGGGATCTAATATTCCATTACACTGTTGAACTTAAAGCAAACTGCTGTGATTCTGTTGCACCAAAATGAACCTTTTTATCATCATTATTACATTCTTATCCCTCTCCAATTCCACCACCCAAAAGGGTGTTGATTTCTTCCCGAGATCAAAGGCCTCCACCCTAATCATGAAGGCAATGCCCCTGAAAATACACCACGTCTCCTGTTGATGGAATACAGTGCTGACCTCAATGGAGTTCAACAAATTTAATTCATTAACACGACCAACTTTTGCCTGATTACTGCCCACATGGTGAGGAAAGAAATTTACCCCTTGGTGTAACTGGATTGTGGCCCAGTTTCCGGTGGGTGGACTTTACTTTGGCAGGAGCCATGAGGGCCAGTCTGCTCCAGTTTTTAACGACAGGCGGGCAATAGTGAAGAGTGTTAAATCTGAGCAGTGTGGATAGGGGCCCCATTGGGACACTCGCTCAGGGCTGGATTTTCCATTTAGGAGGGCGGGAAACAGGAGCCGAGGCTATTTCTGGGTCCCTTACCCATCCCGATGGTGGGGGGGGGCGGAAACAGTCGCTCTTTGGAGGTTTTGATTGGAGACACCCTCTGAAACGGCATGGGGACAGGTTGTCTGTCAATTAAGTGCGGCGGGCAGGCTCTCAAAGCTGGAGAGCCAGAGGCTTTCCTGCTTGCCAGGGCCAGCAATCTGCAATGGCTGGCCTAATTGAGAGGGTGCTTCAATGCGGAAGCACCTTCTCACCAACTTTTCTGAAGCTTCAAATTAAAAATGACTCCTACAGCCAGACCACTACTGGGGGGAGGCAGGGGTGATGGGGGGGTGGGTGGGCGGGGAATCCCTCTACAGGGCGGCCTTTTGCTGCTCTTGCACCGGGCAAGCAAGGAAGGCATCTAGGCCCGTCTGGAGTGCTGGCCTCCGGCCCTGAGAAATTCCATCTGGCCTCCTTTAATTTTTGTTAACAAAACTCTTAACAAGCTTAATCAGCTACTTGCGTCTTGGGGTGGGTGGCTTTTCCAGCTCCCAGCCAGACTCAGCAAAAATGGCCGATGCTGGGTATGGGGTCAGATACCGGCAGGCTGGCCAGCGCTGGTATTTTCGGGCCTCGTCCATCTCTGTTCTCACCCCTTGGGGGGGGGGGCCTGAAAATTCCTGCCCTCAAGCCCTGAATCATCAAAGACGGTGAGTTAATTTTCTTTTTGGTATTTTTGTGACTGCGACCCCTGCACTCACCACCTCCCCCCCCCCCCCACTTCAAAGCTTGGGACTCACCTTCACCCCTGAAGACCAAGCAGACAGGTTACATTTCCTGGTAGCTAGGGGTAGGCAGGTGCCAGAGATGCGCCCATGGTGATGTGACTGGGTTAATGCTGGAAAGGACTGGTGAGCACAAATCCCAGGCCAAGTGCCAGCATCAGAAATTCAGTCCCATTTTGTCGTTGCCATCTTCTGCACCCCTTAGTTATCAGTTAACAAAGTAGGCTGAGCAGTTAGCTAGGGAGCTAACTTGTAGATCAGATTAGTGCCAACATCACAAGAGTTCAATCCCCATTCTGGTTGAGATAGATTCTGGGGGCCTTCCTCCTTGCCCTACCTGTAGTACGCTATGGCTGGTGGGTAATCACCAAGGACCTGCCTTTGGGCAGAGAACTGAAGAAAGTAGGCTACATTTTGAAAAATAAATTGGGCTATCAAAAAGTCCTCAAGAACAAGACATATGAGGAGTCGATTACCATCTCTCCAGTAGATCCAGCTGCTGTAGTCTGAGGCCTTGAGGAGGCTGCACTGCCTCCCTTTGCACCTTTTCCTGCTTTTTTCGGTTTCTCTTTTTTCGGAAGGCTATCCAGCTTTGCTTTGACTACTTCAATTATCCTTAAATCTGCGTAGGCATTTGCAAGATCCAAAGCATTTAGCCCTAGTTTTAATGGAAACAAAAATATGGCCATGGTGTAGCATCACATGGTGAAACGTAATGCGCATATTAAGGAACAGTGTCATCAGCTGGTGTCAACCAAATTTCTCCTTCAGTGCCAAAGATAGTTGAGCAAAAATGTCCCAGAGCTTTACATGACTTTACAAACTTCAAAGAGACATTATAAAAACATGGATAAATATGCATATATCTCTCATATCCTCAGAAGAGCATAAAGCACTTCAGAGCCAATGGAAGGCTTTTGAAGTGTTGTCACTGTTGGAATACAGCAAACATGGCAGCTAATTTGTGGACAGTAAGATGATGCAAACAGGAATGATTTAATTACTTAGCAGCTTTTATTGATGTTAGTTGAGGGATAGATATTGGCTGGAGCTTTGGGAGAACTCCCCTGTTCTTTAAAAAAAAAATCCCATGCGATATTTGATGTCCACTTGAGACTGCAGATGGTTTAATGTTTAATTCAAAAGCGCCACATCTGAGAGACAGCAATGTCTCAGTACTTACTTCACTTGTGAATGAGAAATTCCTATGAATAACACATAGTACAGTGGATGTATATGTGAGCAGTATCAAAAGGTTGCGATGAGCAGAATTATTTTACTTTAACTCACAATGGGCCAAGTGGCCTCATTCTGTGCCATAAACATTCTACGATTCTAATTTTACGCTAAACATTGTTTTGGCGTATCTAAAAAAACGATTTAACTGGTGATACCACTCTAATTATCCACAAGGACAGAACACAAAAGCAAGAAGCATTCTTGCTCCTTTCAATATACATTTTCCACTATCATTGACTCTCCATTTGTAAATTAGCTAATTTTATCTCCTAAATGTGTGCACAAAACTGAAATATAGTATTACATTCGCATTACACTTGATTTTAAGGAGCTGGATCAAGTTTTTCAATCAGAATAATTTTACAGCAAAAGCTGCTGATTTACAGCAGAATTAATTTTTAATTCAGGCATTTTTTTTTAAACAAGGAGAATAAATGCTGAAACACTGAAATGTTAACACCTGAATTGGGCAGGTTGCTGCTCAAAAGCTGAAATCTGAGGTACAGCCTAGATCCACCAGGTTTCTGCTCTGTTTGAATTCTGTCACATATTTCAGACATGGGGAGTCAGGACATCTCCTACCTAACTCCCTATGTTTTGGGGGAGGAGAGTATCTGCTGCAGTTCTCCCAGCTATCTCTGGATTTTAGTCAATTGCACTATCATTAGGCCCACAAACTGTTCTGACAATGCACTGTTGGCAAGGATTTGGGGTGTCAACTATAAGGTCATTGAAGTGAACTCAAGTTTAGGACTGTTTGGAGTTAATTGTTAAAGGTTCTGCATCCTTTCTGTTCCCTTGCCAGAGAGAGGCAAAGAGCGGATTGCTATGGTAATAACACAAACAAGGATAAAAAATGCTGGAAAAACTCAGCAGGTCTGACAGAGTCTGTGGAGAGAAAGACAGAGTTAACATTTCAAGTCCATATGACTCTTCTTCAGAGTTATGGTAATAAGTTCACCAGGGAGTTAAAGAACCAACCATTGTTATCGACAATTGGACAATAAGTAATTTGATATCTCATTTCAGACCTGATAACGTTTACTTGCAATGCAAATCGTTGGACCAGATTTCTGATTGGAAGACAGGTCATGCCCAACAGTTTTTCTGGATGTGTAATTTGACCTTGTCTGCTGTGGGGTAATTCCAATGTGTAATTGGGTCCAGTCATTGTCAGGCAGGCCCAGAAGCACACAACACTAGCCCTACTACTTCCAGAGAACAGGCAGGACCAGTACCCCCACCAGGTTAGGAGCATTCACACTCCTAAATTCAGAGAATACAAAGCGCTTACATCTGAGTCCAGAGAATGCATAGCACTCACAATTCTGAGTTCAGATAGGAAGGCATGAGGGATGGAGGGACTCCAACAGGAGGAGGACGACTCTAAAATTGAGGCGTTGCTGGACTGGGAACCAATGAAGGTCACCGAGCACAGGGGCGATAGACGAATGGGGCTTGCTGTGAGTTAGGATACGTGCAGCAGAGCTTTAGGTGGGCTCAAGTTCAGAAGAAGGGAGGCTAACCAGAAAAACATCAGATTCATTGAATCTGAAACAACAAATAAATGTGATTTAATACATTTTGGTAGGAACACAGTATGCACCCCCAAGTTTTAAAGGAGAGCAACCCCAGTTTCTTTAATCTCTCCACGCAACTGAAGAAGTCTTTTGTCCTTGGTCGAATTCTCATAAATGTCCTCTGCACCCTCCAAGGCCTTGATACTCTTCCTAAAGTGTGGTGCTCAGAACTTCCAGTAGACATTCACACGTGAGATGGTTAGAGAAACTGTTCCTGTGAGCACAGCAGAGGGTTGTCTGGTAGGAAGTAACTTGTCATGATGCTCCAGCCATCTTGAGTGCGGGGACAGGCTTGATTGGCCCATCAATTTTGTACATTCGGAATCGACTCCTGAATTAATTGGCATTCTGCAGGCCAACTCTTAGAAAGCAAAGGAGTCAAACTGCTAAACGTCCTGTTCAGAGAGGCCACAAATAAAAAATAAGGTCCATATGTTGAAGGTCATTGCTGAGAGGGGTAGATAGGTCCTCGGCCTATATACCTTAAGAATAGAGCAGGTGAGGCCCAGTGCAGGAATTGGCCTGATTCAGTGACCAAAAGCAAGTTTTAGTTAGCCAATGGACTGGGACAGGGCACCATGGTTTGTTATTTTTCTTATTTCTGAGGAGGGACTGAAGTTAAGTCAAAGATGAGGGGGAATTTCTTCTTTCAGACGGTCATTAGTCTCTGTAATTCTCTTCCCTAGGGAGCAGTGGATATATTCAAGGCTGAGGTAAATTTTTAATTAACGAGGGTGTATGGGGGAAGAACAGGCAAGAAAGTGCTGTTAAGGCCACAATCCGATCAGCCATGATGAATGGCAGAGCAGGCTTGATGGGCTGATTGGCCTACTCCTATTTCTTATGATCTTAAACTAAGGTGATATTTTCTATCTACTTTACTCTGTGTTTGATTTCTGACTGTACAACAGTACAGCTTAATGATTCACATATGGTCTAGTCTTAGCAAAGCGTGATCAGTCCATTTTACAGAAGATTGAGAGAAGCATATGTGAGGATATCGTTTGTGCAGAGGATTTCTGTATCCAGTCAATATAGCAAGGAAGTCTCTAGTTAAATTCCATGGACATGCTCCTCCTTGCCTCACAAAGGACATGTTTTCGCTTATCTTGAAGGTCTTGTAATCCATTTTAAGAGGGGCTGACTTGCTTCAGCCGTAGTAAGGGAGGGGTGGTGGCTTTTTGCTCCCATCACCTCCCCACCCCCAATCCCCACAAGAAAATGCCACTTGGGTTAAAATATCATCCGGGTGCTTGCTAGTCACATCGCCTGAATTGGCAACTTCAAATAGTTCCTGCCTCAGTGTGTCAGGCACCTCACCCACTGCCAAAGCCAGCAGTGTTAAAATCAGTAAGGGTGGGAACCATGCAGGAAACGGTGTAGCTCCATTTTAACCGAACGTTCTTCACTAAAAGAGTGATAAAAATGAACTCTCAGATGCATTGTCATCAGTTTCTCTTCATTATCAAAGATGCCTGTTCCTCGTGTGTATGGAGTCATCTGTGATGCCCTCTAACGTGGTCGTAGTGCCCGATTTGCAGACCTGTATGGTGTTCCATGGTGCGGGGAAGGATGAATTGTCTGATTATCCTTTGGGACTGCCCGGTCTTTCTAGCCTTCCTTTTATTCCTAGCTGCTTGTATTCTTTGTAGTTCAAAGGAAGCAACAGCAATAATTGAGAGCACTCCATAGGTAGTTCTTTCTTGTACAGTTTTCTCCCAGTCCATGCCACATTTCCTGAGGTTTCCCTTCAAGGACTCTTAATCTTGGCCTGTCTCTCAGTTGTGAATACACGACTGCCTTAGGGATTTTATCATCAGTCATATGTACTACACATATGTCCACTCCATCTGAACTGAGTTCTGATGATGAGTGCTTCAATTCCAGACATTTCTGCTCTTTGAAGTATCTCAGGTGGTGAAAACTACCCTTGAATCAATTAAGAATAAATTGGACATTGCAAGTGGGAAATTTAGGGTCATCCTGGATGAGCGGATTAAACTCAGTAAAATGGTCTCCCTTATCTGTAATTGTCTTCTGGTAATTTTTACAATCAATCAATGGGCATTTCAAAATGATATAGTTGTTAATCATTTCTTCACAGTAAGTACTTAGTTTAGTGGGGCTCTGCCAATGGATGTGGAATGCAGCATAAAACATCGGATGAATAATTTTGAATTGAGATCTTTTACTAGTTGGTACAGAGTCATAGAATGATACAGCACAGGAGGTCATTCAGCCCATTATGCCTGTGCTGAATATATGAAGCCAGCATACAGTCTCTAATTGTTCACTGGAAGTAAACAGCATGAGATTTATCCATAAGCTTCTTTAATAAAATTGGATCATTTGTTTCTTCAGGAGCAATTAAGATCTTTTTTCAAAAAAAGACAATTTTTTTCCCCTTGATAGGCAGAATGCCTTCTACCAAGGTATGAGGTCTTCCGTAATAAAAACTGAAAGTGATGGAAAAACTCAGCAGGGCTGGCGACATCCATGCAGAGAGAAACTGAGTTAATGTTTCAAGTCAGATATGCCTATTCTGCAAAACCGAGGACTTCTCATTGCCATAGCTTGAGTCTGCTCCCAGCATGTACCACATGACATAGCGTAGGGCATCAAGGCAGTGGGGTAAATTATCAGGCAGTAGAACTGTGTTAAGGCTCCTCTTCATGACAGAGGCTTGGCTTTTTCTGTTACATATTGCTGGGGAAATACAGTCCAACTTTCGGATGGTTCTTTGAAGGTAATGGTGCACAAGGTCCTGCTACGCAAGGTGTTGGAGAGACCTGCCCACCAAGTAGAACAACAACTTTATTACAGGCCTTCTCCCATGGCAAAGACTGCACAGACCTACCCGCTACATTACGAACCTTTCCAATGATTAACATGCATGCTTGGGCTTTAACAGTGACAACACTTCAAATGGACTGTATTGGCTGTAAAGAGCTTTGGGGCATCCCAAGGCTGTGAATGAAACTGTATAAAAACAAGTCTTTTCGTCTTTTTTTTTTGTTATGAGACAGCCTTTTGGTAAAGCTGAGTTATTTAAAAATTCCAGAGAGAAACTTTAAACAACTGTCACAACCTATATTTTTAAGTAGTATGTTTGAGATGCAACTCTAAATTCAGGAATCAGACCACCAGTTCTCGAAAGGTTTTATATTAAACTAAATGAAACATTTTATTAAGTTACAACACATTAAACACATATACATGGCTACAAATTACTATTATAACTTTTAACAAATTCTTAAACTAATCTCCATTAAGGCAACAGCAACCCATAGACTTAACTAGACACCAGGCAAAGCATTTTCACTTTATGAATTCAAAATGAGGTTCCTTTCACTTTGGTACCTGTGGAGGCAGTTGTAGGCTTACGGCTACTTTGATCTTACATTGCCTCTGCCCTGCACACACGAAAACTGCTGAAGTTATACCTAGCACAGCTCATTGAATGCAAATTCTTATTGTATCACCAGCCTCTTCTAACAACAAAACCCCTTTCATAGTACCAATTTTATTAGTAATATAAACACATTACTTGGTCTCTGCTCTCTAGGTGCCAGATTTTGCTTGCCTTCTTGAATGCTCTATTCAAAAAATGCAAATGCACTCTACCTCTCTTACATCTCAAAACTAGTACACAAAGTGCCCAGACTAGCTGGCTTTAATTCAATTAAGACACACCCACAGACTAAACGGCTTTTTTTTTTAAAAAGAAAAATATTTTCCAATAATATGATATACATTAATATCTTCATGACATTTTAAATGAGCACGGTTTGCTCAGAGCACTGACAGAGCTTGGGAACCACATAGTTTGCAGCTGGGCAGGCAAATCAAGACAGCATTGCTGGCCCATGCAATTAAAGCTTCTGCCTTTTTGAACTATTAAGGACATTCTGTTCTTTCATTCATTTCCCTCTTTGATTCTCTTAACATTCTGAAAGTATTAACCAGAAAATTGGGATATCGAACCTACACCTTATCTTGGATGCAATGGAGCTAAAAATGTGGAGATTTGCAAAACAGGTTGCTGACTCAACAAATCGCCCACTTTAAACTGTCATGCCAAGCCAAGGCCTGCCAAGTTCTTTTTGCAGTAAATGTTTTCTTTCAACTTTGGTTCATAACATTTGCAGACCATGTCACCCAGTGCTAGCATTACCTTTACTGTTCTCCATGTCAACTCTAGCCCCATGATCAATCAGATACGTTACACAGTCCAATCTGCAGCTTTCAACTGCTCTCATTAAAGGTGTGGCTCCATTTATGGAAACTGCATTAATCGATGCACCAGCATCCAGTAGTAATTTGACAATGTCCTGTTGTCCTGCATGGCAAGCATGGTGAAGTGGTGTCCACCGTAAATTATCATATGCATTTATATTAGCCCTAGGAATACATAAAACATTACAACATAACTGTATTGTTCATGACGATTAGTTTCTAATGGAGCTATTCGCTCTATTAGAATGTGCTTATTCTAATTGGTAATATTAACTAGAGGTTCATATGCTCTCTTAGGAAAATAACATACAATATGACATCTACTTAGAGGCATATTGGTGTAATAATACACAAGCGATTTCCTGAAAAATCTCTAAAGAATAATAGGGTATTACTGCATATCACATCTACAATGAGGTATTATCCATTCAAGCACCACAATGCAAAGTCAATATTTCCTCAATCCAGAATTACCTGACATTATTAAACAACCAAAATCTAACAATGGTAAGTGAAGGCAAATCCCTCAAGAAAGGAATCTAAAACAAATCCCTATCATTAAGCCTTCAAGTGTGAACCTCACACTATTTTCTGACAACAAATTCCAAAAATGTTAAATTAGAACAGTACACTTCTGCTGGGAGACATTAAGCCCCATTTCCTGTTTTGCATGGGAACCCCTCAGCCTAAAAATTCAGCAACGTCCATCTCTGGGCGCTTCACTTGCAGAGTACGAACAGCCTGAGGAGGCTCTGGAGCAGGCCAAAGTTGCCCAAGGAGGCTGAATCAGATGTTAGGCCTCTTTTTCCCCCTAAGTTAATGGCTTAGAACCTGCATCTGACGTGGGTAAAGAATGCATCTTATTTGGTCCTTACTTACATGGCGTCAGATGTGTTCTGCAGCAGAATTGTGCACACATGGGGTGGATGCCATTTTTGTACATATGCAACACAGAAAAAACACACGTGCCACAGAGCCCATTTTCTTGCCCCTCACCTTTTCTCTATAAACGTTAGACAGCCACATCATGTCCAGATGGCTGAATGAAGATCATACAGAGCGAGCAATCAAGGATACAGATAATGATGCACATCAATGCTGTTCACTGCTTTACTTTGTGAAAACAATTGTAAGCACTAATCATCTTCTTGAAGTAATCTTTTGTTCCTTTAAAAGAGGTTTTGCTGACTAAAGTCAAAAACTTTGACCAAAAAAGAACACACATTGCTCCAAACTGATTTCTGGTCCCAAATTCAGTATAATTAATAAAAGTTGAAAATCTGAAGGTCTATTTATCATACAAACATACGAAATAGGAGCAGGAGTAGGCCACATAGCCCCTCAAGCCTGCTCCGCCATTCAATAAGATCATGGCTGATCTGATTGTAACCTCCAGTTCACATTCCTGCCTACCCTCAATAATCTTTCACCCCCTTGTTAATCAAGAATCTATCTATCTTTGCCTTTAAAATATTCAAAGACTCTGCTTCCACTATCTTTTGAGGAAGAGATTTCCAAAGACTCACGGCTCTCTGAGAGGAAAGATTTCTCCTCATCCCTGTCTTAAATGAATGACCCCTTATTTTTAAACAGTGACCCCTAGTTCTAGATTCTCCTACAAGAGCAAACATCCTCTTCACATCCACCCTGTCAAGGCCCCTCAGGATCTTAAAGGTCTCAATCAAGTTGCTTCTTACTCTAAACTCCAGCTGATACAAGCCTAACCTGTCCAACTTTTCCTCATAAGACAACTGTCCATTCTTGGTATTAGTCTGGTAATTTACATTTACATTTTTTCTTAAATAAGGAGACCAGTACTGTACACAATATTCCAGATGTGGTCTCACCAGTGCCCTGTACAACTGAAGCAAAACCTCCCTACCTTTGTAATCAATTCCCCTCACAATAAACGATAACATTCGATCATGGACAGAAGCAAAATAGTGCATATCACAGGGTAAATATTAAGAAAAGCAACTGAAATAAGTTCATATGATTTCCTGGTGTCAGGTTCATTAACATGATTTTGGTGGGGTCCCAGTATACTTTCCGCTATTGCTGGATTGCTCATCCTGATTGGGGATGGGGAAGAGAAGTTACTGGTGCCCTTTGCTCAGTGTAGCCTGGCTGGTGGCCCCAGCAGAAGTAGAAGAAGAAAAATTAAATGTTTTTCACACCTTCCACTTTACCTAATTCACTCAATTAATTGTTTTGTAACCAGGCAAATACAGCTCCCACGTCTGCGAATCCTGCTCCTGAATGCCAGGATCATCTGATTACTACGGTTCAGATGGTAGGAAACACATGATAGGGTGTTTTCCTATCATTTATATCTCATTACAAAATGCCTGCCCATGTGGATGTGCTGTAATCCAAATGTTATATACAGCTGCAGACTGCAAATACAGCATCAGATAGCAGAGAGCGGATGAAATATTGAGCACCCAATTTTGTTCTCTTGGACTCCCAGCATACTTGCCTAAAGTGTATTCATAGGGACAGGGGTTGGTGATTGAGCCCCTAGAGTCTGTTCAGCCACTCAGTAAGATCATAGCTGATCTGCAAACTAACTCCACATACCCACCTCTGCCCCATATCCTTCAATACCTTTGGCTAACAAAAAGCTATCAATCTCAGGTTTAAAATTAACAACCGATCTGGCATCAATTGCCATCTACGGAAGAGCGCTCCAAATTTCAAATCCCCTGAGTGAAGAGCTGCTTCCTGATTTCACACTGGCTGTAATTCTTTGACCATGTCCCCTAATCCTATGCTGGGTTTTTCCAGTCTCGCTGTGGCAGGATCCGTTGTATGGGATGGTGGCAGTCCAGCCATAAGTCCATTGACTTTCGGCAGGACTGGACGATCCCTGCAACAGGAGGGGTTGGAAAATCCCACCTTTAGACTCCCCAACACCTTCCCCAAATTTGCCCCATCAGTTTCCCTTGAAACTTGGCTCAAATCACCCGTCATCAAATTTTGCAAGAAAATCTATACCGCATCAATGAAAATAAATTCCAGATGAACTTAACAGCAGCCAGAAAGGAGTCAGACATACTTTGCTTCCAAAAGGTATTTGGCAAGTGTAAAATTTCCATCTGAACAGGCTGTCATAAGCGGTGTTGAGAAAAACTTGTCCTGCACGTCGACTGGTATTCCCTGAAAAAAAGCTCTCTTTAAAGATTGCATATCCTCTGCTCTTGCTGCGTAGTTAATACTGGTGTACACTTTTTCTGGTTTATCCAAGTACCATGCAGAGTCATCCTGCAGGGGATGCTCTGGTGGGTTATCACGACTAAATCGATTTCTATCCGTCAAAGTCTTGAAGCTTTCAATCATGAACTCTGGTGGACCGCCATCTTCACGTCGGGTGATATATTCTTCAGGAAGAGTACAAATTGGTATTGGTATCACTAATTTGCCCTTCTTGCCACGTTTACCCTTCTTACCCTTTTTCTTCTTCGGTTCATATGAAGACATAAGATAAACCTTCTCGAGGTACTTGGTACCTTTAAAGAACTCATTGATGTCAATAACTCCAGAACGAGTCTTGTCATGGGCAGTCATCAGTGCAGCTATTTCTTCTTCCTTCATCGGCACGTTTTTTTCCATAAGAATTGCGGCAAAATCCTCCTTTGCCAATGTGCCGTCGCCCCTGTCCATCGTGGCAAATGAATTCCGAAGCGCGAGCTCGTGATATAGGGACCAGTCATAAAGCCGAATAGCCCAGGGTGCGTTGGGATTTTTCACGTTGGGTTTGGTATATTTAGTGAAGAGGCGTTCAGCCTTGCGGAGTTCCTTCGACACGGCTTTGTGGCCACTGGCTTTGGCTGCGGCCGCTGGAGTTTTCTGCTGCAGGTTTTTCATTTTGGGGTTGCTTCCTAAGGTAAAAGCCAAGAAGTCAATTAAGAAAGGGATTGCAAACTGTGCACTGCAAGAAACTTTGTCATTATTCCTCTCTGTCTGGTTCTGCCTTCATGCTGAAGGTCAATGGGTTACATTGTCCTTCTTGACAATCAATGCAACTGATTGGATCAGATGTATTTTAGAAGTTTGCACTTGATGACACATATTGGAAACTCATGGGGCCCACAAGGTTTTCTAACCATAATGATCTATAGCTACATCTAAGCCGCTTTACTGCTGGCAGGCCTTTTAGATTGGCCTAAAATAGCCCTGCTAAAAATGAGCTAAAGGGGTCAACTTCCACCTTGCCCGGCATGAACTGAGCACGGGAGAGGTTAAAATAAAAGTCACTTACTGGCCTGAGATTACACTGGATACCTACTTGTAAAGGAAACATTTACAGGGCTGTGAGGAAAGAGGAGGGAAGTGGGGCTAATCGGACAACTCCTACAAAGAGCTGAAACAGGCCCGACGGGCTGAATCGTCTCCTTTCCATTAAGCTACATTCTCACCTGGCAGCAATTTATCATTGCCAACTTTGAAGTTGCCTAACTTAAATGAAAAAGTCATAGCTGGTATCAAGGCAGCCACAGGAACCAGGTGGGGAGCGGCCAAAAGAGGCCAAGCTTAGAAATATTGAGAGGATGGCTTGGGATCTAGAAGGAGCAAGAAAGTTCCAGAAAGATTCCTGGGCCTCCCTTGCCCCTGCCCTCACTGCACTGGGACTCCTCCTGCCCAGCCCCTTGCTTATTTACTGTATACCAGGGGCTATTCCCTTGGCTTGCTGGTGGTGACTGCTTCCCAATTCCTGTTTCTGCACCTGCCTGTCTTGACATTGTTAGGACCTTGAAGGTGCTGCCTGAAAAGGCAGTGGAAGCAGATTCAATAGTAACTTCCAAATGGGAGATTAGATAAATACTTGAAGGGGGAAGACTTTGCCGGGCTGTGAGGAAAGGGCGATTACTTAGACAGCTCTTTCAAAGCAGGTATGGTAGGTTGAATGGCCTCCTTCTGTATCATTCTACGATATCTCATTCCCACCCTTTCTTTGGCAATATTAACATAAGGTCAGACAGGCCTCATGAACTTGCAGACTTCCAGGTGTGCTGCACTTCTCTTGCATGTTAAAAAGGGCCTATTGCCTGAATCAGCCGGGTGCCTGACTAGAAGCCGGGCCCATCAAAATCAGTTAAAACGCTACAGCTTGCGGGGAAGCGCAGACGTCTGGCTCTCCTGCAGGCCATTGGGCCCACTCCTGGTGCATCAAAAAGATAAACCCGCCCCAACATAAGAGCAGAAGACTCTGCGTGAAGCATCGCCTTGGCTCGAGAACTTCATGACCCCGTACCTCTTTGTGCCAAAAACTTGGCAGTGTCAACAAAGCCTCCCAGTGCTGCCAGATGCAAAGCTGTGTTCCCATCCAAATTAATAACATTAATGTCACAATCATGAGCAACCAAGGCTCGAATGACCTAAAAGAAAGATACACATTGTCAGCAAACAAACAAATCTCATTTTATTTCCTTCACTACTATTTTCTTTACTTTGAATTCTTTCCATCATCAATACATTTGTGACGGCACTACAGAAGTTTATTACGAGTACAGGTTAAAGCAGGGGGTTCCTAACTGGACCATCTTGTCGATGAATTGTCCTGGGGCTTTTCACACTTCTGTAAATAATTGGACCCGGGAAGGGGATGACACAAATCAAAAGGTGGGCATCACCTTGACAAAGTATTCATCTCTTTTCGCAACAGAATCATATCAAGACTGATTCCAACTCACAAATCCTGCCTAATATAATTGGCACCGTAATATCTTGCTGTACTAAATTGTGCATAAATAGATTTTTTGGGACTCTGTCCACAATTTGGGCATTTAAGTGCAGGCTCTGCACCTGCAACAGTTTCAGAGTCAGATTGCCTGATTGTTGCTTGCCTGAATTACTTTATAAGAGAACGTGAGTGGGATATTCTTCTTTCCTGCTGGGAAAAGGCGGGGCAGGATTTCTGCCCTTGCCAACCATGATTCTGCCACATAAGTAGAATTTGCCTATATTCTCTGGAGTTTGGAAGAAGGAGTGGTGATCTGTTTGAAATGCATACGATTTTGAGAGGGCTTGACAAAGTTGATCCGAAAGGCTGTTTCCCCGGTTGGAGAGTCTAAAATTAGCAGCTCAAGGGCTTAGAATAGTGGGTCGGCCATTTTGGACTGAGATGAGAAGAAAGGGAGGAACGTGCAGGGAAATTGAGAGAGAGTAGGGGACTGGGTTGCGACCACATGACTTGCTCCTGAGGAGAGCCAGCACAGGCACGATGGGCCGAATAGCCTTCTTCTATGCTGTAACGATTCAATGATTGTAAGTTTCTTCACTCAGGGCGTTGCAATTCATTGGAATTCTCTATCCCAGAGGGCTGAGGAAAGTCAATGAATATATTCAAGACTGATATTTTTGGATGCGAAGGAATACAGGGAGTAGGGTGGGATGGCAAACTGAGGTAGAAGGTAAGCCATGATCTCACTGAATGGCGGAGCAGGCTCAAGAGGTCATGCACTCTACATCTGCCATTATTACCGAAGTATATTATGTTCTTACAGCTCTTACAGATTTTTCTGAATCAGGGTCAGTTATTATGAAGGCTCCTGGAGGGATGCCCACCAGCAAGAGGGAGCTTGCTAAGAAAATCTGGTAGAGGAGCTGCATCCTGAAAAGACAACAGAGAATTCAAAGGGACAGTGGAGTCACAAAGTGGAATTCAGCTGAAGAGTAAGTTTTCACACGTAACGGACAGGTCCCAGTGGGAGTTCTTGGGAAAAATTCATCCTTGGGATATGGACATCGTTGACAAGGCTGGTATTTATCAAGAATCTCTGGCTGCTCTGCTTGTAATGGTTTAATGTAACTAAGTGACTTGCTAGAACACTTCAGAAGGCAGTTTTGAGCCATAGGCATGGATGAGGTCCCAAAAGTCTATCTTTTCCGGGGGTCTCAGAGCACAGCAGAAATTAAAAGCAAGTCAAAGACACCAAAAAAATGATTTTCTAACCTTGCTTTTCCATTCTTTTTGTCTTGATCTTAAATATGTATCCACCAAATGCCACCCCACTGGCTCGTGGAAGTATTCTATCATTATTTAGTTTGTCATAGATATTTATAAGCTTGAAACCCTTTACAAGTCAACGCTTAACCCCCTCAGTTCTACTGAAAAGATCCCTAACTTGTCGAGCCTCTTTTCGTAATGTTAAGCCTCAATCGGGTTAACATCCCAGTGAATTTATACTGTAGCCTCCCCTCCATTGCTTAAATGCGACCCGCAATATGCTAAGCAAAAAACTGTGCACTCTACATCGCTCTAATGAAGCAGAGTTAATAGACTATTTAAAAAGGGCAGTGAATAGTTGCTTGGAAAGAGGATTATCAATGAGCATGGGGTGCTAACAGGAGAGTGTGAGGTTGGACTAGATGGTTCAAGTTAAGAAAAACACCAGCAGAGACTTGATGGACCAAATGGCTTGTTTCTGTGCTACAGCATTTTGACGATTCAGCAGCGTGTAGCATGAATCGCATTCAACCTCCTGGGAACTTCAGCAGTGCTACAAAATGAAAATAACATGGATTTATTACAAAGTATAGAAGAAAGCATGTATTTGAAAATAAGCCTCATTGGGCTGGATTTTGCAGTCAGCAGCCAATGGCGCTCACCGTTGACCTCAAAGAAAGCTGCCCACCAAGATCTAGTGATCTCTGTGGCATGGATTTCCTCTTTCCCGTTGGCAGTTCGAGTCTGGTGGCAAGTCAAAGGGGTCTCCAGGTGTCCAGCAGCAGTAATGTCATCAAGCAGAATAAATAACCAATCATAGTGAAACATTCTCACAGGCAGAAAACCAGGAAGCTAAAAGCACTTTATCCCATTCACTTCTAATTTTAAATTTTACAGATACCGAGATAAACGATTGCGACATGCACATGGGATTAAAATAGAAGTTGAAATATCATCCACTAAAAAAAAAAATACATTATTTTAAAAATATATGGAATTTCTTATCATAATAGAGAAGTCTGACATTCAAAAATAGAAAATTGCTCTTTCAGGGCTAGTGAGGTTGTTCATTAGTAATTATGAGCTTAGTATGCTGTTAAAAACCTAGTTACACCTCAGTTTACAAGACATAATTTTTCAAGTGAGGCTGAGTGGAAACTCTTTCGAGTTATCAACAGTCACAGATTGCAACTCTTTCGAGTACAATCACAGTTCCTGGTTTCCGGGAGTGGGACGTGAACCCACAACCCTCTGATTCAAAGGCGAGGGTGCTATGAACTGAGCCACAGCTGACACCTCCAAGGATGAGTGGAAGTCGTCATCAGTTCAATGATTTCTAATTAACTGCCTCAACAGCGCACCCACTGGAGATGTGTAGAATAACAGACAGCTTCTGGGTTTCTGCATGCGTGAACTTCAGAAATTGCTGTCACTTTCAGAAAAGGGGTAATGATGGCAAACACTGATAGTTTCAAAGCCAATGTCCCCGCAAAATCTAGGCAATTATTTTTACAATCTGATGTAGGTGCCATGATAGACATGAGGGCAGAGTTAATTCAGTGACTAAAGTAACACCAGTGGGTATTTGTACTGTCTCGATTTTTGTACCTCAAAATGTCCCCCTTGGGCGGCAAAATGTGCAGCGTTGTAGCGCTCGTTTTGTAGAACGTTAATCTCACATCCTTTCTCCAGTACAGCACAGACAACCTCGATTGCCCCTTCTCTTGATGCCTCCATTAAAGCAGTGTGACCGGTTAGCTATAAAAGTAATTAAAGCATGAAAAGTTTTATCAAGCCCAATCAACAAATCAGGTTAATTTTGTTACTTGTAGCCAGTAAATGTGGTTAAGTTATTACATAGTGGGATGAACTAAACTGCTGATCACAAGGTAGGAATAGGGTTTGGTGACCAATGTAAAATGTCTGATAACGTTCTTAATTACATTACATCTTGGAGTGCCAACAGAAATGGGTTCAGAGAAAAGCAGGACATTCATTTTATGCACTCCACGTAAAATGTAGCCTGCCTGGATATTTAATAGGCTGGACTTTCCCTCTGAGGGGCAGCACTGTTTCCAGGTCCCAAACCCCGAGGGGAAACAGTCACTCTTTAGGTTCAGTGTCCACTTAGTTGGCATGGAGACAGGATCCCTGTCCATTTAAGGACGGTGGGAGGGTCCTCGAAACTGGAGGTCTTCCAGCTTTAGAGGAGCAGTTGCCTACAATGGATGATAAGTAACTGAGAGGGTGCTTCAACATGTCGGCGCCTCATCAGCAACCTTTTTACATGAAAAATGGTTCCTGCAGCTAGGCCACCACTTTGGTGGGGGGGTCCCTCTAGGCTGCATTAGTCCAGGCCTTTAGGCTGCTCTTGCATGCAGGCAGGGAGAACCTGTAGGCTTGCTTGCAGTGCTGGGTGCATGGCCTGCCGCTGGGTGCCCATCTCCCAGGCAGGTAACTTTCCTCCCGCTGATTCAGGAAAGTGGAGGTCCGTTAATGGCCGTTAGCAAGGCTCTCAATGAGTTTAGTCAGCTACCCACCTCCTTGGGTCTGGTAGCCATACCAGGCCCCGGACCCTTGAGGCAAAAATAGCCAGTGCCTGAAACAAGGTCGGGAAACCAGCACACCGGCCTGTACTGGTATTTTCAGGCCCCGTCCACCTCCAGAACCAAACATTCAGCCCAATGCCCCTGAAGTACCACAGGGACCCTCCGAGCTGAGAGCCATACTCTGGTGGGCGATTGCCTGATTCTCTCAGGAAATGGAATCAACGGCTAAAAATGACCAGACATGCATTTTCTTTAGAAGTGGCTGGAGGCGAGGTCTTTCACTAGAGTTATGGCGGGAGACCAGGAGAATCTTTGTGGAAGTTCAGGACCCTTGTGCCTACTTAGGACTGTATTGTCCACCTGCCTTAGGAATCATGTTCTTCTTAAAAAAAAACAAGCTTTGCTCCCCATCTCTCATATTCCGATCCAGTCCCGTTCCTGCTCTCAAGCCAGCCCTTCACATCTCCCTCAACTCAGGGCCCTAGCCCCACTCCACTGTGCTCCATTTCCCATTGCAAGAGAGGGATGAGATCATTTTGTGGATATCAGCGTTGCAGCTGTGAACTGAATCTTCTTCCAGCTCTCTAGTTATTAACGCTGTTTTGATAACTGATAATCATTTGAACAGTGCAAGTTTGATTGAAGAAGTTCCTTCAGTACTTTTGATCTCAGCTTTCGAGAATACCAATGCTAATATCTTTCTGTTAAATCATCAAGTCAATTTCTAGATGGCTCCGTTGGCCTGAAATTGCTGGATTCTTGCTGCACCACAGGAGATACGGTGGAGGTGGAGGGGGTTGAAGAGTGGGGGGGGGGTGGAGGTGCGTGGCGGGGTGTGGTGATGTGATTATTAGGACCTCCTTTGGGGAAGGTGAGCCTTGTTGGTCAGTTGAAAATTCACATGGTACCTTGTATTTCCTTTCTTAGATCAAGAAAAAAAAATCTATCAACTATGGAGGTATAAAAATGTTTAACCAAAGCTGTTTTCCCATTCATTCATAGGTGTCACTGCCACGGTCCAACATTTGTTCCGACACCTGTACAAACTGGATAGCAATAGATCAGCATTCTCCCTGCACCACTCGTCAGTACCTGGCCTATAGCAGGGAAACCAATCATCCTTTTGGCAAACCAAATTCAACGAGCCTACTCGTGAAGAATCCCAGTATCAAGGGATCAAAAACTGCCAGCAAGTGCAGGTCCAACAGCATTGGACCTACACTCTGCATCCTTTAACTTAATTTTGAGGGACTATCTGCAGCCAAGGGTCACCTAATCAGGAGCCTCTCTCAACAACACACCATCAATGTGATCTGCATTCAAGAAGCACATCACCCATCCAATGAAGCCAGCAGGTACAAAGTTTTGACCTGATATGCTATATTGCAAACCCTAAGCACGGCTGTGCCATATTTGTCCAAGCAACCACTGCTGACACAGTCCATCTGCTCTCCACTGAACACACTGACATCATCAATGTTGGTGCCTTCTGGATAGCAAACGTCTACAAGCCCCCTAGTGTTAGCTGGGGCCAACAGCTCCTCCCAATCCCACCACACCAAGCTGTCTCTACAGGACTCTTTAATAGCCACCACATAGACTGAGGCTACCAGCGTTAATGCAGATGGTGAAAACCTTGCAAACTGGACCTCACAGCATGAGTTTGCTCTCATCCATGATCCCAAACAGCCCGGAACTTTCCACTCTGCTAGGTGGAAACATGATTACTCTCCTGATTTGCGCTGGGTCAGCTTAGTACATAGTAATCCACTTCCTGCATCATGCCCAATTTTCCACGCATCCAACGCAGACCATCTCTGAACTATACTGGACTTCAACTACGCATCGTCACCAGCTCAAAGGAAAAGAGATGGAACCTATGAAAAACCAACTGGGGGGAATACAGCAGGATATTGGAACAAAGTGTAATAACGATACCATTCCAAAATATCCCCATAGGGTTGGTATACAGTCGCTTCTACAGAGCCGTTTACAAAACAGCCAAGAGAACCATTCCAAGGGGATATCGCCCAGTTTATATATCTTGCCTGGAAGAGGGGTCTGCCGCTCTCCTCCAACAATGTGAGACCTCTGTTGACTCAGATGTGGCAGACCATCTGATTGAATCCCTAGACTGTGCCCGCCGGACCAGATGGGAGGAGACAACAAAAAACCTGGGCTTCACCCCTAGCACAGGCAGCACAATTCCAGATCTTGCCCTGAACCCTTCACCACCCTGGAGCTGGACAAAGTACTACAAACCATCAAGCTGGGCACTGCTGCTGGTTATGACAACATCCTCCGAGTTCCTCAAACATCTTGGCCCACAGGCCCACTCCTGGTCGACCCAATTCTTTACAAGGGTCATAAGCGAGGGAAGGCTGCAAAAATCCTCGTGAATGTCTAAAGTCATCGGCCTTCCAAAACCAGGCAAAGGCCCAAAATTGCCATCAAGTTACCAGCTAATAACCCTGCTATCAGCTTCCTTCAACATTGCAGAGCACCTAATCCTGCAGCAGATCAAGCCAGAAGTGAGTGCAGACCAAGCAGGCTTTCGACAAGGAAGGAACTCATGTGATCAGTTCCTCGCATTATTCACTTTCATTGAAAATGGCTTTCAAAGGAATCTTAAAACAAAGGCAATTTTCCTTGGCCTCACTGCAGTGTATGATACAGCCTGGCACATTGAACTATTCATCAAAGCATCAAGAATTCCCCATCCCTGAGCTACTGTACTGACCCAATGAACTACTACTCCAGGACAGATGGCTCAGGGTGTCTACGGGTGACAAGACTAATGCCTGGAGGAAATAGATGAACGGGCTACCACAGGGGTCTGTCTTGGCCCCCGCCCTCTTCAACTTTTTTACCAATGACCTACCCCCAACCCAGTCCTAGAAGTTTATCTATGCCGATGACATCTGCTGTGGCTTACAGGCCCAGACATTCCCTAAGCTGGAAGAAACACTAAACGACAATATTGCAAAGCTGGCCGACTAGCGCAAGACATGAGGTGGGATTTTACGGCCCCGTTTCGGCGGGGGCAGGGCCGTATGATGCGGCGAGCCGTTCAAAAGTCCATTGGCTTCGGCGGGACCTTAAAATCCCACCGACCTAAAATTCTGCCCATGGTGCCTAAAACCGAGCACCAATAAAGCAGCTTCTAGCACATTCCACCTTCACAGTACCAGCGCTAAGAGGGAACTGAACATCACCCCGGATGACCAGAGACTGAAGCATGACCCCCACCCTGTTTATCCAGGCAACACCCTTGACGGAACCTTCATGTACAGACAGCGCCTCATCAAGACTGCAGAAAAAAATTAGAACCCGCAACAGCCTCCTCAGTAAACTGTCTGGTACCTCGTGGGAATCACAGGCCAAGACCATTAAGAACCTCTGCTCTTGCCATCACACACTCAGCTGCAGAACACTCCACATCTGCCAACAAGCCTACACTTGTCTACCAATCTTCCCACACCAAATTTATCTACGTGCAACTCAACTCAACAATGTGCACCATCACAGGTACTCCTCAACCAACTCACCTCCCCCGACTTCCAGTCCTGAGCAACATTGCACTCCTGCCCCCACCGCACCCCACTCTGGACACCCCCACCCCCCCCCCCCCCCCACCCACATCAGGAGGGTAAGTGCAATAGGGAAGCTACTGGAGAAGGTCAACTCCAACACAAGCATGCCCTTACTCAAGGACCTCCTCAATAGGAGCCCTGGACGTTTGCCAGCCTGATTGAATGGCTTTGGCTCCCTGTCAGGCAGGGATTGCTGCAGAAGGAGATCACATCCCAGGAGCAAGTAGGGAGCCTATATCTAGGGCAGAGATTGTGAGGAGGGGAGCGGGCACATGGGTATGTACAGAATGGCTTGGAGGGTCGGGATATCAGAGACAGGTTGGGGTGGGGGAGGCGGCTTGTGCAGGGGGGGCAGGATTGCGGGGGATCCAAGAGCGGCAGAGGGGTCCACAACAGCAAGATAGTTAGTGGTAGCTATGGGGTTTTGGTGGACATCAATGGTGGGAACTCCCCAAAGATAAGGACCATTAGAATTGACTACTCAGTTAAACCTACAAAACACTTAAAGAAATAGACAGGGTAGATGCAGGTAAAATGTTTCCCCTGATAGGGGAGTCTAGAACAAGGGGACAGAATTTCAAAATAAGGGGGAAGCCACTTAGGACCGAGAAGAGGAGAATTTTTTTACTCAGAGGGCTGTGAATCTTTGGAATTCTCTACCTCAGTCATTGAGTATGTTGACAATAGAGATTGACAGTTTTCTAAATACAAATTATGTAAATGGCTATGGGGATAGTGTGGGAAAAAGGCATTGAAGGGGATGATCAGCCATGAACATATTGAATGGCAGAATAGGCTCAATGGGCTGAATGGCCTACTCCTGCTCCCAGATTCCTATGTTCCTAGTCCTTTCAGGTGGAGGTTCAGTTGATCCTGGTGGACCTATAGACGGATTCCTTTTGCTACCTAACCATTTAAAAACACTTAATTTACATTTTCAATCTGTATTCTATTTGCTCCCATCATTCATGTTTAAGGAGGATCTCTTTCCAATGGACATTTTTAGATTTAAGCTGATTTAACGAGACAGATTTAGAGTGATTGGCAAAAGAGCCAAAGGGAACATGAGGATACTGTTTCTTTTAAAACATAGTTGGCCATGATCTGGAATGTTCTGTCTGAAGGGACATAGCTGCAGGTTCAATTGGTGACATACAAAAGAGAATTGGACAGATACGTGAAGGGAAGTTTTTCCACAAGGTTCTGAGGAAAGAGCAGGGGATTAATTGGAAAGCTCAACCAAAGAAAAGGCATGGGCAAAAGGGGCTGAATGGCCTCTTCTTGTACTGTATCATTATGTGCTCCTATGATTCTATGTTGTTGTCTAAGTGGCATGCCTAGGCACGATGCTTACCCTATGCATTCGGGCCATCCTTACCTCAAACTTGGAATTTGGATCAGCACCTTTCTCTAGTATCTGTATACACATTTCGGTGCAGGCTGCGGCCTGTTCACAGGCTAGCAAGAAGACTGGCTTTCCATCATTTGCGCAATTGTTAACATCAGCTCCGTGGGCGAGCGCAATCTCCAAGCAACGAAGGTGGCGAACAGTCGGAGCGATGCAGTAATAGAGAATTCCTGCATAAAATTGGTTAAAAAAAAGTTTAAGGGAAAAAGAATTCATAGACCAAAACAATTCCAATTGCTGATATAATTCTGCATGATACCTAGGTACCTCCGATACCTAGAAACTTGCTTTAATTATGGCTTCATGGCAATGGGCGTGAGTCTTAGAAGAGTTATGCTCTTTAACACAGAAATTTTACTTTTTTGACGGCTTCAACTCTGTTCCCTGTAGGGTGTAGGCATATTTAGCAGAAAACTACTAATTTCTAAGTTAAATGTAATTTGCTACCACGGACCTATTTACCCAATATATAAAGATCTGATTTTTTAAATCATTCATAGGATGTGGGTGTCATTGGCTAGGCCAGCATTTATTGCCCATCCCTAATTGCCCTTGAGAAGGTGGTGGTGAGCTGCCTCCTTGAACCACTGCAGTCCATGTTTTGTAGGAACACCACAGTGCTGTTAGGGAGGGAGTTCCAGGATTTTGACCCAACGACAGTGAAGGAACGGCGATATATTTCCAAGTCAGGATGATGAATGGCTTGGAGGGGAACTTCCAGCTGGTAATGTTCCCATGTGTGTACTGCCCTTGTCCTTCTAGGTAGTAGAGATTGTGGGTTTGGAAGGTGTTGTTGAAGGAGCCTTGGTGAGCTGCTGCAGTACATTTTATAGATGGTACACACTGCTGCCACTGTGCACAGTGGTGGACGCTGTAAAATTTGAAGATGGTGGAAGGGGTGCTATCAGGTGGGCTGCTTTGCCCTGGATGGTGTTGAGCTTCTTGAGTATTGTTGGAGCTGCACTCATCCAGACAAGTGGAGAGTATTCCACCACACTCCTGGACTTGTACTGTGGGCAGGCTTTGGGGAGTCAGGAAGTGAGTTATTCATCACAGATTTCCCAGCCTCTGACCTGTTCTTGTAGCCACAGTATTTATATGGCTAGTCCAATTCAGCTTCTGGTCAATGGTAACCCCCCAGGATGCTGATAGTGGGGGTTTCAGTGATGGTAATGCCATTGAACATCAAGGGGCAATGGTTAGATTCTCTCTAGTTGGAGATTGTTGAACCAAGGCTGTAATGAGGTCAGGAGCTGAGCAGCCCTGATGGCAACCAAACTGAGTGACAGTGAGAGGTTATTGCTGAGTGTCACTTAATAGCACTGTCAATGACACCTTTCATCACATTGCTGACGATGGAGTAGATTGATGGGGCAGTAATTGACTGGGTTGGATTTGCCCTGCTTTGTGTACACAGTGCATACCTGGGCAATTTTCCACATTGCTGGGTAGATGCCAGTGTTGCAGCTGTACTGAAACAGCTTGGCTAGGGAAGCGGCAAGTCCTGGAGCTCAAGTCTTCAGTGCTTTTGCCAGAATGTTGTCAGGGCCCATAGCCTTTGGAGTACTCAATGCCTTCAGCCATTTCTTGATATCACGTGGAGTGAACTGAATTGGCTGAAGACTGGCATCTGTGATGCTGGGGACCTCAGCAGGAGGCCGAAATGGATCATCCACTTGGCACTTCTGGCTGAAGATGGCTGCAAATGCTTCAGCCTTGTCTTTGTACTGATGTGCTGGGCTCCCCCATCGCTGGAGGATGGGGATATTTGAGGAGCCTCCTATCCAATGAGTTGTTTAATTGTCCACCACCATTCAGGACTGGATGTGGCAGGACTGCAGAGCTTAGATTTCATCCGTTGGTTTTGGGATCTCTTAGCTCTGTCTATTGCATGCTTGTTCCACTGTTTGACATGCAAGTAATCCTGTGCTATGGCTTCACCAGGTTGACACCTCATTTTTAGGTATGCCTGCAGCTGCTCCTGGCATGCCCTCCTGCACTCTTCATTGAGCTAGGATTGATTCTCCGGCTTAATGGCAATGGCAGAGTGGGGGATATGCCGGGTCATGAAGTTAAAGATTGTGATGTATACAATCCTGATGCTGCTGATGGCCCACAGTGCCTCAAGGATGCCTAGTTTTGAGTTGCTAGATCTGTTCAAAATCTATCCCAATTAGCACAGTGGTAGTGCCACACAACATAATGGAGAGTATCTTCAATGTGAAGGTAGAACTTTGCCTCTACAAGGACTGTGCGATGGTCACTCCTACCAATACTGTCACAGACAGATGCATCGGAGACAGGTAGATTGGTGAGGATGAGGTCAAGTATGTTTTTCCCTCTTTCCCCCTCCCCATCTGCCACAGACCCAGCCTAGCAGCTATGTCCTTTAGGACTCGGCCAGCTTGGTCAGTAGTCGTACTATTGAGCCACTCCTGGTGATGGACATTGAAGTCCCCCACCCAGAGTACATTGAGCCCTTGCCATCCTCAGTGCTTCCTCCAAGTGGTGTTCAACATGCAGGGGTACTGATTCATCAGCTGAGTGGGGGACAATAGGTGGTAATCAGCAGGAGGTTTCCTTGCCCACATTTGACCTGATGCCATAAGGCTTCATGGGGTCCAGAGTCAACGTTGAGGACTTCATACCTGACTGTATACCACTGTGATGCCACCTCTAGTAATGTCTGGGACATTGTCTGCAAGGTAAGATTCTGTGAGTATGACTATGAGGAACAGCTCTCCCAGTTTTGGCAAAACCCCCCCCAGAAAATGTAAGGAAGACTTTGCAGGGTTGAAACGGCTGGGTGTGCCATTGTCGTTTCCGGTGTTTAGGTCAATGCCAGGTTGTCCATCCAGTTTCATTATTCCTTTTAAACTTCCTAGGGGCTTGACATAACCGGAGTAGCTTGCTAGGATATTTCAGAGGGAGTTTACACTTTGCTGTGGAGTCTGGAGTCACATGTGAAGCCAGACCAGGTAAGGATGGCAGATATCCTTCCCTAAGTGAACCAGATGGGTTTTTACAGCAATCGATGATAGCTTCATGGTCGCCATTAGACTATTTATTAGTTGCCTGGGTGGGATTTGAACCCGTGACCCCAGAGCATTAGCCTGGGCCTCTGGATTTCTAGTCCAAGTGACTTTATTATTACACCATGGAGTACCCTTGCAGTATTTAAGCGCACAAACAGAACTTGGTATTATCTGCAAGTTTGCAGACAATTCTTGCAAGACCTACATATAGGTCATTAATGAAAATATGAAGAGCTCTTCAAAATAAAGAGCTCTGTTGTCAATTTGAACTGTGACAAAAACAGGACCATGCAATTCTGATATTAATAAATCATCTTGTCTTTCAGCAATAGAGAGTTAATGAACCAAAGGAATAAGGTTGTTTTTTTCTGTGAGTTAACAGATGATTAAGTCACTGTTTCAATCTACTGGTAAGGTTGTTGTCGCCAGTCCCTCAAAACGAGGAGGACATCTGCCAGGCTTTCTGACTTGCAGTATCAGTAACGTGCAACAGAGAAAAAAAATCTATCAATAGATTTTACTGATTTATGACAAAATTGATGATATTGTTTACAATTCAATCAACAGCACGCATTCAAAATGACTGCCACCAAGGTACATTATGATCTTCAGAAATTCCTATTTACATACCAGTTCTTTAGATGATTATCATCACCACAAGCTAAGGCATGTTTACCCTTTGTTACAGTGAAAAACTCTGGAGGTAAGTCCTAGATGTGGTAGCCACAACATGATCAAAAGATTATATTGCCTTTTGAATTGCAGTCTTATTATGTTACTGCCAGATTACTACCCTAGTGGCAGTCACTACAAATGCAACTGTTTTAATTACAGTTTTCAAGTTAGGTGCAAATTCCCCTTGCTGTGTTTATATTACAGGATTGTTGTAATAATTGCTTCTGCATAAATGCCTCAGATGCTTTGGAAACTGACGGTGGCAAGGGCACAGAATGTATTCTGGGTGGGAGACTTCAATGTCTATCACCAGGAGTGACTCAGTAGCATCACTACTGGCCGAGCTGGCTGAGTTCTGCTTGTGTTGCTGGACAGTCAGAAGATTGGTCCAGCCTGCCACAGAACTGGGCACAAATTCCCCAAGAATCTGAAACCCTCCCTCACATGCCTCTAGCCATTAACCTGTCATATCCTCCTATTTTTCACCAGCATTTTAAAATTCTCCTCCTTGTTTTCAAATCTGTCCACCCTCTGGCCCCTCTGTAATATCCTCACAACCCTCCAAGATCTTTGCACTCCTCCAATTCTAGCCTGTTGCACAACCCTGATTTCCATCGTTCCACCTTTGGCTGCCGTGCCTTCAGCTGCCTCAGTCCTAAGCTCTGGAATTCCCTCGCTAAACCTCTCTGCCTCTCCAGACCTCTCTCCTCTAAGATGCTCCATAAAACTTACCCAACTTTCCTAAAATATCCTTATGCAGCTCGTTGTCAACTCTAATAGCTTTCCTACCAAGTGCCTTGAGACTTATTACTACATTAAAAGATGCTTGACATAAAAACGAATCCAATGATATTCTGCTGACATATTAAAAGTAAAATGGCTGGCAGAGAAGCAGTGGGGCCTAACAACAATAACATGCATTTATGTAGCGTTCTTAAATGTAACAAAAAGTTCCAAGGTGCAACAAAAATAGATATCGAGCCACATAAGGAGATATTAGGTCGGAAAGGTTTTAAAGGAGGAAAACTAGATAGGTGGAGAAGTCTGGGGAGGGAATTCTAGAGCTTAAGGCTTGGCAACTGAAGGCATAGCCACCAATGGTGGAGCGATTAAAATCAGGGATGCTAAAGAGGCCAGAATTGCAGGAGCGCAGAGATCATGGAGGGTCATGGGGCTGGAAGCGATTAAGGACGAGGCTGTGAAGGGGCTGGAAAATGAGGATGAGAATTTTAAAGTCAGGGTGTTGCCAGACCAGGGACCAATCCAGGCTAATATGCACAGGGGTGCTGTGTGAACGCACCTTGGTTCAATTTAGGATATGGACAGCAGAGTTTTGGATGAGATCAAGTTTATGGAAGATCCATGCAATAGACCATCCTGCTAATGGTCAAATCATTTTAATAATTAGCGTGCATATTTTGTCAGGGATTACAGGGGACACAATGAATGAAAGGACTCAGGGAATCAGCAAATCAGCAGCTCTTGCTCCTGAAATCATTCATGTTGTAGCTGCATGGCCAGCAGGAATGTGCATTAAGTGGGCAGCCCACCTTGGTGAGCAGGCTGTGTTAGTCACTATCCATTGTGTCAGATTTTCTTTAGTCTTTCATGGGACAGGGGCGGTGCCTTGAATTTGTTGCCCATCCCTAATTAATCCTCGAACTGAGCGGCTTGCTGGGCCATTTCAGAGGGCAGTTAAGAGTCAACCACATGGGTCTGGAGTCACATGTGTCAGATGGCAGATTTCCTTCCATCACTGAACCAGATGGGTTTTTTAACACCAACATGATAACGGTCACCATTACTGAGACTAGCTTTCAATTTCCAGATTTTATTAATTGGATTTAAATTCCAGCAGCTGCCGTGGGATTTAGCCTGGGCCCCTGGGTTACTAGTCTGGTGACATTACCATTATGCCGCTGCCTCCCCATAGCCATGGCAGTCTCCCGTGTAAAGCTTAGGCAATGAAGGTAGGATTATTCAAATATGTCCGAGTAGTGTATTGGACTGCATTCTCGGTTTCTAAGCACCACAGGTGCAATTACACCTGCCTTTGTTCTCCTGACAAGTAAACCTACTTCCTCCTCAAAATGCATCCCATAGCCACTGGAATACAAAGATGGAGTTCCCAGGTTTAACACTGCGGACACCGATAATGTTAAACAAAAGTTGAAAGAATTTGCATTGAGATAGTGACTTTCAAGACTTCAGAATGGGCAAACGTACTTTACAGCCAATGAATTACTTTTGATGACTTACCAAAACTGCATGAAGCTGACAACAGAGCTTCTCGCTGTTTTCATTAAAATGACCTACATGCAGGTGTTGAGTGAATCAGCTGCAGGTTTGCAGAATGATGCCATATAACGTGTTTGTGTTTGGGATATAGAGGATGCTTAATACTGCAAGCAGATCTCGATGTGTTGGGTGAATGGGCTTGTGTTTGGCAAACATGTGTGCCCCATTGCTGTAATTAAGGGAAATACAGCAGCCAAAGCAAACACAAGAAGATCCCACACGCAGCTTCCGGCATGATGTGGGTGAAGCAGGTGCTGCACATGTCCGTTGGCATGGCCACAGGAGATTGGTCCGCCATTTGTATATTGCCAGTCAGCTATGGATCAGTCTTGGCCCCAGAGGTAGCTCAGGAGTTTCAGGGTGAGCAGCAGCAGGGGTCAGGCTAGAGGGAGGGGGAAGTGAGGCAATTGAGAGGAAATGGGGTTTGGGGGGAGGCAGGTGTAGGCTGGCAGCAACCTGCAGCTTTTAAAGTGGATCCATGGGAAGAACTGCACCTCCTTGCTATACAGCAAGATGAAAATATTGTAATTCCCTTTCTAGTGTTACAGTCCCTTTAGGACTATTGGTTTGTTCCTCTGCTCCTAAGACTGACCATGACATGCTCAGCCTCAAGTGAATTTGTCAAATGATCCTCAAATTGATGTTAGGTCCCTAGGTTTCATTGAAAATTACCTAATGCTTGTTTCAGGCAAGTGCTATTGTTGTCTACAGGGCACCCTAACCAAATATGGTGTGTGGCGTACTTCGAATACAGATTGAACACATGGACACTTTAAGTGCCCACTTCACACTTGAAAAACAGGTCTGGCGTGATTGCATTTCTAGGCCACTTTCTCTTCTTCAAATAGTACCAGATGAGGCGTTCTATCATTGTGGTAGGCAGGTTGGACCTCAGTTTAATACCTCATCCGGAAGAAGGCACCTTTGACAATGCTGCACCCTCACGAATGTCAGCCTATATTGTATGCTCAAGACCTCAAGAGCTGGGCTTAAACGCATGATCTTCCCACTCAGAGGAGCAGTATCTCTGTGAAAGCAGCTGGTGTAAGCAACTGTGCCACAGAAACGGGTTTGTGTAAACCGAGCTTGAAGTGGGAAAATTCAGCTGCCAGTAGCAGTAGCAGGTTATGGCACAATTAAAATGTGAGGAATATGAAAAATCCACCAAAAAAAGGCCGCAAAATTAAACACTACCCTAAACCGTCAGCTACGGTTTTAAGACATAAACCTCACTAGGCCAGATCAGCAAATCCAAGCAGTATCCATGTTTAAATGAGTAATCAGGTGACAAAAATGATTGAATTCAGCACGGGACTTATTGACATTAATTTTAGTGCTTCACTGCAGCTTTTGCATATTCTGTATGAAGGATCGAAATGGAACTGAATTTTTAAAAATCAACGCATTTAGTGTTTATGAACTGTGCACTCGAGCCAAATTGCCCAATTCACTGAGGTGAGCACCAGCGATACAAGAATGTGATATGCCAATGTTCCTGGAATAGGTCCTATAATGAGATCACAATACTGAAAACAGATGTTGGTGTTTAAAAAACCTCATTTAATTTTGTACATGCTATATTTGGCTGTGGTGTGGAAGTCAATTGCTATCTTTGGAGAATTAATTAAAAGACAAGTTATTTTTGTTTCTTATTAGCCTACGCAACATTCTATCCATCAAAAAAAAAACCTAGATGGGAAGTGCAGGTAGCACCCAGAAACTTGCCGTGGCTCCTTCGAAAGCACCTTCCAAACCTACGAGGTTTACAGCCTAGAAGGACACGGGCAGCAAATGCAATGGGAACACCACCACCTGCAAATTCCCCTCTAAGTCACTCACCATTCCTGTCCAGTTGCTGGGTCAGAGTCCTGGGAACTCCCTCCCTAATAGCACTGTGGTTGCTATTCAAGAAGGTGGCTCACCACCACCTTAAGGGCAATTAGGAATGGGCAATAAGTGCTGGCCTAGCCAGCAACATCCACATCCCAAGAATGAATTAAAAAAAAACCTTCTTGCTAAGAGCTGTTTTAACAAATGTTGCCTTATGCAATTCCGTGTGTTTATTTTTAACAACATGCATCAATATTTGTCTGCTTGTGCCTATCTACCTTTGTTAGTAAGTCTGTTCCTGACTTTGTGTAATTGTGTCTATTACAGTGCCCATCTCTGGCCTGTTTGTGTGTTTGTCCATACTTGAATATGTCTATCTCCACCTATTTTGATATCTGTTTTTCAAATAATAATAGAACAACGGACCACAAGCTTTCTTGTGTTGACGACAACTTGTACTCACATAGCACCTTCAAATGTAATAAAACATCCCAAGGGCGCTTCACAGGAGCATTAAAAACATTATTTGAAACAGAGCCACATAAGGAGATATTAGGGTAGATGACCAAAAACCTGGTCAAAGGGATAGTTTTTAAGCAGCATCTTGAAAGAAAGGAGGAGAGGTAGAGAGGTGAAGAGATTTGGGACAGGAGTTCCAGAGCTTGGAGCTGAAGCTCTAATGCACAGCCACCAATGGAGCAGAGGTTACAATGGGGATGCTCAAGAAACCAAGATCATGGAGGGTTGTGGGGCTGGGAGAAATTACAAAGAAAGGGAGGGGGCAAGGACATGGAGCAACTTGAAAGCAAGGATAAAAAATTTAAAATCAAGGCATTTTTTTTTATTCATTCATTGGATGAGGGCACTCCTAGCAAAGTCAGTATTTATTGTCTAAGTGCCCTTCAGAAGGTGATGGTGAGCTACTTCTTGAACCACTGCATCCCTTGTGGTGTAGGTACACCCAGAGTGCTGTTAGGAATGAGTTCCAAGATTTTGACCCAGCGACAGTGGAGGAACAACAACACATTTCCAAGTCAGGATGGTGGGGAATGTAAAGGTCGTGTTCTCATGCTTCTACTACCCTTGTTCTTCTAGGTGGTTTGAAAGGTGCTGTCAAAAGAGCCTTGGCAAGTTGTTGCATTGCCTCTTGTGTGCCATTAGTGGGAGTGAATGTCTAAGGTTGTGGATGGGATGCCAATCAAGTGGGCTGCTTTGTCCTGGATGGTGTTGAGTTTCTTGAATGTTGCCAGCTAAACAAATTAGCCGTGTTCCATTGCACTCCTGATTTGTGCCTTGTTGATGGTGGGCAGGTTTTGCGGTGTCAAGAGGTGAGTTACTTGCCTCAGAATTCTCAGCCTCTATCTCTCCATGTAGGCATCGTATTTATGTGGCTGGTGCCTAGCCAGGAACCAGCGTAGGTCAGTGAGCACAGGGATGATAGGGGAACGGGACTTGGTGTGAGGTAGGACATGGCAACAGAGGTTTGGATGACCTCAAGTTTACATTGGGCAGAAAGTGGGAGGCCAACCAGGAGTGCGTTGGAATAGTCTAGTCTTGAGGTAACAAAGGTGTGAATGAGGGTGAAGGCAGCAGATGTTCAAGTGAAAAAAGCAAAATACTGCAGATGCTGGAAATCTGAAACAAAAACTGCTGGAAAAACTCAGCAGGTCTGACAGCATCTGTGGAGAGGAAGACAAAGTTAACATTTCAAGTCTGTATGACTCTTCATCAGAACTAAAGAGAAATAGGAATGTGGTGAAATATAAGCTGTTTAAGGAGGGCGGAACAGGTGGAGCTGGATAGAGGGCCAGTGATAGGTGGAGGCAAAGGAGAGATTGCCAATGATGTCATAAACAAAAGGTCAAAGGGGTGTTGACAGTGGTGATATTAGCTAAAGGATGTGCTAATGGTGACATTAAGAGTAGAATGAGCAAGTGACAGATAGCCCTAGTGGGGGTGGGGTGGGGGTAAGGGATCGAAATAGGCTAAAAGGTGGAGATAAAACAATAGATGGAAATAAATTTTAAAAATAATAGAAATAGGTGGGAAAAGAAAAATATATATATAAAAAAATATAATAATTATTAGGAAAAGGGGGGTGAGGATGGACTTAGCTCCAGCATGATGTCACCACCAAACACATCTTCCCTTCACCCCACCCCCCCATTCAGCATTCCGTAGGGACCGTTCCCTTCGGGATACCCTGGTCCACTCCTCCATCACCCCCTACACCTCAACTACCTCCCATGGCACCTTCCCATGCAACCACAGAAGGTGCAACACCAACCCCTTTACTTCCCCCCTCCTCACCATCCAAGAGCCCAAACACTTCTTTCAAGTGAAGCAGCACTTCCCTCAATTTAGTCTACTGCATTCACTGCTCCCAATGCAGTCTCCTCTACATTGGAGAGACCAAACGCAGACTGGGTGACCACTTTGCGGAACACCTTCGGTCTGTCCACAAGCATGACCCAGACCTCCCTGTCGCTTGTCATTTCAACCCACTGCCCTGCTCTCATGCCCACATGTCTGTCCTTGGCCTGCTGCAATGTTCCAGTGAAGCTCAATGCAAACTGGAGAAACAGCACCTCATCTTCCGATTAGGCATTTTACAGCATTCCGGACTTAACATTGAGTTCAACAACTTCAGATCATGAACTCTCTCCTCCATCCCCACCCCCTTTCCGATCCCCTTTTTTCTAATAATTATTATTATATTTTTCTTTTCCCACCTATTTCTATTATTATTTTTAAAATTTATTTCCATCCATTGTTTTATCTCCACCTTTTAGCTTATTTCGATTCCTTCCCCCCACCCCACCCCAACTAGGGCCATCTGTCACTTGCTCGTCCTGCTTTCTACCCTTAATGTCACTATTAGCACATCCTTTAGCTAATATCACCACCGTCAACACCCCTTTGTCCTTTTGTTTATGACATCTTTGGCAGTCTCTCCTTTGCCTCCAACTATCACTGGCCCTCTATCCAGCTCCACCTGTCCCATCCCCCTTAAACAGCTTATATTTCGCCACATTTCTATTTCTCTTTATAGTTCTGATGAAGAGTCAAACGGACTCAAAACATTAACTCTGTCTTCCTCTCCACAGATGCTGTCAGACCTGCTGAGTTTTTCCAGCAGTTTTTGTTTTTGTTCCAGATGTTCAAGTGAATTTGCTCCATTAGTCTCTAGCTTTGAGTTTGTGTCAATCTCTTTCTATGGCTACTGTGTTTGTTTATCCATATTTCTGTGCTACATTTTGGACATATGTCCATTTATCAGGACCTTATCTATGAGTGCAAATAATGGTTTATGTCTATGCTAACAGGGTCACAAACTATGTAAATATTTTGTGCCCATCTCTATGCTTATGAGTTGCTGTGACTATGTCCATCTGTTTCAGTGTTTATTCCTTGGTTAGCAATACAGAAAATATCTCCAAATAGTTCTCTCCATTGTTGTGTCTTTCCATGCGCATCTGCTGCCTTGTCCAAAATCTGTAACTGAGCAAGGGACCCAAGATACAAAATTAGAGGGCACAGCCATCACTGAGAACAAATGATGATAGATTGGGCAAAAACAAAAAACTACTGCGGATGCTGGAAATCCAAAACGAAAACAGAATTACCTGGAAAAACTCAGCAGGTCTGGCAGCATCGGCGGAGAAGAAAAGAGTCGATGTTTCGGGTCCACACGACCCTTCAACAGAACTGAAGTATAGTTAGGAGAGGGGTGAAATATTTCACCCCTCTCCTAACTATACTTCAGTTCTGTTGAAGGGTCGTGTGGACCCGAAACGTCGACTCTTTTCTCCTCCACCGATGCTGCCAGATCTGCTGAGTTTTTCCAGGTAATTCTGTAGATTGGGCAGATAGGTAGGAGATGCAGTTAAATGGAGTGAAGAATGAAGTAGCATATTTTGGGTCAAACAGTGAAAGGAGATGTACTCCAGTAAGATTCAATACAGTTGGAAGAACAGACAGAACTTGAAATATAGACACATAGATATTTAGAAAAGCTTCAATCTATATTTAGATAAAGAAGAGCCCAGACACATGGAAAACTGGATTGTATACATAGTGACAAGTTAATCATCTGGCCAAATGGAATGCACATCCAATTTATGGCAAAGAGAGACTGTGAAGTAATACATTTCTGGAAGAAAAAGAGAAGTATATCTTAAACAGTAAGATTCTTAACTGAGGGAAGGAATAGGGCCCACATAAACCAATCTTCAAAAGGTGGGAGTACAGGTAACGATGACTATAAACAAATATTCATGGTTTTATACATAGAGGCATTATTGAATTAGTTCTATATATTAGTCACAGTTCAGAATTGAATGTAGCTTTGTAGACTCCCTTAGCATTGCCAGTTGTCTCTCAATTGGTAGCGTTGCTGTCTCTAAGTCAGAAGGTTGTGGGAATCAAATTCCACTTTAGAGGCTTAAGCTCCAAAGTTTCCATTCCAGTGACGAGAGAATCCTGCACTGTCAGCAGTGCTGCCTTTACAAAGAGGTTAAACTATTTTAGTTTAATTATTTAGCTCCCTATTCATGAAAGCCAAAGTAAAAGATTGCATGGTACCATTTTAAAGGACAGCAGAGAAGTTATCCCTGGTGTCCCACTGAACACCTATCCTTCAATCAATATCACCGTCAACGTCAAGACAGATCATCTGTTTTGGTGGTTATCACATTGCTATCCGTGGGAGCTTGCGGTGTGCAGATCGGCTGCTGTGTTTCCTCATTATAACAGTGAATACACTTCAAAAAACATTTCATTAGCTATAAAGCACTTTGGACATCCTGAAGTTGCAAAAGGCACTATATAAATGCAAGTCTTTGTTTTATAGGAAGGATATTAGGGCCACAGATAGCGTACAGCAAAGATTCACTAGATTGATAGCAGAAATAGGAGGTTATAGGTATGAGGAATGATAAAAGGGGATCTATTAGAAGCTTTCAAGATTTTGAAAGAATTTCCCTGGGAAAATAAACATTGTTTCCATTTCTTGTCAAATGGGTATCAAGAGGACATAGATTAAAGATTATCATTAGAATAGCACAATAAATTTCACAATAGCTTCTAACACAATCAATCACTGCAATAACACTTCTAGACCCAAGAATATCAATCACAAGTAGAAGCTCTGTCTTTAAAGCATCGACAATAAATACATTTAAATAGAAGATCAGAGGACTGAGTGACATTCGGCACAATCACTCCACGCAACTGCCATTTTCTACCTCAATGATAAGTGTAAAGGTAAGATTCTTAAATCTTGAAAAGCAAAGTAAAATTACTTAATCTCCATTTCAAAAGCAGAACATCATACGAACCCCAGTTTGATTCCACTTCAAGTAACTTGTGGTTCAGAGCAGATATCACACACTGGAAAAATTGTTCCTTATGTATATTATTGCAGTTCAGCAGAGTGCATCTGTCTAGATGTGGTATCACACTACAGCCCATTGGGTATCCTTTACATCTTAACTCCTAGATAATCTACCCTTATAACATACTCATATGATGAGAGTAACTTTCTGAGTTTGCACTGCTGGTCAGAAAGCCCACTCACCAGCGTAAACTGGAATATCGTGGACATGGTGCCTGATTCTCAGTCCATTAAGCAAGTTTTGTACTAGTGGGCTGAATGCAGGAAATGAGAAACTAAGAGGCTAAAAATCCCAGAGGGGCTTCTTCTGCTGATCTGCTATAACATTGGCAGACCTGCCATGGAAGCCATGAAAAAAAAGCTGCATAAACAATGGGGCAGGATGTTGCTGAAAAAATAAAGGTGTGTTAGCAGATCGGCAAAATTTGGACATGGGGTAGACGATTGGGGGTGAGGCGGAGGGACGGGGTGCAGGTGCGGAGAGGGAGTCCAATCCTGGGTTAGGACTGATGAATCTGTGGGGGGAGGGTTGTCTGATCCTGGGGTAGGGTCCAATTCCAGGGTGAGCATACTGATCCTGGGAAAGGTTGTTTCTGATCCTAGGATTAGGATGGAAGTGGATTAGCATGTGGGGCTGCAGGGAAAAAAAGTACTTGCCTCTTCCAAGCTGCAGTTCTCACTTTCCTCTAACTTTGAGAAACATGACTGGCCCAGGGTTATTGCTGGAAGACAGACAAAATTTGAGGCATCCAGCCTTACTATAATATTAAATGGTCAGCCTGGCTCCCGGGAGCTGATTGGTTGCCTAATTTCTGTCCTGGCTCTGAAAAAAATTGAAAGTGGGTGGGTTGGAGACGGGTTGGGGTCAGGTATGAGTTTTTAAAAAAAATATTTTCACATCCCACTTGACCCAAAAAAAAAACCTACTCATTTTTGAGGGTTGTAATTACCCCAGTGGTTTCAGTTACAATCTCCAGAACTTACTGGTCCATTTACACAGCTCTGCCATTCACTTCACAGAAATGCTACCTCGCCCCAAGCCTCCCCATCATTTTTAAGATCTCGCTGGATTTGCACATTAATTAACTTTCTGCAGCAAGTTTAATAGTTAAGTCTGGTAAGTAGCTTCTTAACAACACGATAATTTTCACTGCAATGCCAGTCCGTCTCACTGGCCCAGAAAGGGAACAACGCAAACTGTTCAATCTCATTTCGGAATATAGTCTATTGTTGTTAAGAGATTTTAAAAATGATAAATTTCAAGTTTTTACATTTCTTTTCCTCACTTTTTCAATTCGGTCTCTTTCTTCCCTCCCTGTAGCTGACTTGATTCTGACTCACCCTCCCTCGCAGTCCTTTACTTGTTAATTTTTCAATCCTTAAATCTCAATAATTATGGAGGTACGCTGTTAGACCCACTATCCACTAGTCCCCGGTGGCCTTTTATAAGCTTGCATTTCCAGCAAGGTATGGAACAAAGATATTCTGAGTGGAAGAGTGCAGGGAAAAGTCCAACTAACATCATACTCCATGAGTTTTCAAACTCCAGCAAGACCTGGCCCATTGCTCTGGGCTTTCTTTGCTGTTTTTCTGCTGTAGTTATAGTAGATGAGCATAATGAACCATTGTAATCGGTAACCCCAACATTTTCAAATATACTTTTGTGCATATAACGAGGGGTTCAAAAAAGATTGTAGGTTCGGACAACAAAATGAGCATCAATCAGGTTATGGTGTTCATCAAGCCACAGTTTTTAAACTTAATGATACTCGGATCGAAAATCTGCAGGTAGCCACAGCCTAGTGTAAGTTCTGAGCTGCCTCTGCGCAGGATCTCTGCTGTTGACTCTGCCAACGTTTGCAGGGACAAGGGGAAGTTGATTGATTAGCACATAAATGGGGTGCATCTACACCACTAGGGCCTTCCGTGCCCGGTGGGCGCCGCGGGGACTGGGGTGTTTTGTTGACCCCTTTAATCACATTTTGGTTTAATGTTTGTAAGTTTCCATTAAACTTTGTCCTTGGTTTTACAGCTCACCTGACTTAGGGGCTGTGCTTGATTTATCCCTTATTTTATTAATTTGGTTTAATTGGTTGACTCTAAAAGAGTTACACCACTAGGGGTGCATACTGGGTGCTCACGTACTCCAGATTTCTAATCACAGCAAATCGCAGTTGCAAATGCCCAAAGAAAGCCTGTGGGCAAGTGTAAGTGTGGTGAATGGTGAGCACCATTCACTCTTCAAAATAGTGATGTGGGATGTTTTTAACGGCCGCCTGCAAGGGCAGGAGGCCCCCGGTTTAACGCCCCATCTGAAAGGCAGCGCCTCTGACAGTGCACAGTGCTGAACTCGAGTATCAGGCTGGATTTCTGTGCTTAAGTCTTTGGAGTGGGATTTTCGGAGTCAGATGTGCGTGAGCTAGCCACTCAACTACTAAGGAACAAAGGGCAAAAAGGAACAGGATGAGACTAACTAAGAATGGATGGGAAATAAAAACAGAAAGTTCTGGAAAATCTCAAGCAGGTTTGGCCGCACCTGAAGGGAGAGAAACAAGAGTTAAGATTTCGGGTCCAGTACGACTCTTCTTGGGAACTCCGAAAGATAACTCGAAACATTGACCCTGTTTTTCTCTCCCCACTAATGCTACCTGACCTGCTGAGTATTTCCAGCACTTTCTGTTTTTATTTCAGATCTCCAGCATCCACAGTATTTTGTTTTTATTACAGAAATGGATAGGATATGGATTTAAGGGGTGGAGAAAGTCTGGGGAGACCCAAGTGACTTTGAAAACCTACATTTTGTGGATGCCATTAGCTTCCCTTGGGGTCCAGTTGCACTGCAATGTTATTTTAGAAACGCGAGTGTATCATTCAATGTAAATCAGGGGAGAGGAAGCATGGATCACTGCTCACTCCAGACCATTATTAAAGGCAATTGGAGCGAACTGGCAGAGGACCCAGAGAAATGTTATGAAGTAAAGTTGTTCAGCTGCTGCACCTTCATGATTCTTACTCCGATGTTTGCACATATTGATCACCACACCTGTGACTTTTCACGATTCTTATTTTTGCAAACGTTAATATTTTTACGATGACGAATCCGGGATTTTCTCAGAAATTGCCTTGATAAATTGGCGGCCTCAATCATGTACAGTGCAAGCTACACAGAGATTGAGTGGAGATTTGCTGCCACACACACACTCTTTTTGAAGGTAATCCGCAAGTTTTGGTGCAAGTAGGTAATTTTAAGGGAGCAAATGAGCTGAGCAGTATTAACCGTCCAGGGAGAGACTGACTGGCTTGCCAGTTAGTTGTCACACTCTACCTTTGCCTTTCTGGTCTACCATGGTCATGTCTGCGTTGGCCTTCGCCAGCACCTCCAGCGTCTTGTCGTGCCCCACTTCTGCCGCGATCATCGCCGCCGTCCGACCATCTTTGTCCACCACGTTGGGCTCAGCCCCCAGGGACAGCAGCAGCTTGCAGGTTTCAACGTCGTTCGCAACGGCGGCCAAGTGCAAGGCGTATTCCCCCTGGCTGGGCTCGCTCAAGTTCACCAAGTGCGGCACTCCCATGGTCAGCAACTTCTCTATCTCGGCTTTGTCCCGCTGCCTGACATACTGGATGAGCTTATAGACTTGCAGGATCTGAAGGCGCCCTTCTGCGAAGTCAGTCATCTCAGCATTGCAAGGTCACAGGCTCCCTCCGGTTCACACTGAGGGTATTCTAAATGTGTAAAAAAAAAACCAATGAAATATTCAGTGATCAGAATCAGCCTGTTACCACCCACCCACCCCGAAGTTAATTAATCTCCTGCACACTTTCCAACTGTCTGTCTGACCTCAACTCGGGAGGATTTCTATACCTGTTGATCTGAGCCATTTAATAAAAGCGACGTAATTTGAGGCCGTCTCGTTAAAATGCAGATTAGGCAATTTACACACCGAGAAAACTTCATAAAACGGCTAAAAGTGAGAGAGTCTAGTGGGAGGTGTTCATTAAAACACTTAGATCCCGCAGCAACCAATGTGTGGAGATCCTCATTAAAGGAAGGAAGGTGGGGGGGGAGTGGGACAAGAAATAGAAGCTGTAGACACCAGAGGGAAACACAAAAGAATGAAAAGAGCTTCGGAACCAAAGCACATCTGCTCCCATGGCAACAGAACGCGGCGACATTACAAAGAATGCCAAGTAACAAGGAAATGGAAAGGGTTCCATGCCACGTGGGAGCAGGAGAGAAAGCATTAAAAGATCTCTCAGCTCTAGACGATTGAGCAACTTGTTTGAGCAGATATAAGACATATGTTGCAGGAGGGCTTCTTTTTTTTTGTTGTTGTTGAAACAGCTTTTAACCTTAGACAAAGGCACACAACTGCAGCCACTCAGCAGGTCTCAGGCAACAGAAGGTCTCAGGTGCCCCGTTGCCACAGATTCCCTTCTGGGAGGAGAACTGGTAGGAGAGAGGAGCTTTCCAGACCCATGGCCTTTCACCAGAACTGCAAGATGTTAGGAGATTTAACAGTTCGGATGCAAAGCACAGAGCCAGGAAAAAGTAGACGCTTGGGGTTGGGAAGTTACAATTTTAAGAGGGGTGGGTCTGAGACAGTGGGCAGAGGCAGATTTGGAGGAGGAGGAGGGGGCGAGATTAAATTAGGAAAATTGCATGTAGAGTCAGCTCTCTGGTGCATTCAGGCCCCCCGTGTGCTTTTGCAGCAGAGGGCAGACAATTTACATGCTATTTGGAGCAGTTGTGTGTCAGCCATGGCTCAGTCGGTAACAGTCACCTCTGAGTTATAAGGCTCTAGGTTCAAGTCCCACTCCAGCGTTTAAGCACAAAAGTCAAGGCTGACACTCCAGCGCAGTACACAGGGTGTACACAGGGAAAAAAAAATTTCTATATTTCTTAGTTCTGATGAAGGGTCATACGGACTTGAAACGTCAACTGTATCCCCCTCTGCAGATGCTGTCAGACCTGCTGAGTATTTCCAGGTATTTTTGTCTTTGTTCTAGATTTCCAGCATTCACAGTATTTTGCTTTTATCTTGGACAAATGCACAAATTATTGAAGGTGGCAGAGCAGGTTGAGAAAATGGTCAATAATGCAGACAGGATCCTGGGCTTTATAAATAAGGACATAGAATACAAAAGCAGGAAGTTATAAAATGTAGGGCCATCTGCCACTAGCTTGTCCTGCTTGCTACCCTTAATGTCCCCATTAGCACATCCTTTAGATAATATCACCACCGTCAACACCCCTTTGTCCTTTAGTCTATGACATCTTTGGCAGTCTCTTCTTGGCCTCCACCTATCACTGGCCCCCTATCGAGCTCCTCCTGTCCCACTCCCCTCTACCAGCTTATATTTCATCTCATTTCTATATTTTTTAGTTCTGATGAAGGGTCATACGGACTCGAAATGTTAACTGTATTCCTCTCCGCAGATGCTGTCAGAGCTGCTGAGTTTTTTTTTTGAAAAATATACTTTATTCATAAAATATCTGGAAGAACATTCCAAAACATTTCAAAATCACCATCACAAAAGTACAATCAGATTCAACTTTTACACATGGATCACGAGGTGCATCAATATAATCAATGAATATTGCAATCATTTCAATATGGTCATCACAGACAATCAGACAATGGTATTGGAGTTATCAACATACATCATGTTGTAGTCTGAGGTGCTTCAATACAATTATAATACAATTAGTATTCACTGCATACATTCATTTTGAGCTGTACAGCCCAAGGGGCTCTCAACGGTTCCCAGTCCCTCGGTGCACTGTGGCAGAAAGGTCTTAGACAGCGACCTTTCCCCATTGCGCCTTTGCGGCAGCTGCCCCAAGCTTTAGTACATCCCTCAGCACGTAGTCCTGGACTTTGGAATGTGCCAGTCTGCAACACTCGGCCAGGGACAACTCTTTGTGCTGGAAGACCAACAAGTTTCGGGGAGACAAAAGAGCATCTTTCACCAAGTTGATGATCCTCCAGCTGCAGTTGATGTTTTTCTCAGTGTGTGTCCCTGGGAACAGCCCATAGAGCACAGAGTCCTGTGTCATAGATCTGCTCGGGATGAACCTCGACAGAAACCACTGCATCTCTCTCCAGACCTTCTTTGCAAAGGCACAATCCACAAGGAGGTGAACAACGGTCTCGTCCCCACCACAGCCACCTCGAGGGCAATGTGCCGAGGGGGTGAGACTCCTGGCGTGTTGGAAGGATCTGACGGGGAGGGCTTTTCTCACCACCAGCCAAGCTACGTCTTGGTGCTTGTTGGAAAGTTCTGGTGATGAGGCATTCTGCCAAGTGACTTTGACACTCTGCTCGGGGAACCATCCCACAGGATCCACCCTCTCCTTTTCCCGCAGGGCCTCTAAGACATTACGTGCCGACCACTGCCTGATGGACTTGTGGTCAAAGGTGTTTCTCTGCATAAATTTTTCCACGAGGGACAGGTGGTACGGCACGGTCCAACTACTTGGAGCGTTCCGCGGCAGCGTGGCCAGACCCATCCTTCTCAATACCGGGGACAGGCAGAACCTCAGCACGTAGTGACACTTGGTGTTTGCGTACCGAGGGTCTACGCACAGCTTGATGCAGCCGCACACAAAGGTGGCCATCAGTATGAGGGTGATGTTGGGCACGTTTCTTCCCCCCTTATCTAGAGGCTTGTACATCGCCACCCTGCAGACACAATCCATTTTCGACCTCCAGATAAAGCGAAAGATGGCTTGGGTGATCGCCACCACGCAGGAGTGTGGAATGGGCCAGACCTGCGCCACGTACAGCAACAGCGAGAGTGCCTCACACCTGATGACCAGGTTCTTACCCGTAATGGAGAGGGAGCGTTGCCCCCACATGCACAGTTTTCTTTTCACCATAGACACTCGCTTCTTCCAGTTTCTAATGCATGCCCCGGTCCCTCTGAACCATATTCCCAGCACCTTCAGGCCATCAGCCCTGTCGGTGAAGGGGACAAAGGATCGGTCAGCCCAGTTCCCAAAGAACATGGCCTCGCTCTTCCCACGATTTACCCTGGCTCCCGAGGCCAGTTCGAACCGGTCGCAGATGTGGATCAGTCTGTGCACCGACAGCGGATCCGAGCAGAAGACGGCGACATCGTCCATGTACAGGGAGGCTTTGACCTGAGTGCCTCCACTGCCTAGGATTGTCACTCCTCTTATGCCTGGATACTTCCTGATGGACTCAGCAAAGGGCTCTATGCAACACACAAACAGGACAGGGGAGAGAGGGTAGCCCTGCCTGACTCCAGATTTAATAGGAAAGCTATCTGATTCCCACCCATTGATTGAGACTGCGCTACTGATGTTAGAGTAGAGCAGTTGGATCCAATTGCGAATTCCCTCCCCACACCCCATTTTGGAGAGCACATCCACCATGCAGGTGTGCGATATTCTGTCAAAGGCCTTCTCCTGATCCAGGCTGATGAGGCAGGTATCCACACCTCTGTCCTGCACATAGGCAATCGTATCCCTGAGCAGCACGAGGCTGTCAGAGATCTTCCTGCCGGGCACAGCACAGGTCTGGTCAGGGTGGATCACCAATTCCAGAGCGGAATTGACCCGATTGGCGATGACCTTGGACAGAATCTTATAGTCCACATTCAACAGTGAAATGGGTCGCCAATTTCTAATTTCCTCCCTTTCCCCCTTGTGCTTGTAGATGAGGGTGATGATGCCTTTCCTCATGAATTCTGACATGCTGCCAGCCAGGAGCATACTCTCGTACACTTATGGCAGGTCTGGGCTGATCCAGTCCCACAGAGCCGAATACAACTCCGCCGGCAAGCTTCCGGAGTTTTACTCTTCTCGAAGGACTCAAGGGCCTTAGTCAGTTCGTCAGGAGTTAGCGGTTTGTCCAGGCTCTCCCGTGTAGTGTCGTCTAAGACCTCCGTGATAGAGGACAGGAAGGACTGGGAGGCCGTGCTGTCTGTGGGCTTCACGTCATACAATCCGGCATAAAAGGATTTGCTGATCCTCAAAATGTCGGACCGTGATGACTTTACTGAGCCATCTTCTTCCTTCAGGCTGCTGATCACAGAGCTCTCTCTTTGTATCTTTTGGAAGAAGAAACGTGAGCACGTCTCATCCTGCTCCACGGAGCGGACTCTGGAACGGAAGATGATCTTGGAGGCCTCCAAGGCAAAGAGCGAGGCTTGCTGGCTCTTCACCTCTTGGAGTTCCTCCTTGACATCGACCCCCATCAACTGCAGCCGGAGCAGATTCTGCATGTTTCCCTGGAGTCAGGAAATTTCACTCTGTTCCTTTCTAGCTTTCTGGACGCCTTTGAGGATGAGAAACCTCTTGATGTTTCCCTTGATCACTTCCCACCAGTGTGTCAGGGACTCAAAGAGGGGTTTCACGGTTCTCCAACCTTTGTAATCCCTCTTGAGTTCCTCAATGTTCTCTGGGGTCAGCAGTTGCACATTTAGCTTCCATGCCCCCCTGCCCACCCTCTGGTCTTCCTCTAAGTGACAGTCAGCCAGTAGGAGGCAGTGGTCAGAGAAGAACACTGGCTTGATGTCGATGGATCTGACTGCGAACGCACGGGACACAAACAGGAAGTCTATCCTGGAACGGATGGACCCGTCTGGCCGTGACCAGGTGTATCTACGCTGCGCTCCGTCTGCAGGGTTGCTGAAGACGTCGTGCAGCTTGGCATCCTTAACTGTTTCCATTGGGGATCTGGACATTGCGTCCAATCTGCTGTCGGCCCTGCTCTATCGTCCAGCCGCATCGATGGTGCAGTTGAAGTCACCGCCCAGAATGACCGGCCTGGAGGTCCCCAGGAGCAGTGGGAGCTGCTGAAAAACCTCCAGCCGCTCAGCCCCTTGTGCCGGGCCATACACGTTAATTAACCGGAGTGGAGCATTCTTATACATTACGTCTGCTACAAGGAGGCGCCCGCCCACCACCTCCTTAACCTCGGAGACGGTGAAGTTGCCTCCCCGCAGCAGAATACCCAGGCCGGAGGAACGAGAGTCATTTCCTCCCGACCAGATCGATGGCCCGTGGGACCACCATTGTGATCATTGCCTGTAGGAGCTGAGGTGCGAAATCGCACACTCCTGCAGAAACAACAGGTCAGCTTTGACCTTGGCAAGTTAATTCAAGGTTGCAACACATCGCGTAGTAGATTTAATGCTACGCACATTTATGGATACAATCTTTACACCCATTTTAAAGCATTTAGTCTCTTACCAAACCTGTTGCCTTTGAGAGTTCCAGACTTTTGGTCTGCTCCTGCATACCCATAGTGTTCACAAATTGCCTCACTTTGGATGGGCTGAGGAAACTGTCCTGAACCTCCCCATTGGAGATGTTCTGCCCAGGTGGCATCTGGGGGTTCGTGCCAGGAACGAGATTTGAATTGTTCTCTGTTGGAGAAGACTCTCTGATCCTCTCCCCCTTTGGGGCGTTGCTGCTCCCGGCTTCCTGGAGCTGGGGTGAGCTGAGCGCTTCACTGCTCCCAGATTCCTGGGTCTGGGGTGAGCTGGCCTCTTCGGGTTGTGGGCAAAGTTGGGGTGCGCTGGTCTTCTCATTGTCTCCAACGTTCTGGAGCTCGGGTGTCTCATCCTCCAACTCCCTAGGGCTTTGCCGCTTCTTCTGTAGGTGCCGCCCTTGCCTTTCTTCGTCTGAACAGCAGCTGCCCTTGTCCTCCGTGTCGGATGGGAGACGCCTCTTGCCACTTATCTGAGAAGTGGCTTGGTCCCTTCTTAGCCCGTTCTTCCTTTTGGCTCTCTTCACCAGCTCCACTCCTCCTGCTGATTTTCCGCTGCTTCCTCCTCCTCCATTGATTCCCTCTCCTGAGGAGTGGGAGGTTCAGGGGGCAGTGCAACTAATTGGCTGTCTGCTGTCTCAATCTTTTCCTCCACCTTGTCTCTTTCTCTGCCCTCCTTTGTCCCGTTGTTCTCACTGGGGGCCTTGGTGGTTGGGGGGTTGCAAGTGTCCTTGGTAGTAGTGACATGAAACATTTTATCTGCTTCCCCCTCGTTGGTTTTGGCTGCCTGTGTATAAGTGAGGCAGCGTCTGGGGCAGGTCCTGTAGAGGTGGCCTGCCTCGCCACACAGGTTGTAGCACTTAGTCTGTTTGCAGTCCTTTGTCTGGTGCCCTTCCTGTTTGCAGTTCTTGCAGAGGGCAGCGCCGCCACATGACCAGACTTGCCGCATGACAAAGTTTGGGCTGTCCAGCGTAGACAAGGTAGCCACGGCTTCCCCCGATAGCAAAGCTGGAAGGAGGGTGGAAGATGGCTCCCTTACCATCGATCTTGAGCGTGACCTTGACCTGGCGTTTGCTTTTCCAAATCCCGAAGGCGTCTCTAACCTCGGTGCAGCTCCCAACCTTGTCGACTTACCTGGCGAAGAAGGTGAACACATCGGTGGCAGGGACGTGGGGGTTGTAGAGATGCACAGTCACCGCACGGTCCCGTTGCAACGGCAGAACACAGAGCGACTCCACCGTCAGGATCTTCATCTCCGGCTGGTCTCTCTTCTCCTCGAACACCTTCAGGAACTTGACGCAAGCTGCCACACTCCTGAAGGTCACGTCAAAATATCCAGCGCTGGGGAAGCCTTGCAGGGAGTAGATCTCCTCAGCTTCAAATCCACACACCTTCAACAGGATCCGTTTGATGAAGAAGGCCCAACCCATGGGTGCTCGTCCTTCGTGGTCCTTCACCGCCACCCGAACGTTGTTACATACCCCATGATATGGGCCTCGACTGGTTATAGCCATCGCTTCATGACTACACTTGATCTTAGCCAAAAGGCTGAGAAGCGATTCCTGCTGAGTTTTTCCAGGTATTTTTGTTTTCGTTATAAAAAAACTGTTTGGTCTCAAATGGAGTATTGTGTCCAGTCCTGGGCATCACACTTTAGGGAGGATGTGACATCATTAGAGAGATTGCAGAAAAGATTCACAAAAAAGGTCCCAGGATGAGGAACTTCAGTTATGTGGATAGATTGGAGAAGCTGGGGCTGTTTTCCTTGGTGAAGAGAAGGTTGAGAGGAGATTTGACAGAGGTATTCAAAATCATCATAGTTCTGGACAGAGTAGATAGGGAGAAATTGTTCCCATTGGTGGAAGGATCGAGAACCAGAGGACAACGATTTCATGTGATTGGCAAAAGAAGCAGTGGCAACGTGAAGAAGAAAACTTTGATGCAGCAAGTGGGGGTTAGGATCTGGAATGCACTGGCTGGGAGTGCGGTGGAGGCAGATTCAATCGTGGCTTTCAAAGGAGAATTGGATAATTATCTGAAAAGAAAATGATTTGCAGGGGCTACAGCCAAAAAGCATGGGCACTCAAACTTGGTGAGTAGTTCTTGCAGAGAACCAGCACAGACACAGGCTGAATAACCTCCTTCTGTGCTGTAACCATTCTGCGATTCTATTTATTCTAATACCTAGTTGTACTCAAAGCACATTGTTTCTTCAGATTCAAAACAATTCAGGTCTTTTTCTGCATTCGTAAAATTGAGTGTAAAAGATAATTAGCAACCAAAAGCAGATACTAACTAATGACGGTTTAAGGAGTGGATTACAGACTGTAATAAGGACAGTATATGGTTTTGTTAAGTTTCACACTATTAGCACTTTTTCACATAATATCCTACAGCATGTGGAGAAACTAAATTGGCAGTTTTACACAAGGTTAACAAGGATGCCTGGGTGTAGGAAGTGATAAACGTCACAGTGGTGCATTGGCAGGTGCTCTTTTGAGTTTAGACAGGCCAGTGGATGTTTTACTCTGTATCGCCATCTGATACTTCTGACCTCCGTGTTGCCAATGGGTGCCAAGGTAATGTAACAGGTGCTCCACTTGATACATGCGTGTTGAGCAGGATGTTGGCATTGCTTCCAGTAAAAAAAAATAAAATGATTCAATGCTATAAGCTGATTGGTGACGGTGTGTGACAGTTAGCTCTTGGAATCTGAGTTGCTGTGGCAACATGCATGTTGTGGTCTGGTGCTATGGGTAGTAGAGGCTCCAACATTCTTTCCATCACACAGCTGACCAGGAATCTCTCCTGTTCTTACCACCTGCCGTTAGTGTATGTTGGAAGGGTTTACATGTTGGTACTCAACCTGTCTGGCCATGCTATGAGCATGCCTTCCTTGGCCATCAAGTCCTGGGGTGGGACTCGAACCCGGTACTTCTGGTTTGAAGACAGGAACTCTATGCATCTAGCAAGACCCCTGTTAACCTCATTGCATAGACTTAAACAAAATAAACAACACAGAAAAAGGCTAGTTGGCCCAACCAGTCAGTAGTGGTGCTTCTATTCCACATAACTTTGTGTTCTCCAGGAACCTGAAATTTGAAGTATGATTTGATCATTGAGGAATTGATCATTGATCATTGTCAGCAACTGCTTCGGAATCATATTGACATCTCTCTCATTGACCTAACTTTTGTCTGTTTCTCCTCTGGAATGTTACTTGAGGAAGTATTTAAACAAAATCCGTAACTTTTTTTCCCCTCACGGCTGTATTCTTCTGCTTATTTTCTGTGCTCTTATATTGATGAATAACTTCTAATATGTAGTATTCATTGGTACATTTTAAATCATTCTTCAACTTACGGTGCTCATTATAGTTAAAGTATGCTTCCTGTAATGGAAATTGCCCAGGCACTATAGTTAGGGTCCAGAGGATATGTGTGACATCTAGAACCAACCCTCAATTTATAATGCTGTAATGGGGATCATGTAAATCAATGACATTGAAATATGCCTGATAATAATAGTTTTATTAACATTAATCTCGCTCTATGCTATTTTCAATGTTTAACTTAGGCTGGTATTTTCCAATGCTGTTGGTGTGGGGCGTCATGGCGGGTGGGGGAGCGGGGGGAGGTGGTCAATATGGCAAGAAGGCCAAAAACTGGTTTTACGCCATCATGAAACCAGTTTGCGATCATCCGCTCCACCCGTCAATGGTGGGCTGAGTTTCCCACCCTGCATGGTGGCAACCTAATTTTCAACACTTTAGCCTCTAATTACAAGCCTTGCTCACCAGAATCATCCCCCCATGTCAAATTTACCGCCTACGTTGGCGTGACTTCAGAACGGCGCGCTTCACCACTGCCTTTAAAAGGCATGCACCTGGCGAGCTGAACTTCAAGGGGAACTCGGAGGTGAGTGCACACAACCTTGCACAGTGCTCATTATGGCCCATAGGGCATCAAGGAAGAGGCACCACACATTCGTGGGGAGCACAGGTAAGTTGCTTTTTCCTGGCTGGCTTTCAGTGCAGTGCTGGGGCAAGGACTCCAATGCAGGTCAGGCCAGGGGTGGGGGGCAAGGTGGCACAGACTGAAGGAAGTACTCAAGCACATGCTGGGGGGATGGGGGAAGGGAGGGTGAGGGAAGCGGCCACGCACTTGGAAAAGCTTGTCAAAAGCAAGCATTCTTCCGCAGCTGAGTCCGTTCAGCAGCAGTTCCATTGACATGCTTGGAGTCAGGCCCCTGAAGCCTTTCTGCCCACTCAAGCAATGTAAAACCATGAAAGTGCCACCAAATGCTCCAGAACTTTTCGCCCCTTGGGGGCAGACTGCAAATGAATGCACGTTTTAGGGGGCAGCAGAGCAATTGGCTGACTGGGCAAGTTGTAGAATCCCCTTGCGAAAGGTGACCATGGCACAGTCACTGGTGGAGGCGCTCACAGCCTCTTGCAATGTCTTTATTAAGGTTTGGACCAGTGTCCCCCATGGTTCAAACTAACAGTGCAACCTTGCATTGCGGGTTAGGAGAATGCCTGTGCCTGAGCTGAGAGCACAGCCAAAGCTGCCGCCAACCGGTCAAGTGGAGTGGGGTGAAGGTGGGTGGGGTTTCGGAGAGTCGTGAAGCGCACTACACACTGGCCATTTGAGTGGTGGCCAGCACTCTCCGACATGCGTAAAGGGGTCTTCAGACTTAACCAAGAGGGGTCCTTAGTACACCCATGCTAACCCATGCGTCTCTCTCTTTGATCCTGCAGGAGGAGAACATCAGGATCATGGACCCTGGTAATTTAATGGTCTGCCTCATGGCTTACAGGGAGCAGAGAAGAAGAAGAAGAAGAGAGCAGCAGAGGCACCTGGTTTGGCAAAGGAAGGAGCACCTATTGCTTTTTTCCCGCCTGCTACTGCACTTAGTGCAAATCTGGGACAACTATAACCACAAAATGTTATATCAATATTTTTGCAGAAAGAAGCAGAAATGTCTTAGAAAATTGCACCCTATGATTTATACCCATGGAGTGAAACTTCATCCCACTATAGTAAACTTTAAGATCTTCTAACAAAGGCATTAAATGAGAAAATATTCATAATTAAATCCAATATTTGGTAAAGTTTAGTTATTATTACAGTATTTGAAACTGGTTAGTTGCCTGAAAACTTTAGAAACATAGAAACTAGGAGCAGGAGTAGGCCATTCAGCCCTTTGAGCCTGCTCCGCCATTTATTATGATCATGGCTGATCATCCAACTTAATAGCCTGCTCCCGCTTTCTCCACAGATCCTTTGATCTCTTTCACCCCAAGAGCTATATCTAACTCCTTCTTGAAAACATACAATGTTTTGGCCTCAACTACTTTCTGTGGTAGCGAATTCCACAGGCTCCCAACCTCTCTGGGTGAAGAAATTTCTCCTCATCTCAGTCCCAAATGGTCTACCCCGTATCCTCAGACTGTGACCCCTGATTCTGGACTCCCCCACCATCGGGAACATCCTTCCTGCATCTACCCTGTCTAGTCCTGTTAAAATTTTATAGGTTTCTATGAGATCCCCCTTCATTCTTCTGAACTCCAGCGAATATAATCCTAACCGATTCAATCTCTCCTCATACGTCAGTTCCGCCATCCTAGGAATCAGTCTGGTAAACCTTCACTGCACTCCCTCTATAGTAAGAACATCCTTCCTCAGATAAGGAGACCAAAACTGCACACAATATTCCAGGTGTGGTCTCACCAAGGCCCTGTATAATTGCAGCAAGACATCCCTGCTCCTGTACTCGAATCCTCTCGCTATGAAGGTCAACATATCATTTACCTTCTTTACCGCCTGCTGCACCTGCATACTTGCCTTCAGCGACTGGTGTACGAGGACACCCAGGTCTCGTTGCACATTCCCCGCTTTCAATTTATAGCCATTCAGATAATAATCTGCCTTCCTGTTTTTGCTAACAAAGTTTGCTACCTCACATTTATCCATATTATACTACATCTACCATGCATTTGCCCACTCACTCAGCTTGTCCAAATCACACTGAAGCATCTCTGCTTCCTCCTCACAGCTCACCCTCCCACCCAGCATTGTGTTATCTGCAAATTTGGAAATATTACATTTAGTTCCCTCATCTAAATTATTGATATATATTGTGAATAGCTGGGGTCCCAGCAACAATCCCTGCGGTACCTCACTAGTCACTGCCTGCCATTCGGAAAAAGACCCGTTTATTCCTACTCTTTGTTTCCTGTCTGCCAACCAGTTTTCTAACCATCTCAATACACTGCCCCCAATCCCATGCGCTTTAATTTTACACACTAATCTCTTATTTGGGACTTTGTTGAAAGCCTTCTGAAAGTCCAAATAAACCACATCCACTGGCCCCCTCATCAACTCTACTAGTTACATCCTCGAAAAATTCCAGTAGATTTGTTAAGCACGATTTCCCTTTCTTAAATCCATGCTGTCTCTGTCCAATTCTGCCACTGTTTTCCAAGTGCTCAGCTATTAAATCTTTTATAATGGACTCTAGAATAGACTGGTCTATAATTCCCTGTTTTCTCTCTACCTCCTTGGGATTACATTAGCTACCCTCCAATCTGTAGGAACCAGAGTCTACATAATCTCAGAAGATGACCACCAATGCATCCACTATTTCTGGGGCCACTTCCTTAATTACCCTGGAATGTAGATTATCAGGCCCTGGGGATTTATCAGCCTTCAATTTCTCCAACACCATTTCCCTACTAATATTGATTTCTTTCAGTTTCTCCCTCTCACTAAACCCTGTGTTCCCCAACATTTCTGGTATGTTATTTGTGTCCTCCTTTGTGAAGACAGAACCAAAGTATGTATTTAGTTGGTCAGCCATTTCTTTGTTCCCCATTATAAATTCCCCTGTTTCAGACTGTAAGGGACCTACATTTGTCTTCAATCTTTTTCTCTTCACATACCTATAGAAACTTTTACAGCCAGTTTTTATGTTCCCCGCAAGCTTACTCTTGTACTATTTTCCCCTTCTTAATCAATCCCTTGGTCCTCCTTTGCTGAATTCTAAAGAGCTTCCAATCCTCAGGTCTGTTGTTTTTTCTGGCCAATTTGCATGCCTCTTCCTTGGATCTAATACTACCTCTAATTTCCCTTGTAAGCCATGATTTGGCCATCTTTCCTATTTGACTTTTGCACCAGATAGGAATAAACAATTTTTGCAGTTCACTCATGCATTCTTTGAAAGTTTGCCATTGCCTATCCACCGTCATCCCTTTAAGTAACATTTCCCAATCCATCATAGCCAACTTGCGCCTCATACCATCGTAGTTTATCTTTATTAAGATTCAGGACCCTAGTCTCAGAATCAACTACGTCACTCTCCATTTTGATGAAGAATTCTATCATATTATGGTCGCTCGTCCCCAAGGGGCCTCACACAACTAGATTGCCAATTATTCCTTTCTCATTACACAATACCCAGTCTAGGATGGCCTGTTCTCTAGTTGGTTCCTCAATATACTGGTCCAGAAAACCATCCCGTATAACACTCCAGGAATTCCTCCTCTACAAATGTTCACTGAAATTTGTTTTTTTAATTCTTTAATGTTCTTTATCCTTCAGCTATGCATTGTTTGCTATTAAATATTTTCTGCTTGAATATGGTTTTATGAATTCTGGTCACTTCCTGATTTTTCACTTAGATGGCCGTTCTTTATAGTGACCCTGACAATTTGAGGTGTCTCACAGCCACGCCTGATTTTGTCTTTGATACCAATCAAGAAACTTGGCCGATCTCTGTTCCCACCCAAATCTCTTTAATTTGGGTTGGCGGCAGACAATTTTAACTCCCCACTACCAGGTCAGATAGTAGCAATTAACCTGGTACAGACGAGTGACCCCAAAACTCAGATCTTCCTGGATGATATAGCTTGGTATTGTGCCACGTAAACCCCTGTTATGCAGCTGAAGTTGCATTTGATTCCATTTATCGGGGAGAACATCATAGCTCGACGTGTTTTTGTGAAATATGAGTCTTCAGCCATCGTGGATTCAAATAGTACTCGAAAATTAACATTGACTATCCCTTACGTGCCTCCACTGGGCATTTTTTTGGCGGGCACACCTAAAATTGGACTGGTCCCCACCCCACCACCTTTCTGCTCACTCCCCAATACAGGGGAGGGGGGGTGGTATGTGGGCGCCGAAATTGGTAGATCGGTAGTCCACCCGCCTTATTTAAATAGGTCATCAAGGGTCAATTAGGCTTGTTACCAAGCCAAGTGACCCTGATAATACACTGCCCATGCCATAAAACATTTGGCGTGGGCAGTCGGGCAGGAGTGGGCGGCCCAATTTTTAGAATCATCTCTTCGAAGGGCGGGAAGGAAGGGGGGGCGGTTCTATCTTTGGCGGCTGCCCTTTGCCGATCGGGGGACAATCCCGACATCCCCGCCCTTTCTTCCTACTCCGCTGCAGCCTTAAACCCACACCCTCCGCACCTTCCCACCACCCTGAGCTGTCCAAACCCTCCCTGCCCAAGACTTGCCGGTTTCCGGGATTCATGTGCCTTCTTTCTCCTCCTTTTGCAGTCCGGCAGGGGCCACTAATGCACTCCTGGCGCTACCGGGACTGAGGGAGCTGCCTGCAAATTGGATCGGCTGGCAGCTCCCGAGGGCGGGACTTCCTCCAGTGAGGGGCAGGAGTCCCACTTGGCCCTTGTTTAGGCCACCCACAGCACGTTATAGATGCGGGACTGGCCGGCGTGGAGCGGGTCAGCTCCAAGCCAACTTTGCTTCTGTGGTTGGGCTGGGGGCTGGGGTGGGGGGTGGTGGGTTGTATTGTCCTACCCTTCCCTGTAACATTCAGCACACTATATTGATGTTTTGAACATAAAGATCTCCAGATAATAATTGAAAACAGTTTCCCAATTGGATTGGCTATGGTAAATTGCCCCTTAGTGTGCACATGTGAGTGTGTGCCCTGTGACGGACTGGCATCCCGTCCTGGGTGTACTCCGCCTAGCGCCCATTGCCTGTCGGGACAGGCTCCATCTCCCCATGACCCTGAATTGTATAAAGTGGTTCTGAAAAAGTGAGTTAAGTGAGTGAGTTCCCCAATTCAAATTTAGACGTGTTCCAGCTAAAATGATGAAAGGAATGAAGACATTCTTGCAACATTGGCATCTGAATCAATCCAATATCTTTTCTACCACAATTACAGTCTACTCCATGCTTCTTAATATCGTCCATCTCTGTCCGTAGCTTGGTCTATTCTCTGCTGAAACTCTCAACCATGCTGTTGCTACTTCCAGACTCAACTATTTCAATGCTGTCTAAATGGACCCCTTCCTCCCCGCCATCCTGAAACTTCAGCTCATCCAAATCTTGTGCAACCCATATTCATTTCTGCACCAGGTCCAACTCACCTGTCACCCCTGTCTTTGCCAGCTCACATTGGTTCCGGATTCTCCAATTCCCCGGTTTAAAATTTTTATCCTCGTGTTTACCACCCTTTATGGCCTCCTCTTTTCCCCGTCAGTAACCTCTTTCAGTGCTCCAACTGCTCAAAAAATCATCATTCCTCTTATGTTCCGGCCTCTTGTGGGCCCTTCTCTCTCTTTGCCTCATTGGTAGTAGCTGTGCCTTCAACCATCTAGACCCCATGCTCTGGAATTTCATCTGTTAGCATCTCCCTCACCTCCTCTAGTGCTCACCTGGAAATCCATCTCTATGGCCAACGGCTGGATTTTCACCTTGGGGGCTGGGAGGCTGGAAACAGGAGTCGGGACTGTTTCCGTGTCCTGAATCTGCCCCGGAGAGGACAGTCGCTCTTTGTGGTTTTCGCAGAGTGGCCAACTTAACTGACATGGAGACAAGCTCCCTGTCCAATCATGGGTGGCAGGTGGGCTGTCGAAGCTGGAGGGCCAATCCCATGCCTTCAAACTTGAGAGGAGCAGTGGCCTGCAGTGGATGGTAAGTAACTGAGAGGGTGCTTCAACATGGAGGCACCTTCCCACCAGCTTTTTAAAAACTTTAAATAAAAAAGCAGGTACGACAGCGCCAACAAGCAGGGAGGGCCTACGGACCTGCCGGAGTGCTGGCACCCCAGCCTGTCACTGGGTGCCCACCTCCAGGCAGTTAAACTGTCTCCATCGGTTTGGGAAACTGCAGGTCAAGTGAGAAATCCCAGACGGCCTCCTTTTAAGCACTGTTAATAAGGCTCTTAACGAGCCTAATTAGCTACTTGCCTCATGGGGCACGTAGCCCTGCCAGCACCAAACCCCATTGGCAAAAATGGCTGGCACCAGGGATGGAGCTGGGCACTGGTATTTTGGGCCCCATCTGCCTCTGTGCCAACCATGACTGGGCCCCAAAGTTCAACCCCAAGCTTCTGGCAGTGATTCCTTTCCCTTTCACTAGGAGTCCATTTTTTTTTTTGATTAGGCCTCTGTGAGGTGCTTTTGAACATGTTCTATATTAAAGGCTAGGAACATTAATGACTTAACTGAGCAAAACATTGGAGGTAGCACTGCAAGTACGAGCTGCATACCCAGATTGCACACCATGTTAATTTAATTGGTTCAAAGTATAACACAGAACAGTGTGTGCCTTTCATTTGTTAAAAGCTGTAGTGTAACCAAAAGAATGTGTTGAATGAAAATATTGCCACCAGGGTTTTTATTTGGAAAACTGCTCACGGCTGTAAAATGACAAAAGGCTGGATTGTGGCAATGATGTAAAGGGGTTATAGAAGGTGATGCTGAATTAAGATGATTGTCATTTAAAAGAAAATGTATTCTTGAATGTCCAACAGTTCTTGAAAACTCCTCATAGAATCGTGTAAACTCACAGCTCAGAAGGAGGCCATTCGGCCCATTGTGTCCATGTTGGCTCTTTGAAAGAGCAGTTATGGTTAGGCCCACACCCCACCTCTCTCTGTAACAACAACTTGTATTTATATAGTGCCTTTGGCTTGGTAAAACGTCCTAAGGTGCTTCACAGGAATGTTGTTGTCAAACAAAATTTAACACCAAACCACATAAGGAGATATTAGGGCAAATCAGGAGGCATTTGTGACCAAAAGCTTGGTCTAAGAGGTAGGATTTAAGGAACATCATAAAGGAGGAGAGAGAGGCGGAGATATTTAGGGAGGGAATTCCAGAGCTTAAGGCCTCGGCAACTAAAGGCAGAGCCTCCGACGGCGGAGCGATTAAAATCAGGGATGCCCAAGAGCCATAATTGGAGGAGCGCAGGTAACTCAAAGCATTGTAAAGCTGGAGGAGATTACAGAGATAGGGAGGGGAAAGACCATGGAGGGATTTAGAAATTGAGGCGATGATCAACCAGGAAGCAATAAAGATCAGCGAGCTCACAGGTGATGGGGGAACCAGATTTGGGGCAACATTGTAAGTTCCTCATCCTCATGTACCTATCCAACTTCTTTCTGAAATTATTTATGGAATCAACTTCCACCACCTTTGCAGGTAGAGCGTTCCAGATCCCGACAATTCTCTGCATGAAAAACAATTTGCTCAGTTCCTCTCTGGATCTTTTGCCACTGATCAACAACCTTGCATTTTTGACCCATTTGCCCAAGGGAATGGAGTTTCTCCATCTACTCCTGTCATAACCCCTCATCATCTTGAAAACTGTTATTAGGTCACAGTTTATCTTATTAAACAAAAATTCTTACATCAAGCATGCGTTTGGCCATCACTTTTCCTGGGGTAGATAAGATAATGGCAGTCATATGGGGACCTGAAGCCTACAACAGTATTTAGGCACACACAGCATTCCAGTTAACCAGCAGACCTTCCCTGATGCACAGCATTATAGCTTGGGCCCTCCTGATGCATTTTGAGCGATGTGCATACAATGCCAGGGAATAGTATGAATCAGCTGAGTTTGCATGACCTGGAGAGGTCAGCCTGTTTATGCACAAGCAATGGAGCTCCTGTGTAAGAGCCAGCAATGATTCACATGAGATGAATCACCAACCCCTCAGCTCATTGTTTAGCATTTGGTTTCCTTCTCACACTTTGGCATCATGCTCCCTGACTCATGTAAACTCTATGCCACATATACATGGCCGAAACGTCATATTCATAAAACAATGACAAATCACAACTAACCAAGTTTCTTTTGCAATAGGACCATGGGATCTTTTACTTCCAACTGAAAGAGCAAATGTAACCTTGGTTCAACATCTCATGTGAAAGACAGCACTCTCAATTTTAAAAAAATCAGTGAGTAAGACCACAGTAAATTGACTATGTTATAATACAGGATCTGTTATATAGTGCAATTAACTATATCATAATACAGAATATGTTACACAGTGTAGCTAACTATATTTTACAGGATATGTTACATAGTGTAATTAACTATATTATAATACAGGACACATTATATAGTGTAATTAGCTATATTATAATATAGGATACATTATATAGTGTAATTAACTATATTATGATACAGGATATGTTATACACAGGGATCAGTGCTGGGGGCCTCAATTATTTACAATGGGCAGGATTTTTCAGTTGGCGTGCAGGGGCGAGCCTGACATGCCAACGCTTAAGATGACGCGCGATGACTTTGGGCGTGTGTCCCGATGTCATTGCACTGAGTTGTGATGTTTCGTTTGGCGGGCGCGCACCGGAGTCGGCTGTGCGCCTGCCGATATGTAAATGGTCTATTAAGGCCATTAAGGGTCTAATTAAGGTAACTGTAAATGCTGCCTGTGCAACCTTACAGTTGACGGGCAGGCGAAAAGGCCAAGCAGCCTTTGCGTTTTTTAGGAAATCTCATCCACAAGTGGGATGAGGCTTCCTAAAGCTTTTATTAAATAAATTTTAAAATTTTCATAAATATAAAAACATGTCCCATCTCATGTGACACAGTCACACGCAAGGGGACATGTCTAAATAAATTTTTAAACCTTTTATTTCATAATTTCAGAAGCCCTTCAATCTCCCTGAGGTAGCTCAGTGCCTCAGGGAGATTGAAGCGCTCTTTCATGCGCTCGCTGGCCACGACTCTCCCACCTCCCCCCACCCGCACAGGTAGCGCTGAGTGCTACCGCTCGTGTCTTACACTAGGCGGGCCTTAATTGGCATCTGCATAAAATGGCGGCGATCGGCTCTGCCACTGCCCACTTCTGCCAAGCCCGTCCGCCAACCGAAAAATTCTGCCAAGATATATTAATGACTTAGATGAGGGAAGTGAATGTACTATCACAAAATTTGCAGATGCTACAAAAATAGATGGGAAGGCAAGTGGTGAGGATGACATAAGGAGTCTACAGATGGACATAGGCAGGTTATGTGACTGAGCAAAAATTTGGCAGATGGAATGTAATGTGGGAAAATGTGAGGTTATGCACTTTGGAAGGAAAAATAGAGGAGCTGAGTATTATTTAAATGGAGAAAGACTGAAGAAAGCTGCAGCACAGAGGGATTTGGGAGTCCTGGTGCATGAATCCCAAAAAGCTAACATACGCCTTTAACAGGTAATAGGGAAGGCAAAAGGAATGTTGGCCTTTACTTCAAAGCAAGTGGAGTATAAAAATAGGGAAGTCTTGCTAAGACTAACTATACAAGGCACTAGTTGGAGCACACCTAGAATACTGTGAACAGTTTTCGCCCCCTTATCTAAGGAAAGATATACTGGCATTGGAGGCCGTCCAGAAAAGGTTGACTAGGTTGATTCCGGGTATGGAGGGATTTTCTTATGAGGAGAGGTTGAGTAGGCTGGGCCTGTACTCATTGGAGTTTAGAAGAATGAGAGGCGACCTTATTGAAACATAGGATTCTTAGGGGCCTTGACAGGGTGGATGTTGAGAGGTTGTTTCCCCTTGTGGGAGAGTCTAGGACCAGAGGGCATAATCTCAGAGTAAGGGGACGCCATTTAAAACAGAGATGAGGAGGAATTTCTTCTCTCAGAGGGTAGTTAATCTGTGGAATTCTTTACCGCAGAGGCAGTAGTAGCTGGGTCGTTAAATATATTAAAGGCGGAGATAGACAGATTTTTAATCAGTAAGAGAATCAAGGGTTATGGAAAAAAGGCAGGAAAGTGGAGTTGAGGATTATCAGATCAGCCATGATCTTATTGAATGGTAGAGCAGACTCGATGGGCCGAAAGGCCTACTTCTACTCTTATGTCTTATGGTCCATTAGAGTGTAATTAATTATATTATAGTACAGGGTATGTTATATAGTGTAATTAACTATATTATAATGTAGGGTATGTTATAGAGTGTAATTAACTATATTATAGTACAGGGTATGTTATATAGTGTAATTAACTATATTATAATGTAGGGTATGTTATAGAGTGAAATTAACTATATTATAGTACAGGGTATGTTATAGAGTGTAATTAACTATATTATAATGTAGGGTATGTTATAGAGTGTAATTAACTATATTATAGTACAGGGTATGTTATATAGTGTAATTAACTATCTTATAATGCAGGGTATGTTGTGGAGTGTAATTAACTATATTATAATGCAGGATATGTTATATAGTGTCACAACCAAAATCTCCTGTTATTATAAATAACATCACTGCCCAACTGCTGGAGTTCAAGAGTACAAAGATGTCAATCACCCTGTGAAGGTATGACATTTCCTCACTTTTTTCAAAAGACTTCACAAGAAACTGCAGATTTTACTGTCAATATTTTAATTTCAGGCAAGTGATGACACTTCTATGAATGCCTTAGCAACGATACTTTGCTATTCTAAACTACTCAAAGACAAACAACACCTAGGAACAACACAGTCTAGGTAGGAATTCCCAGTGGGGTTTTGACAGATGGAGAGTCTGCAACAGGAAACAAGGTGAAGACACTGAGTCGTCACCAGTGCAATCGGCACATGCATTATCCTTAGGTGGGATCACAGACTAGTTGAACAGTGGAAGCCTCTCCTGCTCACATAAATTCTCAGCTCATCTTAGTGGTGCCGGAGGGGTTAGGGAGCGGTGGGGGGCGATGGGGGGTTTGCAGACTGTGGTAGTTCCCCTAAAGTCCTAGAGGCCTGAGTGAACTTTTGACGCAGAGAAGTAGCTGTCCTGGAAGGACCGGCTTTTGGCAACAATTAGATTGCAGTGTTGAGTTGGTGCCGGCTCATAACTGAAACCTCCTTGAGGAAGCAGCTCCAATGCCACTCTCTGGACAGACAGCAACACCTGGGACCACTCCTTGCAACCCACTGGTGCCAGGCCTGGGCTCAGGAGTTCTACTGATTTATGTCATTACAAATCGAATAGTCCTAGCTAGGTAGTGGTCATGGCAGCTCTGTGCCAGTGTGGTCCTCAAAGAAATCTATTGAAGCAATGGCTGATGCCACTCCAGAAGCCCTCAATGTGCTTTCTTGTTGCAGAAATCTCCTGTGCTTTCACTGTCTAGATGTTCTGCAGACCATGTTAGACTTACGGCACTATATGACAGGCAATTGACTTCTCCTGCTTCTCAATCATCTGAACTATTCGCATGTAAACCATCCCCACTATTTGCACATGAGATAGGTGCTCCTATTACATAGACATTGAGATCTGAGCCCACGCACTCCTCATTGGAGGGTGGTCATTTCTTCATTCTGCATGGGAGACTTTTCAACCTCTGCCACACCCAGGATTCGCTCACTAAAGCTTCCTATTTCACCTTGTCAAAACTCTTCTGCCTCACTAACTGCTTCTTCCTGATTGGTGCCTCCTTGCTTTCATGAATAGAACCGACTGCAATCACAGAGACAAGGGCTGAATTTTCCCGGCCCCGTGGTTGTGGGCTTGGAGGCTGGGGGAGGGGGGGGTGGTGGGTGGTGGAGGTGGTCACATGGTCTCCCAATGTATTCCCACCACCAGGGATCTTTCCCAGGGACAGGCTAGAAGCTGTCAGCTTACTGCTCCAGCAGTAAGGCAGCCATTCAATTTACCTTGGTAAGGCCCCATTTTGGGGTGATTTTGTGAACTCTGCACATTTTTTTGCTGGCAGTATAGTAGTCCCCCACTGTATGCAGAGGTTGCCAGCTCAAAGGACATAGCCTCCCTCCAGCAGGCTGGTCGGGGTCTGTGTTCACAAAAGGCTACAATCATGGCCAAGACTGATCCACAGAGGGGTTTGGCCTCCACACTGCTTCACTTCCTACATCCCAGAATGTTGAGGTGCTCTCACAGTCTCCCACCTGCATTAGCAGCACCCTCCCCTCCTGTTGAGGCTGCTGAGGCTGTAGAGCTGCCAGCCCTCTGATTGGACAGCAATAGATGACAAGCTCAGAGGCAGCCAATTAGGAGGCTGATTCCTGGTAAATTGTGACAATAGCCTTGCTGCTGGCCAGTGCTGGTCAGGACTCCCATTTGGTCCTAATGTTGGGAAAATTCTGCCCAAGATGTCATTGACGATGAAGTGACAGGAATTACAGATCCATGAGTGGCAGGGGCAATGCCCTGGAAGTGTCCAGGAGGTCATCAAGTGCCTACCTTCTTTATCCAAGGAGTGGTGTCCATGGAGTGAAACACAGCAGAGCTTACGGAGATGTGTTCACAATGACAATCAACCTTGAAGAAATAGTGGCCGTGCTTTATAAAGCAGAGCAAGTTGACATTACTTGATGAGCCTGGTTATACCTTCACCAATCTTCTGATGCCACTTCACCTCCCTTCTTGCCACCTAACACAACTTTGCTTGCCTATTATTTTCAGAGCTCCCTATTTGTGTTGACTCAGCATTGGGCGTTCCTCCTCTCGTTGCAGTTCTCTGTTGGTTGTGAACCATCTTTTCCTTTGTGGGAAGGAAGACAATGTTGGGGCTAATGAGGAGTCTAGGTTCTGAAGGGCTACCTGACGAGATACAGTTGCTCCTCTATGGCCAGCATCATGACACTCTTCTCTTCCCAAACTACATGATTCACATCTGAGACGCATTTGTGTCTGCTGAACAAGCATAGCTTTCTCATTGAATCAGTGGAGTTGTGGAATTCACCCTATATAAGCATGTGAGGTAAAATCAATAACTACATTGATACAAAAAATGTTGAGAGAAAGGTAGCAAAAAGTAAAATTGTTAGGGTTACGCAAAATGCATTATACATGCCATGATATGAGAAAAAATGCAATTTTGAAGGCCAGCTCTCTGTCTCGCACCACACTCCTTTTATCTTTAAAGGCAAAACTGGCAAGAATAGGAGGGAAAATGCTATATTTTTGATTGGTTTTGACTTTAAAAAATAGGGCAGAAATTGCAAGGCTCTGCTGTTGTTAGCGCAAGTATGGGATAATATTTTAGCCTCATTTCTGATATGTTCACATCTCACAAGGCTCTGCACCAGGAGTGGAGCTTCCCAATTTCTGCCCTTATATGTTATATATTCCACCCACAGAGATTGAGTGCAGACACATGATAGAGCAGTGTGGTACCCATATGGAAAGGAGTCTTATTTACTCCTAACGCACCATCTGCTCTCTCATTAGAGCAAGTTTAACAAAGTCACACTCCACCAGAAACTGAAAAGCAACACTCACCAGAGCACCAACTGCGATACCACATGCACTTAAGCTGCAACACAGTTATAGACACTGTGCAAGAATTAGATGCTGTTGTAGTGGTAGAAATACAGGAAGGTGAGATGCTGAACCTTTGTGATGAAGAGGTAGCACTAGTGGTAACTGATGAGAACCCAGCTAGTGTTCCTCTTGAGTTGCCCAAGGGTAATGACATACTTTGTAAGTGAGACTGGCACTGCATTGAAAAGGTACCTAGATCATTGCATATAACAGTGGTCTGCCTAACCAGGATGGATGTACCATCAGAATATGTGTAGCCATCTCCCGTAAGAATGAAAGAAAGACTTGCATTTATATAACAACTTTTATGACCTCAGGAAGTCCCAACATGCTTTATAGCCGCTGACGTACTTTTGAAGTGTAGTCACTGTTGTAAAGTAGGAAACATGGCAGCCAATTTGCACATGGTAAGCTTCCACAAACAGCAAGGTTGATAATGATCAGATAACCTGTTTTTTTGTGATACTGATTGCCAGATAAATATCAGTCAAGACAGCAGGATAACTCCCCTGCTCTTCTTTGAAATAATGGCTATAGGATCTCTCACATGCACCCACAAGGGCAGACAGGACCTCAGATTAATGCCACACCAGCAACAGGGCAACCACCTTTCCCCACTGGAATACCAGCCTCAATTTTTGTGTCAAATCGTGGATTAGGACTTGAACTCACGTCCTTCAGACTTAAGAGTGAGAGTGCTACTAACTGAGCCACAATAAAATAGAGACTGGTGCTCTATACTACTATATCCTGATGAGAAGATGAGTGAAGGTATGAGTGAAAGCTGTGGCTGCAGTTATATCTATATTAGGCACAGTAGGACCACCTTAATGAATGTTCTCTAACTGGTGCTATGGAAGTTTGGGGTTCTCCTCGTTCAAGACTGCAGTAAAGCTTCTACCAATGGGAATATTTTCCAGCATTCTGTAACAAATCTGTCAATTTTCTTAAAGACATGTGGTAAGGCTTTCTCTGACTTGTCCAATCATTATTTTTGTATCCAAAATGTCTGCTCAGTCAAGGATCTAATTCTTAAACATGTAGCATTATGGACGAAGTTGTTAGTCTGATTACATTTGTAACTCTATGTTTGAGGAATCATCTGTCTATCATTCCTGTTCATTCAAAGTGCTGTATCAAGCTTGATTGCTGCAGCAGGTCAACATGTTTGGTCCTCAGGAACTACTGTATTGACATGTATTATTTTCTGATGGTGGCCCTAGACCAATCACATGAAATGGAACAATAGCCTTTCCTATTTTGGTATGTATTGTCCAGATGTTAGGCACATGAGTGGCTACATGCATTTGTCAATAATGCTATGAACCTAAAGGAAGTTAACAAATTAGTCGGTGGCAAAATGGAGCTTCCGTGATGATGTTCTTTGATCAGTACACATCAAACTAGGTGATTCCTTTAATACGAATGCTTGGAAGATATAGAGGTGCAACATTGAAGGCTGTACAGACCTTCTGCCACTGGTAGAAGGAATTGAAGAAGGCCATGCATTTATATAGCACCTTAATACATCTTAAAAATATCCCAAAGCACTTCATATACAGTAAATTACTTTGAAATAGTGTGATTGTTGTTAACTAGGCAAACACAGCAGCTAGAATGGTTACAGAATAGGAGGGCATTTGGCCTATCATGTCAATGCTGGGCTGGGTCTCTGCAAGAGCAACTCATCTAGTTCCGCATTGCTGCCTTTTCTGCATTGCTAATTTATGCACAAGATCCCACAAGAGCAATTGGATCGATTGTTAATTGATCTGTGTTCATTGGTGTGGTTGAGGGGAGAATGTTGATCAGGACTAAGCAGGGACTTTAACATCATGAAACAGGCAGGTTGGGCATCTGTTTAACATCTCTTCTGAAGTACGACAATTCTGACAATGCACCATTCAGTTAGAACTGGAGTGCTGGCCTACTCTGCATGTTCAAGTCTTGGAGTGGGCCTTGGAAGTGCATTGTGCATGGTTAACTGCCCCTACAGACCTTGAAGCAATTGTACACCTCCGTCACAGTCACGTTGCTGAGCCATAGCTTACACAAAGGCTAATCCAATATGCTCAGACTTTTGATGCTGTAGAACTAACAGTGTTAGGTTCCACATGTACGCTGATGATGCAAACTCTACCTCACCACCACCTCTCTCAACTCCTCCACTGTTGCTAAATTATCAGACTGCTTAACTGACATTCAGTACTGGATGAGCAGAAATTTCCTCCAGTTAAATACTGGGAAGACTGAAGCCAATGTTTTCAGTCCCTGCTCCAACTTCACACCCTAGCAACTGGCTTCATCCCTCCCTCTGGAAATAGTCTGAGATTATGCCAGTCTGTTTGCAACCTTGGTGTCATATTTGACCCCGAGATGAGCTTCTGAACACATATTCGTGCCATTACTAAGGCCGCCTATTTCCACTTCTGTAACATCGCCCAATCTCCCTCCTGTCTCAGCTCATCTGTTGCTGAAACCCTCACCCACGCCTGAGTTTACCTTGACGATTCAAACACACTCCTGGCTGGTTTCCCACATTCTCCCCTCTGTAAACTTGAGGTCATCCAAACCTCTGCTGCCTGTGTCTTAACCCTCACCAAGTTCTGTTCCCCTATCATCCCTGTGCTCACTGGCCTACGCTGGCTCCCTCTCAGGCAACATCTTGATTTTAGAATTCTCATCCTGGTTTTCAAATCGCATCATGACCTCGTCCCTCCTGATCTTTGTAATATCAACCAGCCCCACAACTCAGCAAGGTCTCTGCGCTCTTCTAACTCTGACCTCTTGTTCATCCCCAATTATAATTGCTCCACCAATGGTGGCCGTGCCTTCAGTTGTCTAGGCCCCAAGCTCTGGAATTCCCTATCTACATCTCTCTGCCTCTGCATCTCTTTCCTCCTCTAAGGCACTTCTTAAAGCCTATTTCATTGGCAAAGCTTTGGCTCAGTGTCATATTTTGTTTTATATGCTCCTGTGAAGCACCTTTATATGTTTTATTATGTTAAAGATGCTATTTAAATATAAGTTGCTACTGTTTTAAATTATATGTCGACAGTGTCCCTTTCAGCCTCCTCCATTAAGAGCATTCCAGTAATGGTTTAAAAATGCAAACTCCTCTGTGACTCATTTCTGTGACTGTTATGCTGACCTATCTTTTGCTAATCTACACAGATCTAACCCAATAGTATTAATCTTTAAAGTGATTCCCGATGCTATATAAATTGTGCCTGTTTATTCCAAGTAGACTTGAACTAACATGAAGCAGCTGTAAACCTACGGGTCAGCCATCTCGTCACAGATCTGCAAGGAACTTCTACGAATCCCAGTGGACTTTCCGAGGTTGTAGGGGAGTGGGGGGAAGGGGAGGGGGTTCCCCACTTATCACTTAAATGGCAGTTGCCTTTGCCATAAGGGTTGTTTCTATGGTGCCTTCACGCTAGGCAGACCGTAGAATGTAACTGAGGATTGGTGAGCTGGAGAGTGCCATGTCTTCCCCTCAATCCCAGAAACAGCAAAGCTGCCCCCTCTGTAATATAAAATGCACTGCCAGGTCCTGAAAAGCCTGGGGTAGTGAGAATTCCTGACACAAGGAGTCCAGCTCCTTCAGTGGACTTTGCTTTTGGGATGAGTGGAAGCCAAAGAGGCCATCAAAAGGGTTGTGCTTTCTCCGGCCCCAAAGTATACATTTTTCTAATCTTCTCACTGAGTTGTATGTCAAATTTTAAAGGTGATGGAATACTCATTTAAATTTGAAACATGGATTCATAGTGAACACTTTGCTACATATTCCACCATTTGCTAGTTATGTCTGCTCCTTCACTAACTCGACAGAAAACAGAATTTCAATCTTTATCCATTGGAGTTGAAAGGTGAAAATCACTATCATACTTTGCTCTATTGGAGTGATCTGCGAAATGTTAATTATTATAGTGAAAAGCTGTTAGAAACTTTTGCTTTGCCATGTACCCCATGACAGTGATGTTTTGACTCCCACCCACCAGCATCCGTCAAATCTTTCAGTATGTTAGTTATTGTTGTGTTTGATGTAATTATGGTCTGGAGTCAACAAAGAATTAACATCCTGTAATCTGCACTAAATCACTGCAAGAAAATTCTCTTTCAGGCAATATATTTATACACCTTGGCAGTCACGGGTGATGGAAAACAGCTATAATTAGTCATGTAGACACATGTCACAGTGTGTCTGAACACTTCCTTTCACCTCTGCAATCTGCTTTTGAGTGTTGGTCAGATTGAAAAAAGGAAATGCTCCACCTGTCAGCTATAAATCTTCAAAAGTGAAAAGCATTTGCACTGTTTCAATTTAGTTGTTATTGAATACCGTGCATAACTTCCATAATTCAGCACCAGGTTGGCAGTTTCATTCAGAAAGGCCATGAGCATCGCTGTACCAGAAAATAAAAAATGTCCCACTGGTGGAATAGGGTGTTTTTTTGAGTCTGGTATTAAGGTATATTTGTGAAGCATAGTTGCAATCAACACTCATTACATGCTGGAATGCTGGGTGTTGACTGTGGTTGACAGAGTTCTTTTGCTTACCAGAGTCATCTCCCGCTGTGTAAATTATTCTTAAAGGGAATAACATCATGACTGTAAAGCAATAAGAAAGTGATTTTGAAAATCGACATGCATTACTGGAATACTGTGCTCCCTGTGTAAGTCTTCCAGGGATCTTTCACAGCACAGAACAAGTTTATTCAGCCCATCAGTTCTGTGCCGGCACTTGCGAACAACAATCCAGTTAGTCCCATTCCCTCGGTCTTTCTCATATCCCTGCACTTTTATCTCCTTTAAGCATTTATCCAATTCCATTTTGAAGGATCATTCCAATTCCTAACCATTCATTGCATAACAAAAAGGCTTTCCTTATGTTGCCTCCAGTTCTTTTGCTAATCATCTTATACCTGTGCCCCCTGGTTGTCATTGATTGGAAACAGTTTCTCTGTCTAAACCGCTCATGATTTTAAACACCTCTATCAAATCTCCTCTTAAGCTTCTCTACTCTAAGGAGAACAATCCCAGCTTCTCCAGTCTCTCCACCTAACTGCAATTCCTGATCCCTTGAACCATTCTTGTAAATCAGAACAAAAAAAATACTTTAGCCTATTGAGCAAACCAGCAGCAGATTAAATCTCATCATCAAATGGAAATGCAGTTTTTAAAGTTGACTCTTTTGCTTGATAGAAATTGCAGTGTATGTTTTCTGTCAGGCAGTCTCGATTTAAAAAAATCAGACATATGTCAAAGTAAAGAATCCTTGGATATGCCCGCCAAGAACTGTTTTCGTTCATTACCAATGATACAGAGAAATTCTCAAGTGTCTCAACTGAGAAGTGATTTCACATCTTTATCACTATAAATCTATGTATCAATAAAATTGACATGACTGTCACATCTTTACTTTGAAAGCTCCTATGTAAACATTTCCAATGGAGTTTTACGCATTAAATAGATTTGTCACACAGATGAGTAATAGCCTGATGTAGTCGTATGCACAGAATCATACTTTTCAACCAACATCCCAGACTTCTCCATTACCATCCCAAACATGCCATTGGGGAGCATAAAATCCAGCCCATGAAGTCTGATGCCATCAGATCAATCATGGGTAAGGAAACCTCCTGCTGTTTATCATTATCGCCCTCCCTCAGCTGATGAATCAGCACTCCTCCCTTATTTGAGCACCACTTGGAAGAGACGCTGAGGTTAGCAGGGGCACAGAATATACTCTCAGAGGTGGACTTCAATGTCCATCACCAAGAGTCACTCGGTAGCACTACTACTGGCCAAGCTGGCTGAGTCCTGAAGGATACATTTACCAAACTGGGCCTGCGGCAGGTTGTGAGAGAACCAACAAATGGGAAAAACCTCCTTGAACTTGCTGTCACCAGCATACCTGTCACAGATGCATCTGTCCATGACAATATTGGTAGGAGCAACTACTGCACAGTCCTTGTGGAGATGAAGTCCCATCTTCACTCTGAAGACACCCTTCAGAATGCTGTGTGGCCCTACCAATGTGCTAAATGGGATAACTTCAGAACAAACCTGGTAGCTCAAAGTTGGACACCCATGAGGTGCTGTGGGTGATCAGCAGCAGAACTGCATTCCCCCACAATCTATAACCTCATGGCCCAGTATATTCCTCACTCTAGTACTACCATCAAGTCAGGGGAAATAACCCTAGTTCAAGAGGAGTGTAAAAGAGTATGCCAGGAGCAGCACCAGACATACCTAAAAATGAGGAGAAAACCTGGTGAAGCTTTGACACAGGACCACATGCATGATAGACAGCAGAAGCAGCCTGCTAAAGACAGAGCCAAGCAATCCCACAACCAATGGATCAGATCAATGCTTTGCAGTCCTGCCACACCCAGTCATGAATGGTGGTGGACAATTATACAACTAACTGGAGGTGGAGGAAGAGGTTGCATAAATACCCCCATCCTCAATGATAGTGGAGATCAGTACATCAGAGCAAAAGACAAGGCTGAAGCCTTTGCAACCATCTTCAGCCAGAAATGCCGAGCAGATAATCCATCACAGCCTCCTCCTAATGTCCCCACCTTCACAGTTGCAGGTCCTTAGTCAATTTGATTTATTCCGCATGATATCCAGAAACAGTTGAGTGCAGTGGATATAAGTCCTGGCAAGATTCTGGTTGTATTGCTGAGGGCTTGCACTCCAGAACCTGCTTCTAGCCAAGCTCTTCCAGTGCAACTACAGCACTGCTATTTGCCTAATGAGCAGATAATTGTGCAAATATGTCTTATCCACAAAACGTTAATTACCATTTAGTCTCAATGAACAGCAAAGTGATGGAAAATGACAGTGATAGTGCTATCAAGGAGCACTTTACTCACCAATAACCTGCTCGCCAATGTTCAGTTTAGTTCTGCCAGGACCTCCTGACTTCATTACAGCCTTGATGTAATCGTGAACAAAAGAGCTGAACTCAAGAGATGAGGTGAGAGTTACTGAGCTTGACATCAAGGCAGCATTTGACCAAGTGTGGTATCAAAGTGCCCTAGTAAAATTGAAGTCAATAGGAATCAGGGAATACTCTCCACTGTCTGGAGCCATACCTAGCACAAAGGAAGATGATTATGGTGATTGCAGGCAAATTATCCTGCTCCAGGAAGGACATCACTGCAGGAGTTCCTCAGGATAGTTTCCAAGGCCCAACCATCTTCAGCTGCTTCTTCAATAAGCTTCCCTCCATCATCAGTTCATAAGTGGGATGTTCAGTGATTATTGCACAATATTCAATGCCATTCTCAACTCCTCAGACGGATGAAGTCAGTGCCAAAATGCAGCATGAGCCGAATAACTTTCAGGTTTGGGCTGACTAGTGGCAAGTAACATCCGTGTCACACAAGTGCCAGGCAATGATGATTTCCAATAAAAAAAGTCTAACTACCTTCTCTTGATATTCAATGGTATTACCGTCGCTGGATCCCCACAATCAATATCCTGGGGGTTACCTTTGACCAGAAACTGAACTGGATCAGCCATATAAATACTGTGGCTATGAGGGCAGGTCAGAGGCTGGGAATTCTGTGGCAAGTAACTCACCTCCTGACTCCCCAAAGCCTGTCCACCATCTACAAGGCACAAGTCAGGAGGGTGATGGAACACTCCTCACTTGCCTGGATAAGTGCAGCTCCAACAATAGTCAAGAAACTTGACAACTTCCAGGACAAAGCAGCCCCGCTTGCTCAACACCTCATCCACCACCTTAAACATTCACTTCCTCAAACAATGGCGGTGCACTGTGGCAGCAGTGTGTATCAACTACAAGATGCACCGCAGCAACTTGACAAAGCCCCTTTGACAGCATCTTCCAAACCCACAACCTCTACCACCTAGAAGGACAAGGGCAGCAGATAGATGGAAACACCACCACCTGGAAGTTCCCCTCCAAGCCACTCACCCTGACTTGGAAATATATCACTGTTCCTTCACTGTCGTTGGGTCAAAATCCTGGAACTCCCTCACTAACAGCACTGTGGGTGTACCTACACCACATGGACTGCAGCGGTTCAAGGAGACCACTCACCACCACCTTCTCAAGGGCAATTAAGGATGGGCAATAAATGCTGGCCTAGCCAGTGATGCCCATATCCCATAAATTAATTTTTAAAAACCAATGTGTTCACATCTACATGTCATGTTTGTGTGTCATCCTTTCCCTCTGAATCTTGGAATATTTCAACAGGATTTTCCAATGTTAATGGGACACTCTGGGCTGAAATTTTGCTTTTGGTGAGGGAAACAGGGGCCAGGGCTGTTTCTAGGTCCAAAACCCCCCTTCAGGGAGAAATAGGCACATCGGGAATGTGCATGGAGACTGGTTCCCGGACCAGTTAAGAGGCAGGGCTGGGGGGGTGCGATTTATTGAAGCTGAAGGGCCAATCAGAAGCCTTCCAGCTTGAGAGGACAGTAGCCGGCTGCAGTAAGTGGTAAACAACTGAGAAGGTTCTTAAATGTGAAGGCACCCTTTCAGCAGCTTTATAAAAAATGTAATTAAAAAAATAGAAAAGACAGCCAGCCCACGTCTGTGAGGGGAGGAGGCAGGGTGGAGTTTGTTCTACAGGGGCAACTTTTGGCTGCAGCTACACCCATGGTAGGCAGGGGTGTGCCTGTATGCCTAACTGGAGTGCTGAAATCCTGGCTTGCTGCTGGGTGCCGGCCTCAGGAAGTTGGTCTGCAAACAATGCACCACTACCCCACTCCCAGTGCCCCCTGCTGTTGTGGCAGGAAACTGGAGGCCAACTGGAAAATTGCAGTCGTCTCCTATACTTAACATTAACAAGGCTCTTATTGAGCCCAATTGGCTGCCTGCCCCAAGTCCCAAAGACATCTCCCCCAAGATGGCCAGTGCCAGGAATGGTGCTGGGAAAGTGGCACGTTGGTTGGCATTAGTATCTTTGGGCCCTCTCCACCTTCGTTCCAGACCTTGGTGAGCCCGAAAATCCTGCTTCTGTGTCACTGAATTACTTCACCGAACTTAAGTCCACACACAGTTTCAGGCTCTGGCCACCGGGTGGTGCTTCAGACAAGAGTTTAATTTGTTCCTTCAAATGAAAGCAAAACACTGCAGATGCTGGAAATCTGAAATAAAAACTGGATGTGCTGCATATTCTCAGTATATATGGAGAGAGAAACAAATTTTCCATTTCAGGTCAATGACAGTTTCATTAGAACTGGATTGAAGTTAGAGAAGCTAGATTTCACTGACTGGAGTCATACCGAGCACAAAGGAAGATGATTGTGGGTGTCAATCACCTGAGGCCCAGAACATCGCTGCAGGAGTCCCTCAAGACAGTATCCTAGGCCCAACCATCTTTAGCTGCTTCAGCAATGACATTCCCATCACCATAAGATCAGAATTGGGATACTCACTTATTGTACAGTGTTCAATTCCATTTGCAATTGCTCCGATACTGAAGCAATCCATGCCTGCATGAAGCAACACCCGGACAATGTCCAGGCTTGGGCTGATAAGTGGTGAGTAACATATGTGCCACAAAATGACCACCTCCAACGAGAGAGGATAACACCTCCCTTTGACTTTCAATGGTATTACCATTGCTGAATCCCCCACCATCAGCATCCCACAAGCCACCATTGACCAGAAACCTAGCTGGACCAGCCATATAAATACTGTGGCTACAAGAGCAGATGAGAGTTGGGAATTCTGCGATGCTATTCACCTACTGATGGCCTAAAGCCTGTCTGCCACCTGCAAGGGACAAATCAAGAGTGCGATGGAATATTCTCCACATGGCTGGACGAATGCAGCTGATACAACACTTAAGCTCAACATCATCTAGGAAAAAGCAGCCCACTTGATCAACATCCCATTCACCACCTTAAACATTCACACCCTCCGCCACTATTGCAATGTGGCAGCAGTGTGTATCATCTATAAGATGCACACTGCAGCAACTCACCAAGGCTCCTTTGACAGCACCTCCCAAACCCGCAGTCTCTACCACCTACAGGGACAAGCAGGCGCATGGGAACACCACCACCTGCTAGTTCCCAATTCAAGTCACATACCATCCTGACTTGGAAATATATCGCCGTTCCTTTACTGTCGCTGGGTCAAAGTCCTGGAACTCCCTCCCTAACAGCACTGTGGGTGCACCTACACCACACAAACTGCAATGGTTCAAGAAGGCAGCTCACCACCACCTTCTCAAGGCCAATTAAGAATGGGTAATAAATGCTGGTTTAGCCAACACCACCTACTTTATGAATGAATGGTTTAAAAAAAAATTAAGCCTAGCTTTGTTTAAGCCAGTACAGAGGCAGGGGGAGTTGCTGTTTTGGTAGTTATCTTTCTTGTCTCCCAGGCAGGTAAGTTTTCAGGTAAACTGAAATATATAGGGATGTTATAATTGCTGGCAACTCCTGTTCCATCATGTTTCTAGCCTAAGCAGCTGTATAACACTTTACATAACTTTCTAGTATTTTGCGATTGATTTTTTTAAATTTCAGCAAGTATTTCCATATGATTATTTCCAAAATAATCTCTCTGCCAGATTAATTCACAAAGTCAACTCTAATAGTCAAAACGATTATCTAAACAGAATTGTGGGACCTGGGCAGCCTAGAATGAAATCATGTCTCAGTCTTAAGGTAAAAAAGGAAAGTTAGAAATAAAATAAATGTTAAAACAGAAATTCAAAGAGGCAGAGAACGGGGAGGAAGGGAAAATAAGATGAAAAGTAGGAAAGTGAGTAAATTTTATTTAGTTTAATTGTGCAAAGTTAACCCTTATAATGCCGGTAACTTGACAGTAACGGCAGTTTTTGCACATTTATAGTCCTCTTTGTAGCATTGAAATGGTAGCAATATTCTACAATAAAGCTACTCCTGACATCTTAGGAGCCTTTGTTACTTTAAAATTACGTTTGTGTCATGGTGTGAGTTGAGATCCTTTAAAATGCTGGCTTCGGAAGCTGGAATGTTTAATGTAGGTTTGCCCCTAATTTGTAGAGTCTATTTCCCTCGGCAGTATCTGTCAGTCATTTCCAAATCGTTTCTTCCGATGTCCCTTACTGCACAATTTTACCTTTCGCCGTGTAATCCTAATGAGCACCGACAGATGTGCAAACCTATCTGATGCTGAAATGTGGGATTTCCAGTAAATCTCGCCCGGCTGGGATTGGCACTTGCAGAGAGGGAATGGGTGGGTGGGGGGTTGACACAGATTTACTGTGTGCAAGAGGGGTAAGACAGGAGTTAAAACCAGGGCTCTGTGTGTGTGTGTTTTAAAAATTATTTCACAATGTTCAGAATGGAGAAACTGTAGGTCTGTTTAAGGCGTGCACTTCCCAAAAATGGAGTATTGCATCATTTCCTGAAAAGGTTTGTATCCCGCTCAGTGGAGAGAACACCAATTCCAAACCGTCCACGCATTAACGTTATTGGTGAATTATTAACGAGCCCGCAACTCTGCATGAGGTCGAGCTAACTTGGCCACGAGTGTCCAACACGTTAAGAGGGATTTTACGATGTTGAATTAAGACGTTCGATTTAATGTCGAGCCCACAACAAGCAGAATAAAAACCTTTGATTTAGTTTAGTCGTTGGATGACCTCACACCCTGATAGGATTATTAAAAATGTAGTGTAGGCGGACAGATCTCAGCCGCTGGCCTTCAGAGGATTGGAGTTAACATGTCGATATCTATCAGATCACAGAAAATTCAGCAGGATTCAGGTCATTTTGGAACAGATGGTGTAGAAGATTAGCGTGTGGAAGCAGCATAGGGCGGGTGCTGAAAATCTGAAATGAAAATGAAAAGCAGAAAATGCTGCAAATACTCAGCAGGTCAGGCAGCATCTGTGGAGACAGAAACAGAGTTCAGGTTTCATGTTTGCGAAAGGTGGCGGACTTGAAATGTTAACTCTTCCTCTCTCCACACATGCCGCCTGACCTGCTGAACATTTCTAGCAATTTCTGCCCTTTTTTTGGCCATAATTGATTCCCTATTTGTAGTTGGAGCATTGCCTGGCATTGGGATCCTAAAAGCCCTTGAGTATTGTCGCCAGCACTGCGGGTAAATTTGAAAACAGTATTACAATTGCATTTCTATATGATGTTTTAAAACATAGACAACCACCCCAAGTCGGACACTGGAGCGAAATTAACTTTTTTTTTGAAAGCGATGAGTGCAGTAAATAATTCATGCGTTATAGCAAATTCTAGGCAAATTGGCTGAGTTAATGCATAAGGTCAAAATGTTTCTTCTAAGATAAGTAGCTGGCGTTAGGGGTATTCCCACTGAGTCCTTTCTGATGGCGAAGCAAAGCAATAATGCCGCCCGACTCGCTGGATAACCAACTTCATAAGAACTGCAATGCATTGAAGAACTCAACAGTGTTATTTCAATATATCAGACAAACTGCATTGATATCATACGCTAAAAAAACCGAATCCACAGGAGCTAAAGTGCATTTAAATCACGTTGTTATTTTGATGGGGAAATGGGCGTGGCTGGCTAATGCTAGGCCAGCGTTTATTGCCCATCCCTAACTGACCCTAAGAAGTTGGTGAGCCGCCTTCTTGAGCCGTTGCGGTCCATCCTGAATGAAGGTGCTCCGAAGTGGCGACGGGGCTGACACAATCGTGGCAACAGACACTCTGGGATAATTGTGCCAAGGGGGAAAGAGAGAAATCCTGAGAGCAGCTGTTGATGACTCAAAGCCAGTGTCTGATGTTCGTCCCTCAGCCAGGTCTATATAAAGCGCTGACGTCAAAGGCGGACATGCTCGATGGGGACCAGAGCTGTTGCCATTGAAGAAAGAGAGAGAGAGAGAGAGAGAGTGGGGAGGGAGGGAGGGAGAAGAGGCTATCACTTGCTACACACACATACACAGAGCGGCAGCGCCAGCAAAGGAGTAGCAGTGTGTGCCGGATACCCCCCTCTCTCCTGTAGCCTTCACACCCGGCCAAGCAAGCAGAAGTTGGAAGCTGCCATCCACATTTGTTTTTTTTTTTGATTCTTCCTTTTTACAGACCAGGTGAGAATATTCAAACTATGCAGTTACTCCCATCTGGGACACTCTTGCGGCGGGAAGGTCCCTGGCGAGCAAGCGCCTGGCAGATGTTCGTGCATATGGTTATGTGTTAGTTAAATTGCCAGTTATTTAAATCATTTTTTAAAAAAAATTATTATTATCTGCATGTATCGTGTTCAGGGAACTTCTGGCGAGTCACTCAGCCCTTCCCTGTGTTTTTTATATGGGATTTTACCTGCCCGAGGGCAGCTGCTGCCGCCGGCAGATTTCAGCACCGTGGACAGCGCTGGCTTGTTGACTTGAGCCGGGGCGGCGTGGAGCGCTCGGGTCGAGCGTTTCCAACAATGTGTGTCTATGTATCCTCAGAAAACCCGTTCTCGGAGCTTGTTAGTTTACTATAGACACGCCCAAGGTCTACTTTGCAAGGGAAGGAGCTGGAAGATTTTCCAACAAAGGAGAGGCGGTAAATCACTAGCCAGTTGTTGATTCAGGCATTTGGAAGAGGGACACCTTCTGATCATTCCCATAGCTGGGGTCTGTTATATTACCTATTGCTTACACAATTCAATGGTGCTGACAGCGAAGGACTTATTTCTCTGTGTTCCAAGCAATGCAATAATTTCAAGGCATTTCCGATTGTCGCCCTGTTCTGTGTAAGTGCCCGATGCATTATTCTGGGCTATTTAGCTTTTTTATTTGACGATTGTAAAACTTCCATGAACATCCACGTACTGATCTTCACGGGATTACGTCAAATGAAATCCTTCCACGTGGCTCGGAGGGGAAATATCTACGTGGCTTGGTCTAAGTGCAAGGGAAGAGGTTATTGTGTTAGGTGTTTTCCTATATTTTTGTTTTCACCCTGTTTTTCTATATTAGTGCGTTGTTTTTTTATATATACAGTGCTGTCTCCAGGGGCATCTGAGGTTGTTATCCTCCAGAAATGTTTGGGGAAGGTTCAGTTGCCAATTAAAAAAAATATAGATTCAGGAAGTTAGAACTGGAAACTTCATTTACTATGTCCAACGCCCATAGCTCCTGATGCTAGGGTCAACCAGGAAAATGTGGTTAATCTGAGGGGGTTGGCGGGGTGGTGGGGGCGGTGTATGAAATGCAGGAGCGGAATGGTCATGTTACCATCAAAGACTGGTTGTTGGATACAATGGATACTTGGGGCAAAGCAAAGGGTTTCACTTTTTTAAAGGACTGGAGACAATTTTAAAAGTATCAGAGAGTGGGTGTTGTTTTTTTTTGAGGGGGTGGAGAGAGCTGTGATAAGATTTCAGGCTAGTGGAGAGATTGGGATCTGGGGCAAGGGGGAGATCACTGGCCAGAAGCAAGATCAGAGGCTGGAGCAAGGGGAAGACTGGACATTGGAGAAGGGATGAGATTGGAGGCTCAGGCAACATTGGAGACCAGGGCTGGGGAAGATTGGAAGCCTTGTGGAGAAGATTAGAAGGATTGGGGGGCAGGGTGGCGGTGGTAGGGGTGTGGTGGGGGTGGGGGGGGGTTGGTGTAATTGGGCAGTATCCAATCGTGGGGGTGAGTGAAACAGGTAAACTGAATCCAGTAGGTTTGCCTCCCTTTAACCTTTGGGTTCTCAGGGGTGCAGAAAGCTTGGCCAGTCATTGGTTAAATTTAAAATAGTGGTGGTTAAATACACATCATACAACCTCATAATATTTAAATTGCCAGTCCATCTCCTAGGAGTGTGTTGGTTTCCTGTTCAAACTGGAAGTGGGCAGGATGGGGTCGATCTTTAGATTTTTAATATTTTAACATTCTATCGGACCCAAACTCACTCATTTTTTGGCGGGGGGGAGGGTAAAATTCCGCCTTATATGTAGCATTCCATAATCCAATTTGGCTGCTTATTGTTAGTGGGATGATAATGAAGAGATTACTTTGTGATTACAATTTCGTGTGTTGCAAGCTGGTTGTGTTTGAGTGATTCCCACACTCAAGGTTCCTGTTGTAACTGAACTTTGATGGAGTTGATGCACCTGGATGAAGATTCCTCTTGAAAGGGCAACTGTGAAATGAAATGATATTGATAACATCAGTTGTGATGTCCAGATTGCCCTCCTAACAAGAGAAAGGGATGGAGGGAATTGGGATAGAGTTTCTGATGAAAAATATAACATTGAGAGAAAAGCTACCTCTTTTTTGAATATTTTTAAGAATACTGTTTAAAGGTTACTGATTGTCTATTTATGAGTTTCCTAATAGGAATTTAGTAATTTTAATTGGTTAAATTATATTGGTGAAATTAATGGCTTTGTTTGAACATTTTTTGTTGGGAAATTTCCAGCAAGGTAAATTAGAAAATATATACGTTCATGGTATGATTGATATGTCATTCTTGCTTATTTGATAAATGATTTTACAACATAGGAACAAAGTTGTGATTGTACAATTGAATGGATATTAATCTTGCAACACACTGGGAGCATGGGTGGGGTTGCGGGGGGTGTCCAGTAAATTGTGGGAAACCCAGAAGTAAGTGTACTGTTTCTGTCACTAGCTGTTAAGCCCAACCACTGCATTACCATATCATTTCCAGGTTTCCTAACCAATTAGTGTGAGTGGGCATGATGATGACCTGTATCAACTCCAGCATTTGAAGGCCAACTTCAATCATGCCATTTGATGGAGTTTGGAGTTGGGGGCACAACACAAGGAATTGGCAGAAAGGGGTCCAGACAGTAAAAGCCTGCACCTCGTTTTAGTGATGCTTCTCTGGATATGCTGCTGACGTTTGTAAGGGCCTGCAGGGAGATACTCTTCCCCACTGATGAGAGGAAGAAGCTTGAAGGTGAAACCAAGCTGGTTGCACATGAGGCCAGCAGCAGTGGTGAGATGACACACTTGTGGGTTCAATGCCAAACATGAATGATCCAAGCAAGGCAGAAAAGGTGACACAGTGTCACATTTACCAACATCCTGATGTGCGTATCACCCCAACCCACTCATTCTGCCTTCTCAAGCCTACCCAGCACATCCATGCACCTTGCAGGTACATCCATCCCTTTCCTGTCTAGACATTTCCTCACATCCACAACTGTACGTACACCATAAACACAGCCTCAGTCTCATGCAATGGCTTGCCTCTCACTCACCATTAACAAGTGTTCTTTATCCATCCGTTCAATGCTTGCCATTGACATGCGGAGGCAGCCCCATAGTGATATTGTCACTGGACTAGTATTCCAGAGACCCTGGTTAATTTGAATTCAATAACAAAACCTGGAATTAAAAGTCTGATGAGGACCATGAAACCATTGCAGATTGTCGTTAAAAACCCATCTGGTTCACTAATATCCTTTAGGGAAGGAAATCTGCCAACCTTACCTGGTCTGGCCTACATGTGACCCCAGACCTACAGCAAAGTGGTTGACTCTTAGCCACTCTCTGAAGTGGGCTAGCAAGCCAGCCAGTTCAAGGGCAATGAGGGAAGGACAATAAATACTGGCCTAGCCAGCATCCCATGAATCAATTTTTAAAAATTGCTGTCATTCATAGGTCTCTTCTTTCCCTCCTTGCAAGAGAAGTACAGAACATGAGGTGGCTCTCCAGCCATCTCGCAACCGACAGCTACTGAGGAGGAGGTGCTGGATATCTGTGGAGTCCTAGTGTGCTTGGTCATTGGAGATGGGGACAGGATTAAATATCAGACAGCCTCATGGCATACAATAATCACTCATGTTAACTTGATGTCAGCAGTGAGTGAATGATCATATGCATAATGATCACTTAAACCATTGTCACCTTGACAATTCAAATTCATGTCTTTAATCTCCCACAGGGCCTTTAAGTATCTCACAGGAAGTGGTCCAGAAAGATGATGACAGCTCCTCGGGGTGGGTGGGGGAGGTGGGGGGGGGGGGGGGGGGTGGGGGGGGGGCGGGCGGGGGGTGGTCAACTCTCCCTGAGAGTGCACCATCACAGGACACGTTTAGACCATGTACCAGCTCAGACACTCTCACCTCTCTGGAACTCATAAGGCAGATAGTTGGATTTTCACCTGGTGACTCACACATCACAAGTGAGCAAGAGCAGAGAGAGGAGGCAGGGACACCAGTGAAGAGCCCTGGTCAGAGGGTGTATGATGCTTCAAGCTCTGCTCACCTCGATGAACAGAATAGTCCTAGAGCAGAAGCAAAGAGTGTGTGATACACTTGACAGGCATTCCAGGCTAACTGTGCAGATGTTGGAAGAGCCCATCTCAAGCATGAGTGGCATGATGTTACAGGCCTTTGTGATGATGTCACCATGGAAAATGAGATCATTTACATGTGCATGAAACATGGTAATCAAACAAGTTCACGCAATGACTTGCACACTATGAATGCCATGTTAAATAGGATGATCGATGCCCTAGCCTTGGCCATTTATTGTCCCAGTGCAGCAAAGTGTTCTCCAGCTCATTGCCAGCAAGAAAATGCAGGTAAAAAGGGACATAGAAACGGCACTTCCACCTTTCACCCATTGCTCCCATCCTGCCAGTGCCTCATATGCTACCTCATGTCTGGAGTGCCGAACCTGTGCTTGTACTGGTGAAGCAGCCATTGGCAGGGGCCTCATGTGCTCCAACACCCAGAGGATGTCAGCCAAGAGCATTTCAGCAGTCAGAGCACGAGAATGAGCCTTCTGCTGAAGCCACAGGAGTTGTATCATGTAGAAATATTATGAAAAGGAAGAATAAAGATTTGTAATTGCACACGGGTATGCCCATGAGTGTGTTACACAGTGTTGGATTAGTAAGTTTCTGTTTAATTCTGGAGCCACATAAATATTATGGGTTTCGCACGTGGTTGTCTGATGGGTGGAATGTTGGAGCCTAAATGAGCCTCCCAATAATGAGGGCATTCTGGGAATCCCATGCAGCAATGAGCGCTGATGCTGTTTTTGAAAAAAAAAATTCTTTCATAGGATGCAGGCATCACTGGCAAAGCCAACATTTGTTGCCCATCCCTAATTTCCCTCGAATTGAGTGGCTTGTTAGGCCATTTCAGAGTCAACCACATTGCTGTGGGTCTAGAGAGTCACATGCGGACCAGACCAGGTAAGGATGGTAGATTTCCTTCCCTAAAGGACGGTCTACACTTTGGAGGTTTTGTGCCTGAACTGCACTCTGAAGCTCTGATCTATCGGATCAGCTTGTGGTGTTTTACTTTGGATCTCAGGTTAGGAGCGAGATGATTAGCAGCAGCAGAACAGGAGCAGCAGGAGCAGCACTGCTGGCTGCTCACAGGCCTGCAGCTCGACAGGGACAAAGGAGTTCAGCAGAGATGTGGAGCTCGCAGGAGGCAGTATCCACCACACAGAGTGTTCAGAATAGCAAGAACTTTGCACCGGAACTTGTATTGGGTGTCAACTCTGCTTTTTTCCTCCTCTGCATTTTTTATTTCTTATCCAAGCAGCCTGTATTGGAAAATAGAACACCTCTTTTTTGCACACAGCATCAGCATGAAGCACAGTGAGTCACAGAGTAAAGCTTCCTCTACTCTGTCCTAAGTGTTTGAAGCTGAACCCTGGACAATCCCTATTCCAACATTGTGAATGTTCCATTCACACAAGTTATCCTTATGGTTTGTCTGAATGCAGTTACCAGTTTCACACTGACTACATTTCCAACATGTTAACAGAAATTAGCTCTGCCATTGAGAAACACGCTCTTCAAAAGGTGCTGAAGAAAATACTTGCCTCAGTGCATAATTGCTACATATCCAATTTAGATTTAGTTATTTTTTATCAAGCTGACAGGGAGAAATCTATTTGCCTTGTGTGCCTCATAGCCACAGTTTGGCATATCCTTCCCAGGGGCCCTGTGCCTTGGTCATGGGCTACTCCATCCTTGGGTGAGTTGTCGATGTTGCCAGTATGCTTTTATTCTCAATGTGAGGAATGTTAGTGATGAGGAAGTGAACAGTTTTCTACTTTGAATGTTCGATGTTGACATTAGATGTTCCCAGGTCAGGTGCACTGCAGATTGGTGCACAACAAACCCATGTCAATTGTACCCACCAAATCGACTCAATTCGGGAAGGGAACTCTTATATCAGTACAAAAGTTTTCATTTCTCATAACATAAGAAATAGGAGCAGGAGTAGGCCATTCAGCCCTTCAAGCCCGCTCCATTCAATGAGAAACAGAGATCGTTGAGGCTACTTAAAGTAAAATGACCAGCTTCTTGCATTTTTGTCCAAAATCATGGACAGGTTTTTGGGAATGAGCCCATGTCCACTCAGAATGGAGCTGAAAATTCCCAAATGCATTTTATTTAGGGTTTTTTTAAACAGCGAGCTGAGAGTATTAGTTTCAATTGTGTTCAAGACAGGAGAACAAAGGATCAAGGTAAACTGGGGGTTGCATAGATTGGCAAGAAGTTTTAAGTGTGCTATTCCAGGGACAGTGCTGAGTCTCAGTGTTGGAGTTCTACTTTAGTATCTTTTGTCAGTCTTATCCCTAATTTTAAAACAAATTTTATCTTAGTCCTCTTTAGTAAGCTGTGCTCCAGCAGGGTTCAAAACAGAAGGTCACGGAATTTCTGCCACCTCTTCTCAGCTGTACGGACATATAAATTAGGAGCAGGAATAGGCCACTTGGCTCCTCGAGCCTGCTCCACCATTCAAGAAGATCATGACTGATCTGATTGTAACCTCAACTCCACATTCCTGCCGACCCCCGATAACCTTTCACCCCCTTGTTTATCAAGAATCTATCTACCTCTACTTCAAAAATACTCAAAGACTCTGCTTCTACTGCCTATGTGCAGGCAGTGCATTAAAAGACATGTTTCTTTAAGCTGAGGTGCATTCTGCTGCATATTCTGTTGCCTTTGCACCATCCACATGATTTTGCAACCATCTTCCTTATATTGAGCGGGTTGCACCCCAAACACTTTGTTAGGTTCAGAAATGTTACAATTTGAAGCAATCTGACTTTGTCACCTCCTTGATATAATTGGCATGCCAGACTGGCGCTTGACCTGGCTGCCCATGCTAAGAATGAGCCTGATGCAAGAAAGTTAGTAGACCTGTTGCCACTATTCTCTTTAGAAGCGTGGTAGTGAATGGGTATTGGGTGGGGGACTTCACCACTAAGCAAAGACTGATTGGTATATCGTGTGTCTCTTGTGAGTAAGGCTAGGGAAATCATTACATCATTTATCCAACAGGATGAGTAAGGTATAATAGCTTCTCTTAAGCTTGGATGACAGTGACATGCTTCTGCTAATTCAGAATTATATAACGTCCTTTTTGGGAAGGCAACAATATAAGCAACTTGACTGCAAATAAAATTGATTGATCTTGCAATTAATTAAATAAATAGAAAATAATTTGATTGAATTGTTAAGGTATTTCTTTTTTAAAAGGATGTGCCTTTTAGGCTGGATTTGGAAACACTGAGGTGAAGTCACACAATATGTTTATATTCTTGCAGTTGAGATGTCTATTGGATATGTTCATCCTAGATTCTGAACTTCACTGATCTGCAGAAAAAGCAGATAACCGGGTGAGATGAATGTGGAATGCAGTCACTGTCCTAAATTTTAGGCTCAGGGCATTTTAATTCCCAGGCCTTATTTAAATGCCGTCGGTCCACTTCCCACCTGGAACAGGCATGACAGAAGTGCAGAGTGGTTATCATCATAGAAGGTAGCAAAGGTAGCTCTTTGTTTCCATGTAAGTTGCAGGGAAGAGATTTAAGGAGGGTCTCAGGGGAGTGAGTCCAGGCCAGAGGAGGCTGGGACTTACCTTGTGGTGCCCACAGAGTATTCCCACCTCTCCTGTAGCCAAAACGGAAAGTTCCTGACTTGTTGCCAGACCCGTTTCTGCCAGGCAGGTGGTAGGTAAGCTGCAGGTCCTATTTACAAGTGCATCACGGATCCACTGACGCATTTGGACCCCACAAATTTACGAGGCTCCCGCCTGCTTGAGGTGTGAACAACGGAAGAAGGTGTGCCAAGAAGCCCAGCATGCTGGAGAGTATATTTGCGGAAACTTAGCATATTTGCCCACTCATAACTGAAAACAACTGCCTCAATTTACTGTGGATCAGCAGGGTGGCATTTTGCCATCTGCAGCACGGATGGTTGCAGCCAACGTGAAACACAGGAATGATACTTGAGGAATGTGAATGTGATGAAGCTTTCACTTACACATTGCATCTTGATTGCGTGCCCTACAGAATTATGAAAATACATGAAATACGATGCCAGAGCTGTAAGATTAGTTAGGGGCCTCGGAAGAGTGGTGGGAGGCAGGGATGGTAAACATGTGACCAGCTGACAAGCAATGCTTTGTGGCATCAACTCTTGGGTTGCCTACCTGGTACATGGTACTGTTGGTGAATCTTACCTTAAGGTCTACTGTCCTTTTCCACATCTGCGCTCATGACCCACAGATATCGTTGAGCCTGGCTCCTGTCTTTTGCCAAAGATGGCGCACTGGCATCCTTTGGGGAGAGTACACTGGACTCCCAAAGAAACCAGCTCTACCCACTCGACAGCATGCCCACTTCACCAGACATCAAACAGGGATGGGAGCAGCACCAATGCCCCACTTGCCCTGTTCTCGCTTCTACGTTGGGTTTTTGGTGCTTTCACTCTCGATTGCTATTTCTGTGCCTCATACAATTTAGCAAAACATGAAAACTTATCTGAATCATTATTCAACCTATAAAAAGGTTACGACATATTTTATGCCCAGGTGCAGGTGGCTGCAACCTATAATTTTTTTAAGGAGACCTTTGTTGGTTACATACTACCTGTATCCTGCAAGATCTTCTGCATATCATTCCCTACACAAGGTCTAAATCACATAAGTAGCATATTTAAATAACATACTCATTACTCTGTCAGTGTGCAGCTTGGGCCTCACTGCAGATTCAGTAGAGTTTTAGTCTGATGGCATGGCTGAATCAGCCCTTATCTGTATATGTGTGTGATATGTGTACTTTGATGCTTGTTGTGTTGGCGTTGTGTAAGTGCAACAAGTTTCAATGTAGAGCTAATACATTCTATACAATCGGGGGAATCCATTGATTGGGAAAATAATGGAAGGGTAGAAAGTTAAAGGCTGGCCACCCCTTTGTTTTATTGTTCCTTAGTTGTTTTGTGATGGAGAAAATTATACAGCTGCATTCACCCTACGGGTGTTGGAAATTCTCAAACTCTGTGGACATGAATCAGGAATGCTGACTTACTTATGATTCACAGTATTACTTGAGATCCTGATTAACATCTTGGAGCTTTTTCTTTTGTGTCAGTCACATCCTTTGTAGCATAACAGTGAAAAGGTTCGTTGCAGTGCAAAAGCACCTCAATATATTTGACCTTCCAGTTTCTGGTCTGGAGGATTTGTGAGAAAGCTTTGTATGTACTCCTTCTATAAGCTGTGGTATTTTACAGTTGGTACAAATCTCTGCACCTCAGCTATAAATGTTTTGTGCTATGATGATTGGCATTCACTGTTGGCCAACCCTTGGGTATGAGATGTGTGAGGATATGAATTCTGATTTGTTACCTACGTCTGATAATGTTTGTCTGATAAAGATGCTATTTGCATATTTGCTTTCACCTCAGGAAGGCTTGTTGAATATAATGCATCGATTCAACCATTTTGATGATAATCACAATGTAAATCATTTCCTTCGCAGGGAGCTACATTTTCTGTAATAGCTTTGTAGAAAGCAGAAGGCGTTGTTGATTCGCTCCCAAAAATACCCGACATAACTTTGGTGAAACATCAGTGGAAACCCTTCAGAAATAGTGTAACGGCCGGTGCTTAGGTGTTGATGCCATTCCTTTTGGGGTTCCACCAATCTCCGGCCAAAGACATTTTTTTTTAGTTTATTTATTTTTAAGTACACAATGACAACGCAGTAAGTTGATTTGGTGAATTGATGCTGTTGTGCATTGATTGAGAACAGAGCTGTGCCTGGGTTTGATGTCCCCACAGTAAAATAGTCCGCCAACTTTCTTTGTCTTGGCGCATATGTGAACAACGGTAACTTAAATGAGTTGCCAGATGGTGCCCAATGCCCACCCATGGAACTGTATCGCAGCATAGATTCGAACACTTTAAGAAAATAAGAGGTGGCAAAACTGATGAATAAAAATGGAAAAGAAAAAATATTAGCAATCTCACTCTTCAGAAAATATTCAGGCTGGTGGACAAATGACAATAGACCTCTCCCCTTATCAGTTGCAAGTCTCGATTTCTTTTAATAAGGGATCTTTATAATTTTGTTTTGCATCCACTATGTTTATCCAGTCTACAGCTTGATTGCCATCACTGTCAATTTTGTTTTTCTTTATTCAATGGTAAAGTCCTGGGGCTATTTTCCCTCAAGTCATTTCATTCTACTTTATGAAGCAACCATATTGCGCAAAATCTTTTTTGCCCAGGTTCCACCCCTCCCACTCTCCCCAACAACAATCCACTAAATTTCTGCCCAGCTAAATTGCCACAAAAAATTGTGTTTAATTGTTTTCCAGAAAAGAAAAGTCCGGAATGCAGATCTTCACTGACCTTGAGCATATATGTCTAAAGTGGATTTTTTTTTAAGCATAGAAAAATTGAAATTGAGATAAAGCTCATGAATTTTCCATTGCATCCTCTGAGTACTCTAGCTACCTCTTTCTCCCATGGCCTAGTGCAATCTAGAGGCCTCAAGAGCATCCCCAACATTGGACAAGCTGCAATACTTCATGATTCAGCCTGTCTGGCTGACAAGCAAAATGAGTGTTGCATTCAATAAAGTACATTGAGATCTCATTATTCTCAAATTTTAATTTCTTTGGTTGCCTGTTATGCCTGTGCCAGAAAGATAATGTGCCTGAGGAATTTCCTCAGACTGTTATGTTCAACCCAGTGCATGGAAAGAGAGAAAGGAAGATGCTGAGAGAAAAGGAAAGAAAAATAGATGGATAGAAAGCGTGTAGCAGGATACAGAAAGATTTAGACAAAGTAAGCAGTGAGCAGACAGAAAGAAAGATCCTAAGAATATAAGAAATAAGAACAAGAGTATGCCACATGGGTCTTCGAATCTGCTTCACCATGGCAGATCTTCGACCTCAATTCTACTTTCCTGTCCGATCTGCATATCCCTTGGTTCCCTTGCAGCCAAAAAATCCCTCGACTTCAGCCTTGAATAGGCTCAATGACTGAGCATCCACAGCTCTCTGAGGCAGAGAATTCCAAAGATTCACAACCCTCTGAGTAAAGATCTTTCTCCTCAGTCAAAATGGCTGACTCCTTATCTCTAGACCCTACAGCCTGGAGAAACAGCCTCCTTTCATAGAGAGAGCCATAAAGTAGACAGGGTGAGAAGAAAACACAGAGATACAAAGGAAAGGCAGCGGAAGCAATTGTGCATGAAACACAGAGGCAGAGAGATAAATTAAAAAGTGCAAACCTAATAATAAGGCAGTGAGAGGAATGTGTGTAGAGGGATTACTTTGTCTGTGAGCAACGCCATAACAAATCAACCAGTAGCGTTAGAAATTAGTAACAACCACAACTTGCATTTACATAGTGCCTTTAATATAGTAAAGGCATTATGTAAATGCAAGATGTTTCACATGGGCCAAACAAAAATTTGGGCTCCTTTTTAAATCTAGTTACTAAAATACTTTTTTTTAACATTTATCATTTTATGGGATGTGGGTGTCACCATCAAAGCCAACATTTTGTTGCCCATCCCTCTTTATTTAAGAGCACAATTAAGTGTCAACCACATTGCTGTGAGTCTGGAGCCACATGTAGGGTGGCAGATTTTCTTCCCTAAAGGGCATTAGTGAGCCAGAGAGGTTTTTAAACAGAAATCAATGATAACTTCATGATTAGCTTTCAATTCCAAATTGTATTAATTGAATTCAAACTCCTTCAGCAGTGGGATTTGAAGCCATGTGCCCAGAGTATTAGTCTGGGCTTCTGGATTATGAGTCTCATGATATTACCACTATACCACCATATCCCTGATTAATAAAAGCTAATTCAGTGTTTGTGAGTTCTGAGGTCCAAATAGTTGTTTTAATCCCTTGGAACAGGCAGCTACTCCATATCCAGTTCCGCTACTGAATGAAGGGCCCAGCGGTGAGGTAGTACTGTTGTGGCTCCCCAAAATTCTACCGCCGCTCCCAGCCTCCGTCTCCCAGCCAGTCCCATGCACCAGTAAAGCTAGGCCTGGTGTCTCTGCTTTGGAATCAGATAGCATTAAAAGTGCGATAATATTTTTATTTAAAATGAATAATTCCTGCTGACAAAGCTAACAACACCCAGTTTACATCTATTCATGCAGAAGGCACTTGATGCAGAGTTCCGCACTAATAACCCAGTGACTATTTAAAATCTGTTATATCTGCACTCACCTCACAAATACAACTGCAACAGAAGTTTAGCAAGAGAAAAGAGAGAGATGGTGTTGCCTATATAGAAAAAATTATGGCACTGAAGAAAGCCATTTGGCCTAGTGCGTCCCTGCTGGCCAAAACTAGAGCTATCCAGTCTAACGCGTAAACCGGTAGATTCTTCAACTCACTTCTATTTCACAGTAGGGGCAGAGGTAAAAGTGAAATATTGCTTACTTTCTACAAGGGGAATTATAGGATCCCCGTGCTTACAGGCAATTCTAAAAAGGCGCAGGGCTTGAGCATATTCCTTTTGTTTGCAGAGAGCGGGTCCCTGTGTATGAACGTATGTCACTTTGAGCAAGTTCTGCACTACCAAGCGACTAAAAGTAAAATGTGGAACTAGAAGTGTGGGCTGAGGGGAAATGACTATTAGGCCTGCAATAGGTTTGTTAATCTTATTCATTGATTTTAAAAAAATCTTGAGGATTAGAAAAGCCACAAGAAAACCTAGTGAATGCTGTGTGAAACAGGAAATAGGGCTTTGGCCAGAGCTCCAGGGAAGCTCATATAGACCTCACTAAAATATTCCCATACACCCATCACTATGATTTGCACAGGATATGGTTCGGAAGGATAATGTTCATCCAGTTCTGGTCTCTTGAGCATCCTCAATTTTCTTCGATCCACCATTGACGCCCGTGTCTTCAGCTGCTGGATCCTAAGCTCTGGAATTTCCTCCCTAAACATTCCCACCTCTCGAACTCTCTCTCTTCCTTTAAGACAGTGCTTAAAACCTACCTCTTTGACAAAGCTTTGGGTCACCTGCCTGAATACATCCTGGTATGGGTTAGGGTCAAAGTTTGTCTGATAATCACTACTGCGAAGTGTCTTCAGGTGTTTTTACTCTGTTACAGGTGCTGTATAAATGCAAGTTGTTGTTGTAATTTCACCTAATAATTCCCCAACAGGGTAAATTTGACAAGAAATTGTTCCTCTTTCTGTACTCATGAGCTCTGGAATATCAGCCCCCACCTTGCCGGCTTCTTGGTGACTTCGGTCATGTTGAATGGCTTTGTATTGTCATGGTGCAGAATTTGATTCCTGGCACCAGATGGTACTGGTGTGTTTATGACTGTTATTTGGTGGCAGAATTCAACCATTGCCGGCAAGACAACTCCACCCTCAAAGGATTACAGGTTGTGAATTTTATTTACGTTTAGCTAAACACCGTGATTAAAATTGCATTATTGTGCAGGGACATTGTGAAGAGCTGACAAGACCGATTGGAGATCTTCATTTTTGCATAATTTCTTTGGAACAGGGACTTTTATTTCCCCCTTTTCAAAAGTGTTAACTTTCAGGGCGTTGTTTTCTATTTTGTAATATAACTGGGACCTTGATGCTCATAAAAACACAGCTGCAGCATGTTAGTCCCAAAGCTCTGAAAAATAATTACACATACTCTAAGCATGCTTTAATTTAACCTTTAAAATCAGAAATGCGCATTTAAAAGCCAAGCTGTTAAGCTTGCAAATGCTATATCTATTCACATTTATGAATCCCCAACTGTATTATGGATATCCTACATAGCAACAGCCACAAACTGCATTTATAGAGCACCTTTAAGATATCCCGAGGAAGAAGCGTTAATCAAAGAATATTTGACATTGGGCCACATAATGCGATATTAGGACCGGTGACCAAAGGGTTTGTCAGAGAATAATAGAACAGTGCTGTGCTGAATTAGGCCATTCGGTCCATCAAGTCTAAGCTGATTCTTTCGAAGAACAATCCAGTTGGTTCTCCTCCCCTGCTGTTTCCCCGTATTCCTGGAATTTAAGAAAAAATTCCCCTTCAAGTATTTATCCAATTCCACTTTGAAGGCTTCTATTGAATTTGTGTCCATCATCCAATCCAGGTAGTGCAATCCATACCCTAACCACTGGTTGCACGAAAACATTTTTCCACATGAATCCGCTGGTTATTTTGCCAGTCGCCTTAAATCTGTGCCCTTTGATCATCGACTCTTCAGCTATTGGAAAGAGTTTATCTTTATTGACTCTATCTAAACCTTTCATGATTTTAAACACCTCTATCAAATCTCCTTTTAGCCTTCTCTGCTCTAAGGAGAACAATCCCAGCTTCTCTAGTCTTTCCACGTAACTGTAATCACACATACCTGGAAGCCTTTCTAGTAAATCTCTTCTGAACCATCTCCAGAAGCTTCATGTCCTTCCTAAAGTATGGTGCCAAGGTTTGGATGCAGTACTCCAACCGGGGCCAAACTAGTATTTTATATAGGTTTAGCATAACGTCCTGCTACCCTATACCACTTTTTATAAAACCCAGGATTCCATGTACTTTATTAACTGCTTTGTTAATCTGTCCTGCCACCTTCAAAGGTTAGTGCACAAACACCTCCAGATTTCTCTATTCCTTCATCCTCTTTAAAATTGTACCATGCATGGCCTCCCCTCATTCTTCCTACCAAAATTTATTACTTCATACATTATTGTGGTGAGTTTCATCTGCCGGGAGTCTGCCCATTCCAGCATCCTGTCTACATTCTCCTCCAGTGCAGGCTCAGCAGAAGACCAAAGCCACTGCATTCAGTCCCCGCCACAAACTCCATTCCCTAGCCACCGACTCCATCCTTCTCCATGGCAAACGCCTGAGGCTGAACCAGTCTGTACACTATCTCCCTGCCTTATTCGACTCTGAGATGAGCTTCTGACCATATTTGTGGGCCATCAATAAGACAGTCTATTTCCACCTCTGTAGCATCTACTGACTTCACCCCTGCCTCAGCTGATCTGCTGCTGAAACCCTCAACCATGCCTTTGTAACCTCTAGACTCCTGACTGGTCTGCTCTGGTGCCGGTATCATAATTCTCACTAAGTCCTGTTGACCTACTATCACTGTGCTTGCTGACCTACCTTGGTTCGTGGATAATCACTGCCTGAATTAAAATTCTTATCCTTGTTTTCAAACCCTTCCATGGCTTCCCCCCCACTATCTTTGTAACCTCCTCCAGATCTACAACCCTCTCAGTTATCTGCACTTCTCCAGTTCTGGCCAAACTATTCTATTACTGTTTCTTTGCCTCTCTCATTCTATCTTTCACTTTGCCCCTATATTTTATATTCAGCCTGATTCTCCCTTGTTTCATCCTGCTCTCTTAACTCTTTCACCATCCAGTGGCTTCTGGTTGTCCTCCCTATCCCCCTTGTTGGTATGTTCCTAGACAGTACCTGAACCATCTCCTCTTTAAAGGCAACCCATCGCTTCATTATATTTGTGCTGATCAGTCTTTGATTCCAGTTTATCCAAGATATCACTCTTCAATTCACTGAAATTAGGCCTCTTGCAGTTAAGTATTTTTATTCTAGACAGCTCCTTGTCCTTCTCCAAAACTAATCTATATGATATTATTATGATCATTATTCCTGAGATGCTCCCCCTCTGTGGCATTCTCCAAATGGCCCATTTTAAACCTGGGGATTAGGTCCATCAATGTATCCTTCCTCAATGGACAGGAAAATTCCCCTGAACATAATTCAGATATTCCCCCTTCCCTTCAACAGAATCACTGCCCCAATAAATAACGGGGGAGTTAAAATCTCCCATTGTCACTGCTCTATAGTTCTTGCATCGCCATGTTCAGGAGTCTGAAGCCATCCCAGCTACACTATGGTCTTCAACCATGTGTTGACCTGCCATATCCTCCTATTTCTACTCTCACTAGTGCATAACACTGGGAGTAATCCAGAGATTACTACCTTTCGAGTCCTTTTTTTTAACTCTACCCTAGCTTCTTAAACTCTTGCAGGACTCAATCCTCTCCCTCCCTAGGTTATTGCTTCTTACCTGGACCATGACTTCTGTCTCTGACCCTTCACCTGGCAGAATGTTCTGCGCCTTTCCATGATGCCCCTTACCTTGACACTCAGGAGACAACATCCGGTATAAATCTCAAGTCAGGGATAGCAGAACTGCCTGTCTGTTCCCCTCAGCGTTGAATTCCAATTATTATGGTGTTCCTACACTTTTCTATGCCTGCTCCCCACCCCCATTTGACTCATGGTTCCAGGCTTGGGCTCAGGACTGGGCTCCTTCCAGGTGTTGTCATTGTGACTGGCATTTACGGCTGAATGTTAGTTTGAGTGTGGCACGCCCCCAGAGCATTCCTGCACTGCCTGCGTCTTCCTACTCTTTCAGGTGGCCTCCCACTTGCTATTCTGAATCCTGTCTGGCTGTGGGGGTAGGCACACCCTGCACTCTGAGGTCCAGGACACATTCAGCCACCCATTTACACGGCAGGGAGTTCAGCCATGCTTCAAGCTCAGAAACCCTCAGCTTGAGCTCGAGCAGCTGGAACATGCACATGGGTCTCTGAGACACATGAAGCATCCTGAAATTCTCAGAGGGCACTGGAATTGCAGCTGTTCATTCTAAAGAGAAACTTATAAGAAAAAATACTCTCCTTAGATATAAAGTGATCATTTATAATTGCTGTTAGCTCACTCTACATTATTTTAATGTATTAAATTACACTTATTTTCCTATCATTCCTCAAAGCCAAAGATGAGTTATTTGCTCAGGTTTAACAAGACCCGCTGGGACCTGAAGTGATTGAGGAATCAAACAAGGAGTCAAAGCGTCATCTGTTAAGAGTGACTTAAATCTAGTTTAAAATAAATGTGAACAATGCCAAAAGAAATTGACTAGTTAAAGTAAAATATTCAAAAAACAAAGGAACACATGTCTGACACCTTTTAGACTACGTCTACTTCGGGATTTATAATCACATGCTCCTGTTTTTCCCCAGATAAAATACAAAATATAAATTCCCTGCTGCACCAATCACTGATCTTGGCCTTGGCAACTGCAAAGGCCGTTCGAATTGACTTTGAAAACAATGGTAGACTCGAGTAAAACTAAGTTTTATTTTCGTGTAATTTCCGTGAATGCATCACAGATAAAAAACAAGCCTTTTCTTTACGTGTAAAATTTTAATTTCATAGCTTGTTAGAGCATAGGATTGTTAGCAGTTGACAATAGACACCCACCTACACAAAGAATCTGTTTTACAGAGTACCTTTGCTTTGCTTAATCCTCAGGAATCTCCTGCGGCTGAATTATTCTAAAGCTAGAAACAGGGTCAATGTTAGAGCACTGAAGACTTAGAGAATCGTGAGCACCAATGAATGTTGCATATTCATGTAAATCTTTCTAGGGCATGCCGAAGGCAGACAGTGTTGGAAAAATAATTGCATTTCAAACAAGACATGGTCTGGCAAGGGTCTGGAGTGGCTATTATTAGTTCAAGGTCAAGCAATTCAATTCATCACTGATTCCCAGCACATGTTTGTTAATATTTCTTTGAGGCTTAAGCTTGAGCTTTAAGTAAGGGGGATCCTGAACCTGAATCCCAGGCCAGTGCAATGGCCACGAGTCTAAATCATAAATAAGGTAAGGTGTCAGCCGTGACTCATTTGGTAGCACTCTCACTTCTGAGTCAGAAGGCTGTAGGTTCAAGTCCCACGCCAGGGATTTGAGCACAAAACTCTAGGGCTGACGCTCTGGTGTAGCACTGTGGGCTTGATGGGAGTGCCGTCTCTAAACTGAGACTCTCTGCTCTTTCAGATGCGTATAAAAGATTGCATGGCACTCTTTTGAAGAGCTGGGCAGGTCTACCCAATGTCCTTTCTGATACTTATTACTCAATCAAAATCAGAAAGCAACAGATTATCTGGGCATTAAATCGCTGATTAGGGGAGCTCACTTTGTGCAGACTGGCTGCCGTGTTTCCTACATCAGTGACTATACTTCAAAAGTAGTCCATTAGCTAGAAAGTGCTTCTGGACAGTCTGAGGACATGACAGGCACTACATCAATGCAAGCCTCGCTTTATTAAGGCAGAACAATGCTTGCCTCGCAAATATTTTTGTATCGGAATTTGATTTCAATAGCTTTTCCCATGTAGGAACTTGTATTCAGTTTGATTAAATTAACCAATAAGTATTGAATTAAAGGGGCAGAAAAACAGATGGACAGCTAGAGGTGGGAGTCTGAGATATCTATCAGTGCTTTGATGATTTTAGCACTTCAAAAATGGTGGATTGATTTTTGCATCTGGTTTTACATGCTGTCTGCCTGATGATGCCAATGGGAGGCCTGATTAAGTATGCAGTGTTGCGATCCCCGTAGAGACTGATAATTTTTAAAAAGAAATTTGAACTTCCAATGAATGACTGAAATGATCACATGACAAGATTTCAAGTTTTAAGGCTTTTACTGTAACAAACGAACCACAAGCGACATTTACTAAACACTATTTCAGGGGGCAACTTCATACTCTGAACTACAGAACTTTTTAACTTTTATAATGACCAAAACTCCTCCTGCCATGTTTATCATTTGTTCTGCCCCTTAAGTGGACACTTCATTCTCCAGGAACCAAAGCTATTTTCTGCTCCTCTTTCCTTTTCCAGCCAGATAGCTTCGACTGCCCGAATTGATTCATGGTGAGCGATGAATTAGAGATCCGACCCTCTCACCAAAGTTAGGTGAGTCCTCCAGCTTCGCTTAAACCCCCACCACCTTGTTCTCTTCCGTCCGAGCATGAGCTCCCAACTGCATCCTGTATGGTGAACAATAATGACTTGCTGCCTCTATCTCTCTGTTCTCTCTCTCTCTCTCTCTCTCTCTATCTATCTCGGATTCTAAAAGAGTGACTTGTCTGTGAGCTTCAGGGATATCTTAAGATAAACCCTGTAACCTGATACTACAATGGCTTGCGATGGACTCTTCCCCCCTCAAAGCCCATCTCCATGATGATGTGAATCACATGGGCCTTGTATCCAGATAGAAATGCTAATTAGCTATCCTGTAGACTCCAACTCCATTCTATCTTGGAATTAAGTAGACAGTTTAAAGTATAACTGTTTACAAAACCTGACATTCCTGACATCTGTCTGTGGCATGGTGACAAACACCAGAAAAGCTGCCCTAGTCATTAGTTACAGGCGTGAATATCTTGCACCTTCTTCCCAGTAAAACAACCTGAGCCCCCCTTTAATCTTTAACAACCAAGCGACCCAAGCTTGATGTCGGGCAGGATTCAGAACAGATCTCATGACCGCCTCAAAATTGATTGAACTGCATACGCTGTGAAATTATTATGTATTACAATAACTCATGGAGACAATAGCAAGAGCAATTAATTCATAAATAACTGTTGATTCATTGGCTTTCTTCAATATTTTGGCATGCAATTAAAAATGTGTGACTAAAGTATTTCAAAAAATCCCTCCCAGTTTGCCCTTCAGCTGAACAAGAATAGGTTGTTACAAATTTGCTAATATCCATTCAGATCACTCACTGCAACAGAGATACTTTAAATTAATTCGAGACAAGCCACATATAAATATGTATTGTCACAAATTAATCTTTTTATCTTTCTTTAGTGGTACAATTGCCCCAGATTTTATGGGGGCATAGACCGATGTAGGCCTGTAGCTATCTTAAGTGGAAGGACTCAAAGCATTAGGGGCTCAACAGAACAGCAAGCAGTTAAACTTAAGGACACCCCTAAGGTGTAAAAGTTTCGCACCCCACCCCAACTGCCAAGCAGCTTGAGATCTTTGTAATTTGTACCTCCCCAAAAATCAGAACAGACAGATCCTTGAGTGATAAATTGGGATTATTAAACGATCTTCTGGCTTTCACCTTGATTACACCTAACAATGGAGTGGTGGCGAGTTGAAAATTGATCCTTTGGTGACTAATGTGTTCCTTAAGGGCAGGTTTTATGATAGTCAATTGATTGAATGTGACTCCAATGAAATAGCACGCATATCACAGGCATAATCTTTTAACCAGGGTGATATTTGTACAAATAATACTTTCTGGGACCGGATTTTGATTTGTAAAGTTTTGATTTCATTAAAAAAACTGCTGAAATTAGAGTTTTGCCATGCTAGTTATAGAATTTAAGGCACTACTGGAAAATAGTCAAAGGTTCATTGAGAGATGCTTAATCAGATTTTAGCTTTCAATCAAGCACCTCATCCAGTTTGCCAGTGAATCAGTTGACATGGGTTTTGGGCCATTCATGATAATTTATCCTGAGAATTGGCTCGAGCTTCACAATTATGTCCTTTATGTATCTGGGGCTAGATAGAAGATTGACTTATGACAAGTTTATTCTGAAAGTGGTTTCATATATATATAATATATTTCTGCCTTTTGTAAATTTATCTGAAGGGTCTCTGTCTCACTGGATGACCTGAATGGATGTTAGGAAATTTGTTCAGCTGAAGGACAAACTAGGAGAGTTTGTTTGGAATGTTTCAGTTACACGGTTTTAATTGTGTATCAAAATATTAACCAAAACAGATCAATCAATAGTTATTTATGAGTTAGTTACTTTAGGCATTTTCTCCATGAAGTAATGCATAATAATTTCACAGCATGTAAGTTTGATCTCAGACATACTCTTGTGGGATTTTTAAAAATTTCCCTTAATTCAAGCGCAAAGTTTGCTGTGCCTGCTTTTAAAAATTTGTTCACAGTGTGTGGGTGTTGCTGGCCATTGTCCAGGTCTTGCTGCATACAGACACAGGCTGTTTCAGTATCTAAGGAGTCACAAATGGTGCTGAATGTTGTGCAATCATCACCCACTCCTGACCTTATGATGGAGGGAAGGTCATTGATGAAGTAGCTGAAAATGGTTGGGCCCAAGACAGTACCCTGAGGAACCCAGATGATTGACTTCCAACAACCATCTTCTTTTGTGCCAGGTATGACTCCATTTTTTAAATCCACCCTTGGGATGTGAGCATTGATTGCAAGGCCAGCATTTATTGCCCATCCCTAATTGCCTTACTAGGCCATTTAAGAGCTAACCACATTGCTGAGGGCTGAAGTCACATGTAGGCAAGGATGGCAGATTTCCTTCCCTTCACATGATCATGGTCACCATTACTAAAACTAGTTTTATATTCCATATTTATTAATTGAATTCAAACTCCTTTAGCTGCTGTGGTGGGATTTGAACCCTTGTCTCCAGAGCTATGGTCTGTGCCTCTAGATTACTAGCCCACTAACATTACCACTATGCTACTGCTACCCTTCTGATGTAATCTATAAATCCGGGGCTTAAATTAGCAGTCACTGAAGATGAAAGGATAGAATTATATTTAAGTAGTGATAATATCTTGTTCATTTTTTGCATTTTCATTACTTTAATTGGAATAAAAGATTTAATTCTTATCTGCAGTTATCACCAGCAGTGCTAGTAATGTGCCCCATAGCTTCACTGTCCTTACATTGAAATAGGATATTTGAGTCACTGACTTGAAGAGATGCCTTTGCAGGCAGCATCATCACAAATGGGGCAAAGAAAACACAGCAGTGCTTTGTCCTCATTACTGGACTGAGAGGCACTGACTGGACTAATAGGCTCACAGGCCCAAAGCACATAAGTGCAAGCTAAAGAACAGGAACTGGGGACTTAAGAGGCAACCTTAAAGGAACTATCAGCCATGATGTAATCTAATGTGCAATAGGATCTATTTCCATTGCTTCCTTTGTCATTCCTTATTAGCAATTGTTTCACCATTATTTTTTGCATAACTTAAACTTGGATTTTCCTTCATTGTTCATCTTCATTCACCTGTCCAATTTAATCTTAAATGTTAACGTACTTCCTGAGCTAGTGACAGCTCAACCCAGGCCAGTCTCTTGGCATCACTGAGCTTGAAGGAAGCCACATGTGATTAAAGTTTCCACTTTTATTCAAGTATTATTCATTTTACTCCTTGAAGTGAATTCCACAGCCTCACAGTTCTATGTGGTGGCGTGTTACAGTACACTCAGGAAGTCTGAGTTGCTGTGTCAACATACACTTTTTACATGCATGTTGACATCTGAAGCTATGGATAGTGATGGTAGAGGCTCCAACTTTTCTTTCCATCATATGGCTAACCAGGAATCTTTCCTGCCCTGACCATGTTTTGGAAAGATTTGCAGGTTGATACTCAACCTGTTTGGCTACATTATGAACACACCTTCCTCAGTCATCAAGTCCTGGGCTGGGACTCAAATCCAGCGCTACTGGTTTAGAGGCAGAGATATTACTCACTGTGCCAGAGGACCTTCTTGACATTTCCATCTGTAGAAGCTCAGTTTGTCCTCTATTGTAAATCTCTTTCATCTGTGACCCCCTCATTCTAGATCGATCGTTCAGCTTCTGGAAACAGTCTACTTCCACTGATCCGGTCCCATCCTTACATAATTTCAAACACTTCTATCTAATTGCCTCATAATCTGAAATCCACCTACAACAGCCCCAACCTTTCAAGATTTTTTTTCTTATTTTTTTATTAGGTCATTGTGCTGCCATTTCTAGTTTGTTCTTCTAAGTATTGTGCCTAACATCAGCAAGTCTACTTAGCAATTTGTTCTGCCCTGCACCTAATTGATAGTCTCACCAGATTCCATTGATAGAAGTCCCTATTCCTACTCTTCCCACCTCACTCCATGAAGTGGTCGTTGAGCTGGAGCTTTCAGATACAAACCTATTTTGATTGATCAGTCAGCTCCCAACTACCCAATGCCTGGTTAACAACTGGATAGTGGCCTACTTATAGCAGATACTCATTTGGTACTTGATTTACTGTTATGGCCAAGTGAAAATCAAAGGGTGGGATTTTCCGGCCCCGCCCGTCGCCGGGATCATCTGGTCCCACTGAAAGTCAACGGGCTTTTGGCTGACCCACCGAATCTCCCATAGCCGGTCCTGGCACAATGAGGCTGGAAAATCCCCATCTAAGCCTATCAGTTCAATGAAATGTTCAAATTCTGTACTATTTACCCAGAGTGTATCCCCTACTTACCACTGAGTCCCCACTCTTACCAAATTTCTGCAGGGAGTTTACTCTCCATTCCCACCTTCCCCTGTTACCTGGTCACTCCTTGATGTGCTCTTGGAGAAATAAGTGGTACATACAATCGCTACAACATGGCCTGGGGACTATGATGTTCGGTCCTGTGCTTGTTTATTAAGGGTTGGAAAAAGGGCATGGATAACCATTTCTAGATTTTCACCCCATTCCGCATTCTGATTCCGAGGAATGGAAAGAGCACAGCACAGTGACAAGCCTACAGCCAGCATGAAAAGTATCCAAGATAAAGTTTTTTAAAAATTATTTGCTCATGGGATGTGGGCATCACTGGCCAGGCCAGCATTTATTACCCATCCCTAGTTCAGAGGGCATTTAAGAGTCAACCTCTTTGCTGTGGGTCTGGAGTCACATGTAGGGCCAGACCAGGTAAGAGCAGCAGATTTCCTTCCCTGAAGGACATTAGTGAACCACATGGGTTTTTACAACAATCAACAATGGTTTCATGGTCAGCATTAGACTTCTAATTCTGGATTTTTATTAAATTCAAATTCCACCATCTGCTATGGCAGGATTCAAACCTGGGTCCCCAGAGCATTACCCTGGATCTCTAGATTACTAGCCTCACAACAATACCACTACACTACCACCTCCACCTGTATTCCTATGGCATAGAGAATGATTTGCCATATTTATAGTTCAAGACAATAGTTAAATATATTTGTTTTTACAGACAACATTAATGTTGTGGTCCTAAATCTATGTTGCAGACAGTTGTACCTGAAATTTAATATTTTTGCACTCAAAAAGAAAGGTCATAGATAGTTTCTGACTCTTTCACAGAGATGCTAGACCAGTTCTGAAATGTTCCCTTAATTTTACGTGACAATCTAGAGTGCCCAATACTCGAAACAATATTAAATATACAGATCTAACTCTGGTTACCTGATTTCATGTGGATGTATGTTTGATTCCATTGCGAGAAGGGGGAATAAAGAAATCTGACATAATTTGTGATCACTTTCTCCCGAAAATCTGCCAATTGTAGCTTAAACTTTGAAGAAGATACTTGGAATTCAAAGTACTATCATTATTCCGAGGTCTACGATTTAGTTAGCATATTTAACATAAATTTAAAGACTGCACGCCTCAATTTTAGTATCCAATGTGATTCATCTTTAAGAGCGAGACAAAATTTTAATGGAAGTCTATAATTGTTGTAATATAACACATATGGTTGATGATCAATTGATAGCTTGATGATGCACCTCTAGTGGAATAGAGCACTGATAATGCATTGTTCAAAATGAAAACATTTTATCTTTCAAATAAGACTTCTTGAAACACAGAAAGTTTGTGGTTAGTACTGTCTATCATTATTCATTAAGGCAGGTTTAATAAAAGATCTCAGAGTAAAAGATCCCCTAGGAAACAGTGACCATAACATGGGGGAATTTAGCATTCAATTTGAGAGTGAGAAACTTAGTTCAGAAATATCTGTGCTAAACTTAAATAAAGGAATGATGGCAGAGTTGGCTGCAGTGGACTGGAAAAGAAGTTTAGCAGAAATAACGGTCGATGAACAATGGCAGACGTTTAAGAAAATAGTTCATGACTCACAACAAAAATATATCCCAGTGAGGAAGAAGGATTGTAGGAAGGGGATAAGCCAGCCATGGTTAACCAAGGAAGTTAAGGATGGTATCAAAGTGAAAGAAAAAACATACAACGTGGCAAAGATTATTGGTAAACCAGAGAATAGGGAAAGTATTATAAACCAACAGAAGATGACCAAAAAAATAATAAAGAGGGAGAAAATAAACTTTGAGGGTAAACTAGCAAGTAATATAAAAATGGACAGTAAGAGCTTCTTTAAATATAAAAAAAAGGAAGAAAGAGGCCAAAGTCAATGTAGGCCCTTTAGAGAATGAGGCTGGGGAAATAATAATGGGGAAACCAGGAAATGGCAGAGGAGTTGAATAAATACTTTGCATCAGTCTTCATGGTAGAAGACACTAATAGCATTCCAAAAATACTAAATAATCATGGGGCAAAAGTGGGGGAGCAAATAAATACAGTAACTATCACTAGAGAAAAAGTACTAGGGAAACTAACGGGGCTGAAGGCCGATAAGTCATCTGGACCTGATGGGTTGCATCCTAGGATATTAAAGGAAATAGCTGCAGAGACAGTGGATGCATTGGTTGTAATCTTCCAAGAGTCCTTAGATTCTGGAAAAGTCCCAGGGAATTGGAAAACTGCCAATGTTACACCCTCAATCACAAAGGGAGGGAGACAAAAGACAGGTAACTGTAGGCCAGTTAGCTTAACATCTGTCATTGGGAAAATGTTGGAGTCTATTATAAAGGATGTAATAGCAGAACATTTAGAAATACATAATCTAATCAAACAAAATACCACGTAGCGCTTCCGGGTGCGCGTCACACTGGGCGGGGCCTTAATTGGCCCGCCCATGTAAAATGCCGGCGCGCAGGCGATCGCGGGCGGCAATCGGCTACCCGCCCGCCTGCGCCTGCTCCCACTCAGCCCCACCGATGGGGAGAAAATTCCCCCCAGAGAGTTGGGATAAGGGGGGAATTTTCAGGACGGGAACCTGTAACTATTGGGTTGCCACAGGGATCAGTGCTGGGGCCACAATTATTTACAATATATATTAATGACTCTGATGAAGGAAGTGAATGTACTATCGCCAAGTTTGCGGATGACATAAAAATAGGTGGGAAGGCAAGTGGTGAGGATGACACAAGAAGTCTACAGAGGGATATAGACAGGTTAAGTGACTGGGCAAAAACTTGGCAGATGGAATATAGGCCTAAATTTTCCCGTCAGCGATTTGGGGGCGGGGCCCGCTCGCCGATGGAAAAATGACGCGGGATGATGTCAGGAGGAACCCCTGACGTCATCCAGCTCCCTTTAAATTTTTAGGAAGGCGGGACAGCAAAATCAGCTGTCCGCCCGCCAACCTGTCAATGGCCAATTAAGGCCATTGACAGGCTAATTAAGATAATTAAAGACCTGCCCGTCCAACCTTAAGGCTGGCGGGCAGGCCAGGAGGCCCAGTGGGCTTCTGATAATACATGAAAACCTCATCCACTGGTGGGATGAGGTTTCATGTCCATTTTTAAAAACTTTAATAAGTTTTATGTGATATTTATTAACATGTCCCATCTCATATGACATTGTCACATGAGGGGGTCATGTTAATAATTTTTTTAATTTTTCTATTTTTAAAGTTTTTTGGACTATCATTAATCTCCCTGAGACAGCACTTTGTCTCAGGGAGATGTGCACTCTTTCGTGATGGAATGATGGCTTATATTTCAAATGGAATGGAGTATAAAAATAGGGAAGTCTTGCTAAAATTATACAAGGCACTAGTTAGACCACACATAGAATACTGTGAACAGTTTTGGTCCCTATCTAACGAAAGATATACTGGCATTGGAGGCAGTCCAGATAAGGTTCGCTAGGCTGATCCCAGGGATGGAGGGATTTTCTTGTGAGGAGAGGTTGAGTCGGTTGGGCCTGTACTCATTGGAGTTTAGAAGAATGAGAGGCGACCTTATTGAAACATATAAGATACTTAGAGGGTTTGACAGGGTAGATGCTGAGAGGTTGTTTCCCCTTGTGGGAGAGTCTAGGACCAGAGGGCATAATCTCAGAGTAAGGAGATGCCCATTTAAAACAGAGATGAGGAGGAATTTTGTCTCTCAGAGCGTAGTCAATCTGTGGAATTCTTTACTGCAGAGGGCTGTAGAGGCTGGGTCATTAAGAATTTTCAAGGGTGAGATAGACAGATTTTTAATCAGTAAGGGAATCAAGGGTTATGGGGGAAAGGCAGGAAAGTGGAGTTAAAGATTATCAGATCGATCTCATTAAATGGTGGAGCAGACTCGATGGGCCAAATGGCCTACTTCTGCTCCTACGTCTTATGGTCTTATTATAGGTTATATTATATACTGCGGATATTATTCACTGACTAACTGGCACTGTACATCATGTGCTGCGGTGGTACTGTGGATAGTTCTGGGCACCACACTTGGGAAGGTTCTATTGGCCATGGAGTGAATGCATTGTAGATTAGTAGAATGGTAGAAAATGCTGAAAATCTAAGCAGGTCAGGCAGCATCTATGGAGAGAGAAACAGAGTTATTGTTTTGAGTCCATTATGACTGTTCTTCAGAGCTCTGAAGACAAGTGATAGGGACTTGAAAAGTTAACTCTGTTTCTCTCTCCACAGATGCTGCTAGACTTGCTAAGTTATTCCAGCATTTTCTGTTTTTATTTCAGATTTCCAGCATCTGCAGCATTTTGCTTTTATTGCTAGAGTTACTGGTCTCCAAATGTTAAATTACAAGGAGAGATACGCAATATACGCTTGCATTTCCTGGACTTAAGCGATGATTTGATTGAAGTTTTCAAGATATTAAGGGAAACATAGGGCTGAATTTTGCCGTTGGCGAGCAGGGGGCGGGGCCTGCTCACCGATGTGCAAAATGACACGGGATGATGTTGGGCGGAACCCCCGACGTCATCCCGCCCCATTTAAATCTTCAGGAAGGCGGGGGCGCAGCAAAATCAGCTGGGGGCCCGCCGACCTGTCAATGGCCAATTGAGGCCATTGACAGGATCATTAAAACAATTAAAGGACCTGCCCGTCCAACCTTAAGATTGGAGGGCAGGCCAGGAGCCCCGGCGGGGAATGGATAAAAAAATGAAACCTCATCCACCAGCGGGATAAGGTTTCATGTAGGGATTTAAAAAGTTTAATAAAGTTTTAGTGAAATTTATGAACATGTCTCATCTCATGTGACATTAAGGGGGACATGTTAAGGGTTTTTTTTTCCTATTTTTAATGTTTTCACAACTGTCAGTGATCTCCCTGAGGCAGCACTTAGCCTCAGGGAGATGTGCGCTCTTTCATGCGCATGCAGGAAAGAGTGCACTCTCGCATTTGGGGAATTCCCCCCCCCGCCACCCCCGTCCGCACAGGAAGTGCATAGCGGTGGGCCTTAATTGGCCCGCCCACTTAAAATGGCGGCAGGGCCCGCTTCTCCGGCAGGGATCAGCTCCCCACCCACCGGAGATTGGGTCGGGCCCGCCCGCCCGACAGGCAGAAAATTCTGCCCATAGGGTTGAAAGAGAGAAACTATTTCTGCTGGTTGTGGAGTCTAGGACTAGGGGGCAGAGTCAAAAAATTAGAGCCAGACCTTTCGAGATTTTACACACAAAAGGTGGTAGACGTTTGGAACTCTCTTCCACGAATGGTGATTGATTCCTGATCAATTGTGAATTTTAAATCTGAGATTACTAGATTTTTGTCGACCAAAGACATTAAGGGATATGGCAAGTATGTATAAATGCAAGTACATGGAGTTAGGTCAAAGATCAGCCACAATACCATTGAATGGCAGAACAGGCTTACGAGGCTAATTGGCCTCCTCTTGTTCTTATGATATTACTCATCGAATTAATGGTACTGTATATCATTATGCACTGTGATATTATTCATTTAATTAATGGTACTGTGTATCATTATGTACTCTGATATTACTCATGGAATTAATGGTACTGTATAGCATTATCTACAGTAATATTATTCATTGAATTAATAACATAATTTTTGACATATGACAATACAGATTAGCTAAAATTTAAACTGTACAGACTGGTGCTCTGCTCATGAACTTACAAACACATGGTAGAGGGATACATACAGTGATGCACACCGAAAGTATGACTTGACGCTCCTGGATATTTTTCCACCATTGTGTTATTATAAACCTGGTGTAATCTAATGCAGAATCATTTTTGCTGAAGCATTTTTAAATAGTCTTAGTGCTGTGGGTTGTCGCACGTTCCTCTTTTAACAAAAGACAGGAAAATGTCTATTTCCATCTGCAGTTAGTGATCTGCTAATGAAACCGGGTTTCAGAGCTGTTCAGTCTCACAGTTCTATTAGTGGGGGCTGAATTTTCCTGTTCATGTCATGAGCTCGATGTTGGGCTGAGTTTTGGGTCGCGACCACGGACATTCACATTGTGGGACATTGGATGCAATCCCCCAGGAGGAGGCCAATTAAGAAGCCACCTCCGGGAGTGCCAGGCAGTTTGGGGCAGGGGACCACCCTGAGACTGCAGGGGTGGAATTTTACAGCCCCGCCGAAGTCGATGGACTTTTGAATGGCACACTGCATTTCACGGCCCTGCCCTCGCCATGATGGGGCTGTAAAATTCCTCCCCAGGAATCAGAACACCCAAAGTGAAAGGCAGCTGACAGACCCACTGTGAATGCTGCGCGTTGCTGAGGTGAATGGAGAAAAAGAGGGTGGCACAGGATGGAGACGCACCTTACTGCCAATGGGACCAGCAGCCAATTCCTCATGCCCAGCGCTATGCTGTGGATCCATCTGCAGGTGACATTTTCAAGTGTTTGCCTGAAAATGAGGATTGCCAATTTTGCTCTGTAAAGTGACCACGCTCCATATGGACCTCCTGGTTATCAGTTGAATGCAGTAAACTCTTGATACTTGATGCTTGGCCCTGTAGAAAACGAGTCTGGAGAAGCAATAATGGAAAATAAGGAGATAGCAGGTGAATTGAACTGATATTTTGCATTGGTCTTCACGATGGAGCATACAAGTAATATCTCAGATAGAGCTGTAAATCACGAAATGGAAGGGAGGGAGGAACTCAAGAAAATTACGCTCACCAGGGAAGTGGTACTGAGTAAATTGTTGAAGCTGGAAGCCAACAAGTCCCTGAGTCCTGGTGGACTTCATTCTAGGGTCTTAAAAGAAGTGGCTAGTGAGATAGTTGGTGCGCTGGTTTTAATTTTCCAAAACTCCTGAGATTCGGGAGAGGTTCCATTAGATTGGAAAATAGTGAATGTAGCTCCTTTATTCAAAAAGGGAGAGAGACAGAAAGCAGGAAACTAAAGGCCCATTAGCTTAACATCTGTCATAGGGAAAATGTTAGAAGCCATTATTAAAGACATTATAGCAGGGCACTTAGAAAGATTCAAGGTAATCAGGCAGAGTCAACATGGTTTTGTGAAAGGGAAATCAAGTTTAACCAATTTATTGGAGTTCTTTGAAGAAGTAACATATGCTGTGAAAAGGGGGAACCGGTGAATGTACTGTACTTATATTTCCAGAAGACATTTGCTGAGGTGCCACATCAAAGGTTATTGTGGAAAATAAATGCTCATGGTGTAGAGGGTAACATATTGGCATGGATAGAAGATTGGCTAGCTAACAGGAAACAGAGTAGGCATAAATGGGTCATTTTCTGGTTGGCAGGATGTAACGAGCGGTGTGCCACAGGGATCAGTGCTGGGGCCTCAATCTTTTACAATTTATATCAATGACTTGGATGAAGGGACCGAACTGCGTTGGAAGCAGTTCAGAGAAGGTTTGCCAGACTAATACCTGGAATGGGTGGGTTGTCTTGTGAGGAAAGATTGGACAGGCTAGTCTTGTATCCGCTGGAGTTTAGAAGAGTAAGAGGCGACTTGACTGAAACATATAAGATCCTGAGGGGTCTTGACAGGGTGGATGTGGAGAGGATGTTTCCTCCTGTGGGAGAATCTAGAACTCGGGGTCACTGTTTAATAATAAGGAGTCACCCATTTAAGACAGAGATGAAGAGAATTTTTTTTCTCTCAGAGGGTCGTAAGTCTTGGGATCTCTATTCTCCAAAAGGCGGTGGAAGCAGAGCTTTTGAATATTTTTAAGGCAGAGCTATATAGATTCTGAATAAGTAAGGGGGTGAAAGGTTATTGGGGATAGACAGGAATGTGGAGTTGAGGTTACAATCAGATCAGCCATGATCTTATTGAATGACGGACCAGGCTCATGGGGCCGAGTGGCCTACTCCTACCCCTAATTCATATGTTCATATGTTTGTATATTCTCATTACACAAAAGAACTTCCAATACTCAGATTGGCTACTTATGATGTCCTCAATGTTCTGATCATTTGCGGCATTTCCAGATTGCAGTGCGGTTGCCACATTCGTGTGATTCGTTTTGCAGGATTGTGAATTTTTACAAATTGCCACAAATGTGCTGGAAATTACTTGGAGGCCCTCGCCTATTACATGAATGCAATTAGATTGCAGATTTTTTTGTTGGAGTTTAAAGAGTTGCGCCTCGTTACCCATTTTCAAGCATTATTGCAGGCCATTAAAAAGTTACAATGAAATGAAATATAATACATATTTTCACAATCCAGATATGAATCAGGTATAAATACTATTTTGAAGAAGAGCAAAGGAATTATCCCAGATGGCCGAGCCAATATTTATCGTTAAATCACGGAAAAAAGATTAACTGGCTATTATCTCATTTCTGTCTGTGGAAGCTTGCTGTGCACAAATTGGCTGCCGCGTTTTGAACATTACACCAGTGACTACACTTCAAAAGTACACCATTGGCTATAAAGCACTTTGGAATGCCCTGTGGCTGTAAAAGATGCTGTGAAATAGAACAGATAAACATGGTTCAAAAGATGCTGCGATGGAGATGAGAAATAGGGGAAACACAGGAGAAAACATTGGAATATTCAGAAACAGGGGAGACCAAATGGACAGAGAATTCATCAGGAAAATGTTCTGATCAACAGGCTAAGCTCTTGGCGGTCTATTGTGTAGCTTCTCATCGGGGAGAAAGTCATCTGGGGATAAGGGTGGCATCGATGGGAAGGGGTCGTTCAGAGGGGACGGGCCTGGTATTCGGGGAGAACAGGAGCTAATGGACAGAGGGGTATCACTTGACCAAATGGCCGCATAGTTCATTTGGCCTACAGGGGATGAGTGTAAAGTGGCAATGTGATGAGTTGGTATCAGTTTCAAGAACATCAACAACTTGCATTTATATACACAGTAAAGCATTCCAGAGTGCTTGTAAGAATATGGGATGGTGGGAGGCAACAGAGGCACGTTTGGGGTAAAACACAAATTTGAGTATTGCTCAGGTCAGTATGGATCCATTACAGCCCTTTCTGAGGTTAAGACAGGAGTCAAACAAGGTTAAGTCCTTGCCCCAGCTCTTCTTTGATCTTCCTTGCAGACATGCTCTGTCTTTCTAAAGACAAACTCCCTGCTGAACTGCAGCTTATTTATCGACTAGGCAGTAAAGTATTTAATCTCAGCAGCCTTCAAACCAAAACTAAGACCACCTGTAGCTCAGTCATTGAGTTCCAATACACTGATGATGCCGCAGTAAGCATTGTGTCGGAAACGGATCTGCAGAGAATCGTCGACCTATTTACTGAGATGTATGAGAAGATTGGACTTACACTCAATATTCAGAAGACCAAAGTCCTCCATCAAGAAGCTCTAAATGCACAAGCCCAGCCCCATTGATTAGGATTCATGATGAGTGCCTGGAAAATGTGGAAGACTTCCAGTAGCTTGGAAATTATTTCACAGATGGCTGACATTGACAACGAAATCCAGCATTGCCTGAAATCTGCTGATGCAGCCTTTGGCCCCCAAGAGGAAGTGAGTGTTTGAATACTGCGACATCAAAACTGAAACCAAGCTCATGGTCTACCATCTGGTCGTGATCTCTCCCTTACTGTACGGGGCTGAAACACGGAGAGCGTGCACGAGGCACCTCAAGGCACTGGAGTCACACCATCAACACAGCCGGTGGCAAATCTTACATATTACATGGGAGAACAGACACACCAACATCAGTGTCCTCTTACAAGCAGGAGCCACAAACATCGAGGCCATGATCACCCACCATCAGCTTTGTTGGGTTGGTCATAGTTCGGATGTCAGGTACCAGGCTTCCAAAGCAGGTCCTCTTCCCCCATTTCAGTCAGGGCAGACGTATGAGAGGAGGTCAGAAGAATCGCTTTAAGGATGTGCTGAAAGTGAACAGGAAGAAACGCAACATTGACATCAACTCCTGGGAGACCATCACCTTGGACCGAACCAGATGGCAGCAGAGTCTGTGGGAAGGATCCCAGCATTTTGAGACCCAACAATGACAAAATGAAGAGGAAAAGCGAAAGTGGCGAAACGAACACTTCATGACCCAAACTGATAGCACATGACCCGACATCCCACATGAAAACAAATGTCCTACGTGCCATAAAGTCTGCAGATCCCAAATCAGCCTCATCAGCCATCCTTGGACTCATGAAAGAGAATTACCCTTGCCTGCAAGGGCTAGCCAATAATGGGTTCAAAGGTGAAAGTGCATTGCTGGAAATGGTGCTGGGTTCAGCTGCAATAATTCTGTACATCCTGGGACGTTGATGGAGTTTGTACCTATTGTTTAGTTCAGCGACTTCCCAAACAAAACAAGAAATTTGAACATGTCATCAAATTCACTAGCAGCCATTTCAAGGAAACAGTGGGCTCATTCTGTACCATAGTCCATATGTGAGGTGTCACTGACTTAAAGTTCATGAATTGAGTGAATTGACATCAGTCCCCCTAGCCCAGGACTTAAAATCTTGAAAATCCCCATATCCGGTACACGTTCAGTCCTGGGCTTCCTGGACACTGGGTCCGGTACCTGTATTTATAATTTATATCAATGACTTGGATGAAGGGACCGAATATATGGTAGCTAAATTTGCTGATGACACAAAGATAGGTAAGAGAGTAAGTTGTGAAGAGGACATAAGGCCCCTACGAAGGGACATAGATAGGTTAAGTGAGTGGGCAAAAAATTTGGAAGATGGAGTGAACTTGTCCACTTTGGCAGGGAGAATAGAAAAGCAGCATATTAATTAAATGGAGAGAGACTGAAAACTCTGAGGTACAGAGGGATCTGGGTGTCCTGGTACATGAATCACAAAAAGTTAATATGCAGGTACAGCAAGTGGCAAATGGAATGTTGTCATTTATTGCAAGGGGAATGGAACATAAAAGCAGGGATGTTTTTCTACAGTTGTACAGGCCGTTGACAAGTCCACATCTGGAGCATTGTATACAGTTTTGATCTCCTTATTTAAGAATGGATATAAATGCATTAGAAGCAATTCAGAGAAGGTTCACTTGGCTGATTCCTGGGATGAGGAGGTCATCTTATGAGGAAAGTTTGGACAGGCTGGGTCTGTATCCATTGGAGTTTAGAAGAATGAGAGGTGATCTTACTGAAACATACAAGATCCTGAGGGGACTTGACAGGGTGGATTCTGAAAGGAGGTTTCCCTTTATGGGAGAGAATGGAACTAGGGGACACAGTTAAGAAATAAAGGGTCTCCTATTTAAGATGGAGTTGAGAAGAAATTATTTCTCTCAGAGTGTTGTGAATCTTTGAAACCCTCTTCGCCAGAGAGCAGCGGAGGCAGAGTCACTGAATATTTTTAAGGCAGAAGTAGATTCTTGACTGACAAGGGAGCCAAAGGTTATCAGAGGTAGGTGGGAAAGTGGAGCTAAGGCCACAATCAGATCAGCCATGATCTTATTGAATGGCAGAGCAGGCTCGAGGGGCCAAATGGCCTACTCCTGCTCCTAATTCATATGTATATTTAATCAGAGAGGGGAGGGCTGGTACATCCTCAGTGTTGTAACTGAAATGTGATAACATTTTTTCTAATAAAGCTTAGCAAAACATGTACAAATAATAACAAATAATAATCCTGCTTATAAAACGTGTAAAGTTAGCACTTGGTACATTTTCAGTGTTAATAGAGACTTAATTCTTGGGCTTGGTGTTAATGTACTGCCAACTTTACTGCAGACACATGTCCCTTGTAACATTTCACCCCCGCCCCAACGTTGTTAACATTGTGTTAACATTGTTAACATTGTACAATGTTAGCCTGTACAACATTGTTTAACACAACATTTTTAATGTTTTATTGCAGACCAAGCAAATATGTCAGTTAATTTTAAAAAGGTTCTTTGAATGAATGCAATTGTTTGCTGTTCAATAAAATTTCTTTTTTTTTACATTCTTTGCTCTTCAGATTGGGAGATGTCACTGATCAGAAATTGAACACTTTACCAGCGTTACACTCTCAGTGATATCCTTAACATTTATGCTTCTAGACCATTTCAGACTGTGACTGAAGGCGTCAGCCACATAAAGTTTATCAGCTGTACATAGATGTATAAAGCAAGCACCCAATGCCCTGTCTGCTTGAGCAAGCAATTGCATCTCCTTCCTCAAAGGGAAGGCAGCACCTTGACAAGCAGTGTTCCCAAAGGTCAGGTGTTTACAGGTTGTTCCTGTGCAGATTAAGCTCACGTGTGCTGTGTGTGACACCCAGTGCATTCCCTACTGGTTTACTCTCTCAATCTCTTTTGGGTGATATTTCTGAGCTGGGTGCTTAACTGCAAGGGGTACGAGTGAGCTATTGGGGCGTGCCAGAATTGTTGGTGTAGTTTGACTTACTCGATGTTGTGGCACATGTAAGAGAAAGAGATGAGGAAGATGGATCTACCAGTGGTGCAGTTCTGAGCAGCCTTTTACTGCATTCAGTATGAAAAGGGAACTGGTAGAGGGATTCAGTGTTGGCTTTGCTGAAAGACAGGATAGGATGAAAAGGAAGAGCAGAAGAACATTATCATGACCCCACTTCACCATTGTCTGCTCAGTGCTCGGTGCTCTTCCTTTTCAGAGCTTCTGGACTCTCCCTCCTCATATGGGGTTACAGACCAAGGGTTTGAGGGTTCTACTCTGCTATGGATGGTCTTTGTCTACAGAGTAGAGGTGGGACATTCTAATTGTGAAGATGATGTGCAGTAATACCCGTGTGTTAGCATGCAGCCCATAGAGGGAGTAACATGAATCTGCAGTAGATTACTGGATTCTTTGGGGTGAATGGACTAAGATAGTAACTGTTGTTGCTGCTGCTGCTTGTAGCTACTCCTGCCAGAAGATCTGCTGTCATGGTATATCACGCTTGTCTGTCTTGCGCTAACCTCGCACATCCACTGTACCTTGTCTGCAACCACTGTGATGCCCATCATCCAACTAGCCCCAGGTGGACCCCTCTTTCTGCTGCCTTTCCCTCTGCCCTCTCGGAGGAATCTCTGCAGCTTTTCAGCTCTGATTAAATGGCTGAAATACGGACATTTTCTTTTATGGATGTCACTCCTTTGAGTTCTTTTCAGTCTTTCTATTAAGCACCACTTCCTTTGTCTTAGGGCCTGCTTATGGAATTTTTAGTGCACGTCTTAGCACCCACATTTCAAAGGCTTCGAATTTTTTCCACAGATCTTTATTTATTGTCCAGGTTTCTGAGGCAGACAGGGAAGTGGAGAGATTGTAGCATCTTATCAGTTGTTTCCTTGTTATAAGCTTAAGTTTTCTTGTTAGCACATTCTTCATCTTTACAATTTACCTGGCCATCTCTATCCTTCTTCTAACTTCTGCATCATATCTACCATCTTTCATTATCATATGTCCTAAATAGATAAACTTATCTACTTGTTCCAGTGTAACACCATCCACTTCAATCTTCACTCTAGTGTCTTTTACTATATTCCTTCTAACTACCATTGTTTTTTTTTTTGGTGTTCATACTCAAACCATATTCTGAACTTTTAGATTTTACTTGATCCACACTATTTTGTAGGGCCTCTTCTGATTCTGCATTAGCGCAATATTATCAGCGTACCGCAAGTTTGTTATGTTCTTGCCTTCAATTTTTACCCCTGGAAGTACATCTAGTTCTCTGAATATTTGTTCTGTGTACCGATTGAACAATTTTGATGACAGTACACAGCCTTGTCATACTCCACTCTTCACTTGAAACAGATCTGATTGTCCCTCTTCTAGCCTGACGCTTGCTATTTGGTCTCAATATCAGCTCTGGATAAATCTCATATCTTTACCGTTAATGTCATATTTCAGCAGCATGTCTATTAACTTTTGGTGATAAGGACAATCGAATGCTTTTTCATAGTTACACTCAATGGAAGAGGTAGTTTCTTGAGAACTGGATCATGAAATATAAGGACTTTATATTAGACAGGAAAGCTTGATAACTGCAAACAGATAATGGATTGACACTGTATTGACTTACTAGGGCTTTCAGAAGTAAGATGGTTAGAATCCGGTCAGCCGGAAAATAAGTATTTTGTACTTTGTTTCTCGGGAGGTGAGAAACAGGAATGGAGTAGGAATCTAGTAAGCATGAGATAGTAACTGAACAATAGTTATAATTGAACGGTGCATATACTCAGTGCACCAGTCACCATGGGCATTCTTGACAAAGTTTGGAAGTAATTTATTATAGACTGAGGGAAATGTAACAGAACATGTTGAAGGTGAACCTAAGATCTAGGGGCAGTGATAAAAACCAAAATTGCTGGAAATACTCAGCAGGTCTGGTAGCATCTGTGGAAACAGAAATCAGGTCTGATGAAAAATCATCGACCTGAAACATTAACTCTGTTTCTCTATCCACAGATGCAGCCAGACCTGCTGAATATTTCCATTAATTTCTGTTTGATTTTGTTTCAGATTTCTGGCAGTTGCAGTATTTTGCCTTTGAATGAGGAGCAGGTATAGCCCACTCAACCCTTGGAGCTGCCCCACCATTCAGTAAGATCATGGCTGATCACCTACAACCACACCTTCCTGCATCCCTATATCCATTGATTCCAATTAATATCCAAAATGTATCTCATATTGATTGAATATACTCAATGACTGAGCATCCACAGCCCTCTGGCCTAGAGAATTCCAAAGATTCAAAACCCTTTGAGTAAAGAACTTCCTTCTGAACTCAGTCCTAAACTTCTTCCATATTAATGGTGTTACCATTCCCGTAAAGGCTGATAAATTTAAGAAGATATTTAAGTTTCCAGTGACTGACTGAAAGGATCACATGATGAGATTTCAAGCTTGACTTTACTGTAACAAACAAACTAAAACCAATAGTGTGTAAACAATATACAGTAGGCAACTTGAACTCTACACTATGGAAAAGTTCTTCCTCATTTAATCTTTAAACGGCTGAGAATCCTGCTCCCCAGTTATACTTTACTATGTCCCTTAAGTGGACACTTCATTCTCCAAGAACCAGTACAAAGCTTTAATCAGTTTTTAATGGCTTGCTTGCTTTTTCCTTTCCCAGCTGGATAACTTATAATCACTGAACTGATTTTCAGTTACCTTGGAGATCCCTTTTTCTAGTCAAAGCAAGGTGAATCTTCCAGTTCCATTTCAACCCTCAAAAACTTGGCATCGTCAATCCAGGTACGAGTTCCTGCCCACATTATGTGTGGTGAACAATAGAGACCTGCTGCCTCTATTCTCCCTCTCTTTCTCTCTCTCAGATTCTTGCACATTGACTGTGTCGGTGAGGTTCAGTGATATTTTAGGAAAACCTGCAACCCGATCTTACAATGGCTTCCATTGGACTCTTCCCCTCTCAAAGTCCATCCCATGGCAATGTGAATCATGTGGGCCTTGTATCCAGGTAGAAATACTGATTATCTATCTTCTAGACCCCTAACTGCATTTTATCTTGGAATTAAATAGATAGTTTAAAGTATAACCATTTACAAGACCTGGCATTCCTAACACTTTCCTGGAACTTGGAGACTAACGGGCTATCCAGCATCAGCACAACTGCTCTGGTAATTTACAGGTGAATATCTTGCACCTTCTTCCCTGGGCCCCTTATTACATCTAACAACCAAGCCACCCAGGCTTGACTTAAGGCAGAATTCAGAACAGGTCACATGACCTCCTTCATTCCTCCATTTTACCCTAAAATAAAGAGACAGTTCCAAAATATAACAATCGCATAAACTTCGAATTTGTAATAGTGGTAGTCTGAGGTAAATTATTTCACCTTGGGTGATCAGGTAAGGTCATTAAACTTCTTTCTGCACTGCTTTGAAATGTACGCTGTGGTGGAGGTGGTGTTCACACTGGTGACCACCTTCTCCCAATGCCTCTATGGGCTGTCCTTCTTAAGGACTGGCACCGCATGCAGCTAATGAGGGTCCTTCTTCAATTCCTGCCTTCCTCCAGCAAGATTCTCGTGCCCTGTCAGAGAAGTGGGCCATTCACCTGCCCTTCCATCATGGGGAATTGGGCACCTTTCATGCCTGGGATTTGGGGAGGCGCTTGCAGGGTGAAGCTGGTGCTCATACGAACATCCGACTTAGGAGATGGAGTTAGCACCCTCGAACCTGCTCCGCCATTCAATAAGATCATGGTTGATCTGATTGTGGCCTCAACTCCACATTCCACCTGCCTCCGATAACCTTTGACTCCCTTGTTAGTTAAGAACTGCCTTAAATATATTCAATGACCCTGTCTCCACTGCTCTCTGGGGAAGAGAATTCCAAAGACTCACAACCCTCTAAGACAAAAAATTTCACCTCACCTCTGCCTTAAATGGAAGACCCCTTATTTTTAAACTGTGCCCCCTAGTTCTAGTCTGTCCCACAAGGGGACAGTCTTTCAGCATCCACCCTGTCAGGTCCCCTCAGGATCTTATATGTTTCATTAAGATTACCTCTCAATCTTCTAAACTCCAAAGGATACAGACCCAGCCTGCCCAACCTTTCCTCATAAGATAACCACACCCACCCCCCCCCCGACCCCAGGAACCAGTCGAGTGAACCTTCAAACCAGCTGGTGAGGTACTTTTCAGATGGCTATCAGTTGAAAATTGTCCCTCGAGTATCTAGTTCACAGCAGGTTAACCCCAACCTGATAATACTATTTCTAGTCTCCGCATGATAATCTGCATCACCAGTTTGAAGTTTAGAGTAATTTTGTGCTTGACTGTAAGTGGTTTGTGTGGCCGATATCCACCCATAACAGACTGGGCGAGCCAGCCTCACTTTGCATCGGATCTGCAAGGGCATCAAAGAAAAGAAATATTGGGCTGCATCTTCCCTATGTTGGGCGGGCTGGGTGGGGACGGCCAGTAGCGCTCAGCCATCTGTGGGCAGGGCGAGGAGGGAGAGTCGGGGCCTGCGCCCTTTCGCGCAATCTCCCTGAGGCACGGAGCTGCCTCAGGAGGATTAAGTTGATCGCAAAAGTTTTTAATAAAGGAGGAAAAAAATTATTTAAACATGTCCCATCATGTGACAGTGTCACATGAGCTGGGACCTGTTTGTGAACTGTGCTAAATTTAATTAATTATTTTATAAAACCTTCAGGAAAACTCATCCCGCCCGTGGAAGAGGTTTCCTGAAAAACGTGAAGGCCGCTTGGACTCTTCGCCTGCCCCCCCCCCCCGCCAACTTTAAGGTTGGATGGGCAGCGTTACTAACTTTAATTGGTTTTTTAATGGCCTTAATAGGCTGTTGACAGTTTGGCGGGCGCACAGTCGCCTCTGGCGCCCACCGAACGAAATATCTAAAAGATGCGTGATGGCGTGGGGACGCACGCCTGAAGGCATCGCGCGTTGTTATGCGCGTCGGCGTTTTGGGCCCATCCCCCAGGCTGACGGCAATATTCTGGCCACTGATCACATCCAATTCTTTCAGGCAGTGATGCATGTTGCAGAAGTGAATGGTTGAAGTGTTAACCTACTCCTGCACCTAGTCCCTATGAGTTTTTCTAACAGATTTGTGAAAAAAAAGCCGTCTGATTCTATGAGGAAAATTTCATTGTTTAAAAACAAGCAGATTTGAGTTGGGTGGAGGTTAAAATGTTAAAAAAAAATGTAAATCCTGACCCCAACCCACCCACTTTCAGTTTTCCTCTCCACTTCCCATTTTCTACACTCCCATCCTTCTCTACCCATTGCCCTCCTCTCTGATCCGTTCCTCTCCATTTACCTTCCTCTCCTCTCCCCCTCCCCCTCCCTTTCTCTTGGCCCCCCTCTCTCCTCCCATCCCCCTCCTTTCCCATTCCCCTCAGCCCTTCATCTCCCACCAACCTCCTCCCCTTACCCTTCCTCCCCTCCCTCCTCACTCCCCTCCACCTCCTCTCCTCTCACCCCCTTCCCTCACCTTTCCTCTCCTCACCTTCTCCTCCACCCGTTCTTCTCCTCACCTCTCCCCTCCCCCTGTTCTCCTCTCCCCCTCTCCCATTCCCTTTCCTCCCCCTCCCCCCCTTCTCCTTGTCTCTCCCCTTCCTCTCCTTGCCCCTTTCCCTTCCATTCTTTTCCTCTCCCCCCTTCTCCCATTCCCTTTCCTCTCCCTCACCCTCCTTCCCCTTGTCTCTCCCCTTCCTCTGTTCTCCCCTCCCCCTCCCATTCTTCTCCTCTCCCCCCTTCTCCCATCCCCTTTCTCCTACCTTCCCCCCTTTTCCTCCACATTTTCTCCTCCCCCCCTCCTTTTCCCTGCTCAGGAATGGAACAAGTTTTTACTACAAAGGTACCTGTCAGAAAGAAAGCCTTTCAAAAACTTTAAGGATTTGGCAGCGCTGGTGATATTTTCAGTGTCTTGCTCTGATCTTCACTTCAGAATAATTTATATTTTACCTTGATTACCAGTGTTCTCCCAATTTGCTTGCATGCATTTTGCTGCCTCAGAGAGTTGCATGTAAATCACTGCAAAGAATTTGAAATCCCAGTGAAATAAAAGACAAAAACACCCTTACGTTTTGTGTAAAAGATTGCAGATTTCTTAGGATCGGGAGAAATTTGATTGAAATTCTTTTTAAAATGCTGTCGGTGTGACATGTTGAGTCAGAGCACTAATCTTGTGCTGAAATGTTAGGTTAATAATGGTAGTCATTACTTTGCTGAATGCCCTTGTGGAAAAATAACATTTTAAATAAAGGCAAAACGTGCATATACCAGCGTTGATTGAATAGGTTGAATGCTGTTTTTGTTTTTTGCAGATGATGACATTTTTGGTATTGTTCCTAGGCATGAAATCTCTTGAGGGGCACAATGGATTGGGATTAGTTGATTGGCTGGGAATAAATAGAACGGGTTTGGCTTTCTATATTTGCACGAGAAGTAAATCCTCTTTTGTGGATCTCTTTAATCTTTCATATAGTGCAGCTTGAGTGGGCCAACAACATAGAACTGTAAAGGTTTAAATTAAATCTGATGACTGAGATGTGATTTGGAGCGAGGCGAGGATTCCCTGAGCTAACTCTCATCTAGAGCAGAAACTAATTATAATGAGTTGGGATGACTGAGCACAGCGAGGCATTAGGCTCTGCCTACCCTCCACTTTATCGGTGAGCAGATACTTTACATTCTCCTCCCCCACCGTCCTACAATTCCTTTTGACATTATTTTTAAATTACAAGTCCTTCTCATTAGCTTGAGCTCTTTCCTGACATTTATGGTAGAGATTTTAAGGTCAGAAATACAATGTCAGGGGATCCTGTGCCTTCTATGCGATTGGCTTATTAAAGTCAAACATGTAGTCTACCACAAAATTTAAAAAAACCTAATTTTTCACCACTAAATTCATGTTTACCAGAAGCGTGAATATTAATTAATCCGCTAGTAATTTTTCAGCCCAATTTTCTTAAAAAAAATATTTTGGCTATTTTTTCCCATGGTACAAAATTTTTGACTATAAAATGGTGCCTCATTTTTTTTGGCCATGGCTTTGTTGGCTCTATCTTCAGCGGTCATGTTAGAGATGCATAATTTATTTAACACGAGAAGTGCATCTTATTTAGTCATGCTGTGTCAGTGGTTGTTTGATTCCTAACATAGTTCCATTGCACGTTAAGACAGAGAGGAGGCCATTTAGCCCATCGTGGCTGTACTGGATTCAAACCTAACCTCATTTCCCTGCTGACTCACCATGGCCCTAATCTGCTGCAAGTATTTATTCTGTAGTCCCTTAAAGGATGCAACGTACTATCTTAACAATTACCCGCAGCAAAGCTTTCGTTGCATACTTCAGCAACAAAGGAATTTCTTCAAACTGCTTTCCTCACTCCCAGTGACAGGTTTAAATTGATGTGTCTTAGTGGCAATTTTAAATTGAACATTCCTCCAGTTCCCTTAGCCATTACTGTGCTGAAGTGACATGGTGAAGTAGCCACACAAAAGAATGGGCATTAAAGGTGCTATTTCTTTGATGGGGGAGAAGTATTTATTGAGAAGCAGCATGACTTCTGCCAGTCAACTCCGGAATCTTAGCACTGTTTTTATTGTGGAGCTAATTTCGCATGGATGCTGTTACCAATGGCAACATAGACAAGCCAGTGTGGCACCAGATAAATAGATAAATGTTCAATACATCTCATTGTGATATAATGGACAAATAACATACATTTCTCCAACATGTCATAAGCTCATGATTCCATTTAATAGTCCTGAAATTATGATATGGAATCATAGCGCACAAGTGCTTAAAAAATCCATTTGAAATTCCTCTCTGCTGTTTTAGTGAAGGTGTCAGCCTATTTCATTTACATAGTATCGTGTTTCCACTAAAACAGCAGGGAGAGGAATTTGGTTATCCATGCTTTAATATCCATGCCTAGAGCAGGTCAAAGGCAAGTGGCTTACCTTCTGACTCCACGAAGCCTCTCCACCATCTGCTTGTTCCTGTGGGATCCAAGGTTGATAATACTGGGATAAAAACAGAACATGTTGGAAAAACTCAGCAGGTCTGGCAGCATCTGTGGAGAGAGAAACAGAGTTAACGTTTCGAGTCCGTATGACTCTTCTTCAGAGCTAAAGAGAAGTAGAAATGTGATGGATTTTATACTGTTTAAGGTGGAGCAGGTGAAGCAAGATAGAAGGTGCTTTCACCTTGATAATACTGGGGGTTGGAGCAGAGAAGGTCAACAGCAACACTGTAGAAGCTTGATACCATCCCAGCCAAAGCCCTCTGTTTAATTGGCAACTCATCCACGAGTTGAGATGTCCACCACGGTCCATACTGCAGCTGCAGTATGTACTTGCGACAGGATGCACAACAGCAAATAACCGATATTTTCCCTCGTTGCAAGACATGCAGATTATCATAGAATCAGATAGCACAGAAATCCCTTCCCCATGCTGTGTGCCACATTTATGGCCTCTCTCCAGGTGCAGTCAATTCACTTAAATAACTATTAAAAAATATACAAATATAAAATATCTTTTGCTCTGTACTTATTTATCCTGCTTTCGCATGGCAAAAGTTATGCCGTTCCAATAAATTCCGCCTACAGTGGTTTTCAAACTTGTTTGTGTGATTCTCCCAGGGATTCATGGAATCAGACAGCACATAATAAGGCCATTTGGCCCATTGAGCCTCTGGCAACTCTTTAGGCTATCCAATTAAACCCATTTCCCTGCTCTTTCCCCATCTTTCTTTGGAAATACCCCTGTTGTCTTGGTGCTTTGTATTTCACACCAAGTGTAACCATCAATAGCCCCTTTTTAGAAGTCCAATTATTACAAAGAATTATAATTCACTTTGAAATCACATTTTGTTTTGCCTTTTTGTTGTTTTATTTCCTGAGTGATGTGTACTGATTATATCACTGAGAGAAAGAGCTCAGAGGTGTAACTGAGCCTAACAGTATATGGAAGCTGAATCGACATCTGTGGAGATAAATCATTAACTCAGGATGCTTCAGTGATCCTGTCATTTTGAATGTTTATCTTAATTTAACTCCATAGCATTGCCTCCAAGATAGAACTCACATCCCCCAATAATACTATCAGCTGAGAGCAGAAAAAGCACAAATGCTAAGGGATGATCGTTATTTGTAATGAACAACGATGCTTCTTCGTTATACAATTAGACATAAGTTTCAGATGGCAATAATACTACATTTTATAAAGCTTTCAAATATCAGACTTTAACCTTCAACTTGTGGAACTGAAACGCAAGTTGTCCAGGTTAAATCTCTCAAGATGTATTGGCCCAGAATTTGCTGGGGCGAGGTTACTGATGCGCACCATTATTAATGCTTAAATGGCCCAGAAATAAGTGGTGGGGAAGAAATACCCAAAGAATTGCGAATTCCTGTAAATTGCTGGAGGATTAGCACTGCTCCGTCTTTAGCCTCGCAAAAACAACATTTTATACTCAATCTCCCAGTAAGTGTCGCAACATTTCTGCATTTATATTGTTGAAGCAAACTGAAAGTCAGGCAGGTATTTAACAGTGTCAGGACCCTTTAAATGATTAGATTTATTTTCCTGCAATGCCACTCAACCTCTCCAGCCCAGAAAAGGATACAATTGAATCGATGCAGCCTCATTCCTTTAGCTACTAAATTGTCCTGAGATTTTTCAAAGTAAATTTTTAAAAACATTTGTTCTTGCTTTGCCTTTCTGTCTCTTTAATATCTCTTTCTTATCCCAGTCGCTCTTTCCCTCTCTTTATTTCTCTTTCTGCATCTGATTTGATTCTAATTCACCCTGTTTCCCACTCATCAGAATAATTGATTGCTTTTCCTTGTAATAACATGATTTCAAGTGCCGTGCAAATCTCCATACACTACACCATATCAGAAACCCACACAAGCTGAAAGGAAACTGTTAATAAAAGCTGTTGAACTGCCCTCAGTAAGCAAGAAGAAAGGACATTAATAATTCTAAAGCCTGAGGGTAACACATGGCTAGGAATTCCCTAGAAGGAACTTAAGTGTCAAGCAAAAATAAGTATGACAGATGCTGATAATGCTACAAGCCGTCCAATTTTCCAATTCAAAGCATTAGAAAAAACACCTTATTGATTCAGGATTGGCAGAGGGATTGTAAGTTAGAATAGTGAACATGCTGAGTTACTACATGGTTGATAAAAAATAGGATGTTCTTGCATCATTCAACCTGACAGATGGCCTCTTGTGCATGCACCTCCTGCTTGCCCCATCCCTCATTGTCCCAGCATTGCCAGCCATGCCTTCAGTCATTTAAAATCCACACTCACTAGACCCTTTCCTCTCTCCATCTCTCTCCCTTTAAAACTCTTCTTAAAATTTACCTCTTTGATCAATCTTTTGGTAACCTCTCCTTCTTTAGCTCAGCATCCATTCATGTCTGATTTATGCGTCTATGAATGCCTTTGGAATTTGTTTCTTCATATAGGGAAGCTATATAAATACAAGGTTTTGTTGTAGCTTTATGGTTAAGTGATATTTGGCTGAATTGAGGGGCCAATATAATTCAGAAGGAAACTTAGAGTGTCAATCCCACAGTTAAGTATAACTAGGTGACACCACTAATGAAATCAACATTATTCAGTGCACCTTAGCTCTCAAGATTCATACAAACAGGTTAGGTGCATATCCGGTTCCCAGCCTAGTTTCCACTTTTAACAGTGGACTCCTGCCAGTGTTGCAGCAGGGATATGCAAGACCAGCTGTACACTTTCAGAGCCAAGGTCTGGAAGAAGAACTTTGGCAACCATATGTCCTGAACCAAGCTTTTGGCCTTAGTGGGCCATTTGTGTGGCAGTGGTGGCTCAGTTAGTAACATTCGTGTCTCTGAATCAGAAGGCTATGGGTTCAAATCCAACTCCAGGACTTCAGTGCAACAATCTAAGTTGATACCTCAGCCTAATACTAAGTGAGTGCTGCAATGTTCAAGGTGCCATCTTTCAAATGAGATGCTGGCCCTGTTTACCCTCTTAAATAGATGAAAACAATTCCTTAACACTGGTTCAACAAAGAGCTGGGCAAGTTACCCCCAGTGTCTAGGTCACATTTATCCCTCAATCAACATCACACATATCAATGATGTAGTCATTGTCACATTGCTGTTTGTGGGAACTTGCTGTGTGTAAATTGGCTGCTTGTGTTCCCCTCGTTATGACAGTGACCACAGCATTAAAACACTGTAAAGTGCTTAGGATGCCTTAAAAGGTGCTGTATAAATGCAAGTCTTTCATTTTTTCTATACGCCTGGAATTTCTGCATGGGTTTCTCCAGGGTTTCTATCATTCTTCTGCAGGAATGACAGTGGGTGACAGAGAAAAAAAAACCCACCCCTTTGCCCCCCCAGCCCTACAGAAATTCAAATTCTATAAACCATAGGGTGCCCATTAATTCAGTTACATTGTAAACCAAGTAGCAATGGCATTTAATTTCATACCACAGCCAGAAATGAGCAGATATGAAATGAAAGACAGAAATATGAATAATACATTCGGCAATGCTTGACGAGCACTCTTATTTTAAGCATTTATCCTCAGCAGGCTTGGAATGTATGTGGCTGAACTTTACTTGTTTGACTTTTACAAAAATTAGGATTAAAGCATTGTACTGATCACAGCAGAATCTAATAGCTACTGCAAGTGGAGCCTAACACAAAAATTACAACAGTTGACTTATTAAGTGACTGCAGAGCAGCCTGTGAAGTATTGCAGATTTTTACTTGCACTATGAGACCTATTTTCTATTGCCAAAGCTGCTTTGCTTTCAAAATATATCAATTCTTTTAAGAGACCGTAATAATCATTAAATTGAGTTGTGAAAAGTAACATTGGGTGCTAGCTAACAGTAGCTGTCATAAGCTGCTTTATCCAGTCCTTTATTCGTGACTTGTGGGAGCTCTGCTTTAGTGGTTAAATGGTTATGCGGGTGCCTACAAATTTCGCACCTTTCATTGCAGAGTAATGTTTTAATAAGGCATTTTCTTGCAGTGTGGTTTATTGGGTCTCTACACAGTGCCACACAATGATGTGAATAGTGATACAGTGTATTGCACTTTGGGCTATCGATTAAAACGACTCATTGGGAACTAAAATGGCAGATTGCACGAAAAATAAACGGGGGCGAATAAAGTGTTGTTTGGAGCTGACAACACAGGAGTGAAAGAAGTTATTAATAGGTAATTTCCTGCTGATAATGTCAGCAACTTAGGTTTAGTATATCTGTAAAAATAGCGCACCACTCAAAGCCAAAACAACCCAACTGAGCAGAACGTAATAACTGGCCAGTGCCAAGTCTCATTTGGAGCAGGATCAATTTGGGTATTGGATGCCAACCTTCTTTCAACCTCTGTATTACAAGGTACTATGCTTGGCCAACATCTTCGCTCCTCCTTGGCATATGGAACATGGCCATCTATCAGAGACCTGTTAGTGCTTTTGAGTACTTCTGGGAGAATCATCTGTCGTGGTCTTGCTTAAAAATGTTGCAAAATAAAAAAAAACACACTGACCTACTTACCCCTCAACTTTTGGGTGAACCTTTATTAGAATGTAAGAATTAGGAGCAGAAGGAGAGCATACAGCCCCTTGAGCCTGCTTTACCACTCGGTGAGCTCATGGCTGATCTTCTACTTCAACTCAGCTTTCCCGCACTATCCCCATATCCCTTGATTCCTTTGGTTTCCAGAAAGCCAATTGGCAAAGCTGGAAACAGATGGGATCCTCGTGAATGTATGGCCTTCAAGGCCATTTTCACCTCTCCCTGGATGATTCCCAAATGTCAAGCATGTGTTACAATCCCCGTAGAGACCGAAGAACTTTTCACAAAATAAATTACAACTTCTAGTCGATAGCTGAAAGGATGGCAGGATAAGATTTCATGGTTTAAGACTTTTACCATAATAAACAGACTAAAAACACTATCTTTGTAGTCAATTTATACTTTAAACTACAGAACAGAACTTTCCTTTTTACCTTTAACATCACAGAAAAACCAATTCACAGGTATACTTTACACTGCCCTCTAAGGAGACATTCAATTCTCCCAGAACCAGTCCAAAGTGATTCTTAGTTCCCGAGGGTTAACTTTTATCCTTTTCCTTTCCCAGCCTGGTAACTTCTAACCCCTAGAACAATCTTTCATGGTGAGGGTTTTTCCCGGAGATCCTCCTTCTAGTGCAAGCTAGATGAACCTTCTAGCCTTTTTTCCAAATCCTCACAAATTTGGTCTTTTCAATTCGAATATGAGCTCCCACCCACATTCCTGCACAGTGACCCATTGAAACCTGCAGCCTCTAGCTGCTCTCTCTCCTGGATCCTGCGACTGTGAGTTTTCAGGGATATCTTAGAAACCCATCCCTTCTCAAAGCTTATCTCCATGGCAATGTGAATCACATGGGCCTTGTATCCATGTAGAAATGCTAATTGGCTAAACTTGACACTCCAACTCTCTTTTATCTTGGAAGCAAATTGATAGTTTGAAGCATAATGGTTTACAACCCGACATTCTCAATACCTCCCTGGGACGTTGGAGACTTAAGAACATAGAACATAAGAAATAGGAACAAGAGTAAACCATTCAGTCCCCCTGAGCCTGCTCCACCATTCAATAAGATCATGGCTGATCTGCTTGTCTTTCGAATTCCACATTACCATCTACCCCCGATAACCTTTGATTCCCTTGCCTAACAAGAATCTATCTACCTCTGCCTTACAAATATTCAATGACTCTGCCTCCACCACCTTCTGAGGTAGAGAGTTCCAAAGTTGCACAACCCTTTGAGAGAAAAAATTTCTCCTCATCTCTGTCCTAAAAGGGTGACCCCTAATTTTAAAACAGTGCCCCCTAGTTTTAGACTCACCCACAAGAGGAAACATCTTTTCCACATCCACCTTGTTAACACTGTTCAGGATCTTATATACTTCAATCAAGTCACCCCTCACTCTTCTAAACTCCAGTGGAAACAAGCCCAGTCTATCCAACCTTTCCTCATAAGACAACCCACTCATTCCAGGTATCAATCTAGTAAACCTCCTCTGAAATGCCTCCAATGTATTTACATCCTTCCTTAATAAGGAGGCCAAAACTGGACAAAGTATTATTATTATTATTTTTAGCAGTCTAACCACAGTAAACACAATTGCTGCTGCCATTGTCTCCAAGTGTGAACACCTCACATCTCCTTTCCAGCAAACAACCCAGACCTCTCTTTAACATTTAACAATCACATCACCCAGGCAAACTTCAGAACAGGTTGCATGACCCCCTTCATTTTAACCTAAATTAAAGACACAGTCCCAAAACAAAACAATATTATTAACCTCATATTCGTAACACGTGGGCCAAAGCAGAAGGCAGCCATTTTCAATGCTTATTAAAGCATTCTCCGCTGCAGTTGAGGAAAGTTGAATGCAGGTTTGGTTCCCATTTTTAACTGCGGGTAAAAATGGGTTTAGAGCCTCAGAGGCTTCCGCATTTAATTTTCTTGATGCTATGGTTGCTGTAAACATTTTGCCCACTGCTCTTAAGCACTGCTTCCTTTCTCTCATGATGTTTCCACCTCTTCGATTTTCAAGGTTCTACAGCAGGCCATGCAAATTAAGCTGCCCCCACCCAATTTTCCACTCCTATGTCGATAAGCTATCTATTGGGAAGTGTGATTGCACTGACAGCTTGCTGACTGCATTCTCCACAAGGACTCCACACCAAAATATGTCAAGTCTTCCGCCGACTGCCCTGGGTGGGTGTGCTGTCTCCCTGACTGACATTCCAAGTGAAAATTGCTCCTTTGCGTGTAGCAGCAGCATATTGGCCTGGGTCATGGTCACTGGCCAAATGAACAGTCATTGCATGACATGGAGGTTTTGGTAGTCCTTAGAAGGAATTGAGACATCTTGCAGGAACAACCAAATGTAACCTTCCCATCATCTTATTTCCTTTATGCCTATACTGTCCAGCATCTGTTCCATCCATTGTAACTCCCTGTAATTTTCAATCTGCAGTCATTTTCACATTCTTTGGGAAATTATGAAGCAGAGCAATCTATCCAACTGTGAGCATCATTTTATTGGAAGTACCAGCCTTGTACTGGCATCTGCAGCATCAGATGTTCAACCAACTGAACCATCTTGTGCTGCCAACTCTTGTTTCACTTTCTGCCTGGCAACATGGCAGCTCTGCACATGGGCTCAAACATGCGAATTGAGTGCTGTACTTGTTGAACAGTTAGGGAGCAGGGGCTCTCTCCTGCTTTTCAAAAAGATTCAACCTGCAGTATGGAAGGTTTCTGGACAATCTAATGGAATGTCTAAACTGACTGCTGTACCAGATTGGAGTTATACTTCAACTGGTGTGAAGGCCAAGTAGTGGGAAGCAGCTTCCTGGGGTGGGCTGACACCGCTTGGATTTAGTGTGGTCACAAGTCAGATTAGTGACTTGCTGATTTATGTTGGCAAATTTGTGACAACAGTCAGATATAATAATCATGTAATATCACAGCAGGATCTGCAAAATATTTTCTTCAGAAGCAGACCAAGAATGGAGCTCTGATATAATGTTGTGGGGCGGTTATTTAGATCAAACTAGTCATTGAGCTACGGTGATATATTTGCTTGAATTTCTCGTTAAAAGTATTGCTCCAACTTTGCTACCTTTAAAATGTTACCAATTTATTCCTGTTTGGAAAATTGTACATTAACCGTTGTCTGGCCCTTTATCCATTCTCTGGAGTTTGGAAGAACGAGAGGTAATCTCACTAAAACATTTAAATTATTCGAGGCTTTGATTGGGTACATGCTGAGAGACTGTATCCCCCAGCTGGAGAGTCGAGAAACAGGTGCCCCAGTCTCGGGTAAGGGGTCCGTCATTTCGAATGGGCGGAAGAGAAATTTCTTCACGCAAGAGGGTTGTGAATCTTTGGAATTCTCTATCTCAGAGAGCTGTAGATGCGCAATCACTGTGCATGTTCAAGCCAGAGATCAATGGGTTCCAACATGGGTTACCATTGACCAGAAACTGAACTGGGCTAGCCATATAAATAATGTGGCTACAAGAGCAGGTCAGAGGCTAGGAATCCTGTGACGAGTAACTCACTTCCTGACTCTCCAAAGCCTGTCCACCATCTACAAGGCACAAGTCAGGAGTGTGGTGGAATACTCTCTGCTTGCCTGAATGAGTGCAGCTTCAACAGCACTCAAAGAGCTTGACACCATCCAGGACAAAGCAGCCCACTTGATTGGCACCCCATCCACAAACATCACTTCATCCACCACCGATGAGCAGTGACAGCAGTGTGTACCATCTACAAGGTGCACTGCAGAAACACACCAAGGCTTCTTAAGCAGCATCTTCCAGACCCAATACCACTACCATCTAGAAGGACATGGGCTGCAGACACATGGGAACACCACCACCTGGAAGTTTCCCTCCAAGCCACTCACCATCCTGACTTGGAAATATATCGCCGTTCCTTCACTGGAACTCCTTCCCTAACAGCACTGTGGGTGTACCTACACCATAGGGACCACAGTGGTTCAAGAAGGCAGCTCACCACTACCTTCTCAAGGGCAGTTAGGGATGGGAAATAAATTCTGGCCTGGCCAGCGATGCCCACATCCCGTAAATGAATAAAAAAAGAATAAAACTAAGGGAGTGGGGGATATTGAGATAGGGAGGGATAGTGAAGGTGCAGTTGAAGATCATTCATGATCTTATTGAGTGGCAGGGCAGGCTTGAGGGGCCGAATGGCCTGGTCCAACACCTCAAAATTGAATTGTCACTGCATTCCAGTGATCTGCACATAAGATATGAAAAGGTAGACTCTTAATGATTCAAAACGTAGATGCTAATTTTGGAGCAAAAATAAAGAAATTAAACTGGGCGAGAGTTTTGTTCCTGCAGTGTTAATGCTGGTGTATTTCAGATAAACAGAGAATGTTGTGTGTAGAGGGTCACAGATTGTGATTATGTAAACAGGTAACAGGACAACCCACAAATCATATGGAAGCAATTGCAGCCTTGAATAAGATTTCATTTCTTAAGTGACTGTGTAAAGCTGAAGTGGGATGCTCTACCTCACCCAACAGCTGTACAGATATCTCTTAGTTTGCCGCCTCACCAAAAATGTTACGGCGGTTTAACCGGGAAAATATAATGTGGCACATCATGTACTAAAATGGCTAAAAATAAGAATTGGCGATGGTGCAGGGCCCCCAGTGAAGATAGACTTTCAAATCACTTCCTAACCTCCCCTCTGACAGCAGCCCGGAGACAAGTCCTGCAAGGTGATTGGGATGGAATTGGCGGGGTGGGGGTTGGTGGTGGTGGTGTGGTGGTGTGGTGGTATGGGGGAGAGCGGGGTGGGTGTGTGGAGCAGAAACTGAGGAGCGATCAACATACTTTACAGTCGGGGAAGCATTCCTGCAATCCTGCTCCTCCTTGCTCCACCATAGTGACTATTTTGTCTCTTTTTCAAAAACAATATACCCTTAGCTGGTGCTCACCTAGCCACCGCTTAGGATTTCAGCGCAGAGCCGGCTCAGCTCCTTTGCGACTTTGGGTATTAGCAAGGAAGCCCAAAACAGGCATTAGGCCATTCATTTCCATATGTTAGGATCTAATGCTTGTTTTACTGAGCTGCCGGGTCACTTGAAAAATTGGCCGACACAACATCGGGTCAAATGTTGTTCAGGTGTTTTATGGGCATGGGAATTCAGACCTCAATTTGGGCCTTTTTGCACCCATTGTACCTCCATAAACTGCCACAATTAAACTCAGGTGGTGTAGTGGTAATTGTTCCCTTTCAGGGCCAGAGAGAGAGAGTAATTTAAATGCGTTATCAGGTTGCTAAAAGGATATTGATGGTGTTAATCATGAGCCCTAACTTCCTGCAGCGTGTTCTTAAGAGCAACGAGGAGGCGAAGGATGAGATGGCATTTGTAGCGAAGCGATTTACGGAGTGAAGTAAATCAATCACCAAGTTCTGGAGATTGGCCATTTACGGACTATCTCTTAATCCTCTGAAATTGCTGGCGGGTTTTGTGTGTCATTAAAACGTGGTTATTTTGGCAACAAAATCCACCCATTCTCTCATTTGTCTTGTCAGCGTTAAGCACAGGAAAGGGGAATACAAGTGCTGATAGAACAAGATCAAATTTCTAGTAGGATTGGGGAAACATCTCCCCAAGGAAATTTTGATTCAAGGACATTTTATCTCTTGTTTCTTCTAACATGTTGGATCTACAAGGAACATTTCAAAAATCCGCTGAGGGTACATTCATTCAATTTGATCACAGCTCTTCGGGAATTAATTGTCTTTACATTTTGAAACTTCTTTCACCCAATAACAGTAATTAAACTATTACTGGCAGAAATAAAGTTTTAATTAATTTCTTTTCTTTAAAAATAACTGCCTCACGAGAAAGCGACTAATTGGCTACAGAATCCTTCTGTCCACTCTCTGCCATTAGAGATTCCTTTTTAAATATAAGGCTAAAAAAAAATAGAGAAAGTTCCATTTGTAAAAGATTAAAAAAGGAATTTGTATCCCTTCTTTTATTGATTTTGATTTTTGATTGAATCTCCATTAATATCACTTCATCTTCCACTTGTGGCCCACTTCTCCAATAACTGGGGTCTCTCCTTATGGTCTATAAGCCTCCATTCCTTAAACACTGATTCATCATCTCTTTGTGCTACCTTGTCTTGTTTCCACTCTGTTTAACCTGCCACTAGTAGCACACACTCTGGATATCTACGCACCCATCCCCGCTAAGGATCCTCTTTCACTCAAGCCTTCAGTTCTGTCCTGACTTTACTGGTCGAACCTCTTACTGATTGCTCCTCTCTCCTTCATATATCCACCTCTCCCATCAGAACCTCTCTTCAACATGCCTCTCATTATCATAGGTGACATGGTGGTAATATCATTGGACTAGAAATCCAGAGGCCAAGGCTAATGCTCTGGGGACATGGTTTCAAATCTCACCATAGCAACTGGTGGAATTTGAATTCAATTAATAAAAATCTGGAATTGAAAAGCTGACCTTGAAACTATCATTGATTATTACAAAATTCACTGATGTCCTTCAAGGAAGGAAAATCTGCCATCATTACCTGGTCTGGCCTACATGTAACCCCAAATTCACAGCAATGTGATTGACTCTGAAATGACCTGGCCAGCCACTCAATTCAAAGGCAGTTAGGGATGGGCAACAAATTCTGGTCCTGCCAGCAACACCCACATCCCATGAAAGAATTAAAAAATATATAGATTGTACAGCAACAATGACTTTCATTTATATGGCACCTTTGATGTAATAAAATGTCTCAAGATCCTTCACAGGTGCATTATCAAACAAAATTTGACACCAAGCCATATAAGGAGATATTAGGATAGTTGAGCAATACTTAATTTAACAAATAAGTTTTAAGGAATGTCTTACAGGAGGAGAGAGAAGTAGGGGTGGCAGGAGGATTAGGGACATTATTCCAGAGTTTAGGGTCTAGGCCAGCAATGGTAGAGCAATGAAAATCAGGGATGCACTAGAGGCTAGAATTGGAGGAGTGCAGAGACTGCAAAGGATTACAGGGCTGGAGGAGGTAACAGGATGGGGGGTTGGGGAGGGATGGGGGACAGAGGTATGGGGGTTGAGGTGGCACAAGGCCATGGAAGGATTTGAAACTGAAAAGTACAGCAGGAGACCATTCAGCCCAGTGAGCTCGTACTGGCCTTTTGAAAGAACTGTCCAATAGACCCACTCCCTTGCCCTTCAAATAGCCCTGCAAATTTTCCTCTTCAATTTTATGTAGCCTTTTTTCAGTGCTGTTTGTTCATCTGGTTCTATCCTTTGCCTTACCCTAGAGCTAGGGTAGTGTAGTGTTATGTTACTGGCTGATATTCCAGAGGTCTGGACTAATAATCCAGAGAATGCAAATTTAAATCAAACCAATTTTAGAACTTAATGTAGAATGTGGAAATAATAAAGGTGACAATGTAGCTGTCAGATGGTCCTAGAAACACGATGGGTTCACTTGAGTGAAGGAAAGCTGCCATCCTTGCCCCGTCCTGGTCTACATGTGACTCCAGTCCCACGGCAATATGGTTGACTCTTTACTGCTTACTGAAGTGGCATAGCAAGCCACACAGTTATGATGAAGGCCAATTAGCACCTTTCAGGGCTATCAGAGATGGACAATAAACACTGGCGTTACCAGCAATCCCCACATCCCAAGAATGACTTTAAATAGACCAAGCATGGGAGCATATGTGCAACAGCATCCATGTTACAGACTAATAGGGATGATGGGAAGGGCAGCAATAATTTGAAACCTCCAGCTTTCTCCTGCAAATGGGGACAAGGGAACAGAGGAATTTCTTTTTGTTCGTTCATGGGATGTGGGCATCGCTGGCTAGGCCAGCATTTATTGCCCATCCCTAATTGCCCTGGTTAAGAGGGCATTTAAGAGTCAACCACATTGCTGTGGGTCTGGAGTCACATGTAGGCCAGACCAGGTAAGGATGGCAGATTTCCCCCCTAAAGGACATTAGTGAACCAGATGGGTTTTTACAACAATCGACAATGGTTTCGTGGTCATCAGCAGACTTATAATTCCAGATTTTTATTGAATTCAAATTTCGCCATCTGCCGTGGTAGGATTCGAACCCAGGTCCCCAATAGAATTGCCCTGGGTCACTGAAATTAACATGGCTTCTCTGTGTAAAATATGCATGGTTGCTAGCTATGAACTGGGGTGGGGGGTGGGGGGGGGCGAAGCCTGGTTTGACTTCCAGTGACTCTCTTTCTTGGAAGTGTTACAAATTTCATTGCCACCCCTGCAGTTCTGCTCAGTATTAAATAATTGCTAGGTTACAAAATTATAGCATCACGCCAACGAATTAAAACATTAAGCTAATTTACAAGTAACAACTGTATATGATTGCAGCTGGTGGGAGTTTTGTTACTGTTTATAGAAGTAAAACGGTATTTTGTCATTTGATGTAGAAACTGTAGGAATCATGCTCCAGCTGTGCACCTTCAGTGGGGGAGTCTCTGTGGGAGAACAGATTTGAAGCTCATTGTCATAATGGTCACAACAATCTTAAAGAGCTGGAGTTCTTAAAGGGCAAGAGCAGGCCATTTGGCCCTTTGCGCCTGCTCCACCATTCAGTAAGATCATGGCTGATCTTCACCTAACCTTAACCTGAACTCTAAACTCAAGGCTGCCCCATCTCATACTGTCCACTTATCCCATTATTACCCAAAAATCTGCTGATCTAAGTCCTGAGTATATTCAACAACTGAGCATCCACAGCTCTCTGGGGTAGTGAACTCCAAAGATTTACAACACATGAAGGGAAGAAATTTCTCCTCTTCTCGGTCCTAATTGGCCAACTCTTTATTCTGAGGCTGTGACCCGTTTCCCTAGCCAGGGAAACTGCCTCTCAGCATCCACCCTGTCAAGCCCCTTATAAATCTTTATATGTTTCAATGAGATCTCCTCTCATTCTTCTAAAATACAGGGAATATCTGCCTTGTCTGCTTAATCTCTTCTCAGAGGACAAGTGCCCCTCATCCCAGGGATCGGTCCAGTAAACTTCTGTTGCACTTCCTCCAGGCAAGAATATCCCTCTTTAGGTAAGTATATCAAAATTGTACACAGTACTCCAGGTGTGTTCTCAATAAGGTCACATACAATCATAATAATACGTCTTCACTCTTACACTCCAGTCCTTTTGTAATTAAGACTGACATACCATTTGTTTTCCTAGTTGCCTGCTGTACCTGAATGTTAACTTTCTATGATGTATGTACAAGAACACCTAGGTCCCTCTGAATGCAAACAATTCCAAGTCTCTCATTGTTTAAAAAAAAAATCTGCTTTTCTATTTTTCCTTGCAAACTGTATCACTTCACGCGTTCCCACAATATATTCCATCAGCCATGTTCTTTCCCACTCGCTTTACCGGTCTGTATTCATTTGCAGCCTCTCTGTGTCCTCCTCACAGCTTAATTTCCCACCTAGCTTTGTATTGTCAGCAAACTTGGATACATTACACTTGGTGCCTTCATCTAAGGCCGGGATTTCCCATCCCCGCCTGCGGCCGGCATTTTCCAGTGCTGCCGAAAGTCAATGAACTTTTGGCTGGCTCTCCAAATTTTCCATTCCCGCCCTTGGTGGGTCCCACTGCAGATGGGGCCAGAAAATCCTGGCCAATGTCATTGATATAGATTGGAAATAGCTAAGGCCCAAGTACTGATGATACCTCATTAGTTACAACCTGCCAACCAGAAAACTGCCTAATTATTCCTACATTCTGTTTGCTTCCATTAACCAACCCTTAAACCAAGTTAATATGTTACCGCAACCCCCCCCACCCCAAATTCCACGAGTCCTAAATTTGAGTAATGACCTGCAGTTTGGTACTTTATCAAATGCTTTTTGACAATCCCAATACACTACATCCACTGCCCACCACCACCCCCACTTTCACCTTAGCCACTCTACTGGTTTCCTCCACAAAAAATAGATTTGTCAAAACCCCACTTCTCTTTCATAAGCCCATTCTGACTCTGTTTACTCTTGGTCTGAGCCTGTAGGGGTAACTGATTCTTTCACAATGTTTAAGGCCAGAACTCTAAGGCACCTCATAGGCTTGCTGCCCTGACCTTGGTGCAGATAGCTCTGCAGGAACATTGGGAAAAAGCCCATTTTTATTTAATGGGGTAGAAATATCTTTGCTATAATTGGCTGGAGGGAAAATGGGAGGATGTAGATGGCCATGCGTACAGGGCTCTGACCATTCACAGAGCCATGACGTACACTCCAAGGACATCCAAAAAATGTCCAATGCCACACTCGCCTCAGAAACTTTTTCGGGCATCTGGTGCTGCCACCTAAACGGGGCCTAGATCCCTCATGTACGCTAATGAGGGGCCTAATTTATGTTTTGGCCCCCTCTATGAAATTGGGCTGCCCCGAGTGCCTGAAACAGGTTTTTTAAAAAATTAAAAATATTAACTCCTTTCTCCACCCCCCTCCCCCTTTTCCTTGCCTCAGTGTTGCTATTGTCGCAGTATCAGGGTGAAAACTGCAACTCCCTTGATGAATCTCTGTCACAAGCTCACAGGATTAAAAAAAGATCTCCAGTCTGACTCTACCTGGTTGTCATGTGATTGACCAAGTGCATTCTAAGCTCTAGTAACGCCGATGATATATTTTTCACATAGACAGAAGTAGAATTTCTCCATCAGTTTACCCTTCTAAACTAAGACCCATTGTGGCACCCTTATCCGGCTAAGTTCAGCTAAGCCAGCACATGTCAGGAATCAAAGGCTGAGAGTGAGATCGAATTTTCGATTCAAGCTTCCCTGAATTTGATTAACTGAGGTGCTTCAAAATATAAATTGAAGGGCACAATTCGAAAGGAGGTGGGGGAACAGGGTGGGGGCCAAAGCATTGAAGGTGGCACAGCACGTTGAGAGAGTGGTTAGAAAGGCGTATGGGATCCTGAGCTTTATAAATAGAGGCATTAGGCAGAAATTCTTGCTTGGTGGGCGGGTGTGTTCCCGACCTGCTCGAGCGTGAAATGATGTGCATTGACATTGGCCGAGGGTGCCGAGGTCAACATGCAGTTGCGCGATAGTTTGGTTGGCGGGCGGGTGCGGGAATCGGCAGTGCGCCTGCCGACAAATAAAAGGCCTGTTAAGGCCATGAAATAATCAATTAAGCTACATTCTAACGGTTGGCGGGCAGGCGAAAAGGCCAAGCGGCCTTTGCATATTTTTTTGGAAATCTCATCCATGGGCGGGACGAGCTTTCCGAAAGCAAATAAAAATAAGATAAAAGTTTTACAATTGAATCGATAACATGTCCCTGCTCATGTGACAGAGTCACATGAGGGGACATGTTTTATTACATTTTTATTTTCTTTATTTTTTTTTTTACATCTCTTCATCCCCCTGAGGCAGCTCTGTGCCTCAGGGAGATTATGCAGCGCACACTCGCGCGCATGCACAAAGATTGCCCTTGGCCCGCTCGCCCTCCTCTCCCCGCCCACATGTGCAGCGCTGAATGCTGCAGCTCGCGTTTCACGCCGGGTGGGCCTTAATTGGCGGTGCGGTGCCGATCACGGGCGGCAGTCTCTGCCGAGCCCGCCCACCAAAGGCAAAATTCTGCCCATAAAGTACAAAAGCGAGGAGGTTATGATGAACCTTTATGAAACCCTGGTTCAGTTTCAGCTAGAGTATTGTGTCCAATTCTGGGCACCACACTTTAGGAAGAATATATGAAGGCTTTAGTGAGGCCAGCAGAAAAGATTTACAAGAGTCATTTCAGGGATGAGGGCCTTCAGTTATGAGGATAGATTGGCGAAGCTGGGGCAGTTCTCCTTAGAGAGGAGAAGGTTGAGAGGAGATTTGGTTCAAAATCATGAGGGGTCTGGATAGACAATGAGGGGAGGCGATGGTGTAGTGGTATTATTGCTGGACAGGTAATACAGGAACCCAGGTTAATGCTCCAGGGACCTGGGTTTGAATCCTGCCATGGCAGACTCGATGGGCCAAAGGGCCTCTTCTGCACTGTGATTCTGTGAAAATGCAGAGAGAGACTGTTCCTAATTGGTGGAAGGGTCAAGAACCAGGGAACACTGATTCAAGATGAATGGCAAAAGGACCAACAACAACATGAGGAAAATCCCTTTTGCACAGTGAGTGGTTAGATTCTGGACTGCACTACCTCTTGTGCGGTGGAGGCAGGTTCAATTGTGGCTTTCAAAAAAGAATTGGATAAGCGCCTGAAAAGGGAATCAAAAATTGTAGGGCTACATGGAAATGGCGGCAGAGTGCGACTAGCTGAGTTCCTCTATCAAAGAGCCAGCACAGACAAGACGGACCAAATGGCCTCCTTCAGTGCTGTAACCATTCTAAAATTCTCTGATCAGGATTCAAATTTGACAATTACTTCAAAGTAAAATAGAGGGGTTCACGCACAGAAGACTGAATGAAACTTTGGACGCTATCATTATTTTTGCATCTTGTCATTGCCACAAAAATGTACAGTGGAGCAATTGCAGATATCCATCTCGACTGTCTCTGTTCCATGTGATTCAAATTCCTATGGAAGGGTGTCCTTACTTCCCCTTGACCTTGTGGTTCCCTGGTGTAATTTGTGGTTTGCCTTTGACTTTGCAAGCCAGCTGAATTTGTGAGTTGTTTAAAATCCAAAAAAAATGGGTCGGTTTATCACAAGTTTTAAGACTGAATGGGTTTTATCCATTTGTTGCTTATAGAGTAAATTTTCCTTTGTGATAATTGTTGAGTGTTTGAGGTGCTGAAATAGGCCATTCGGCTCAGTAAATGACCAGCAAATTTTGCAAAAGGCAATTTTATGATCTATTAGGTTTAAGGATTTACTAGGGCTGAAATTGGACCTTGTTGCCTCTGTCTTCCAGAGGTCCCATTAAGGGATCCAACCTCCCTCACCCAAACAATAGTGGAAACACACCCAATGCCATATTGGTTAAGGCGTTGTAGAGGCACCCCTGGTGGTAATGACAAACAAGCATTGGCCCTTTGAATAGACCAATGAGTGGCCAATGCATGTTGTAGGACCCAGTCCGGAAACTGGTTTACCCTGAACTCAGGTGTGTTCCCGTGTCAACTCTCCGGAACAGGCTTAGGCATGTTTAAAATCATGAATGGTTTAGAGAAAGTAAATAAAGAGACACTTCAAGGGTCGATCAGGAAAAAGCCTAAAAGATGTGTGGCAAAAGAACTAGATGCTACATGAAGAAATTCTTTTTTACCTAACGGGTTTTGGATTTGGAATGCACTGCCTGATATTGGGGTGGATACAGAGTCAATAGTGGCTTCCAAAGGGGAATTGGATAAAAGGGAATTTTCTGAAGATGAGAGAAGCGGACGGACATGTGGAAAGGGCAAGGGGATCGGGACTGGCTGGATTACTTCCTGAAAGAGCCGGCACCAGCTAGATGGGCAGAATACCTGCTTCTGTGCTGTACTATTTTATGATTGTCTGATTAATGTGATGTAGCAGCAGAGGCAGGATTGGGTTAAAAGGAATCTCAATCAGTCTTGAAACAAGCCAGCTGTGTTCTAGTTAATAACGGATAGCTGAAACACTCCACATTGATTTCCTGCCAGACCTTATTAGAGCAAAATTCTTTCATTAAAATTAATATAATTTGGACTCTGAGAATGAAGCTGCATGGTTCATGAATATCAGGCGATTGAATTAAAGTTTTAAATTCACTGCCAGCTACTCATCATTGTTTTATTTTATACATATAGAATTGATTTCATTTTTGGTTTCTGTTGCCACTGTTGCCCAGGCGACATATTAAGCATTCTTATTAAGTAGAGGAGTTGTAGCATATCAGAGGGAGGAAATAAAGCTGATCGTTATATATGTGACATGACCTATGAGTTATGACATTCACAAAGACTGAATAAGTAAACTGTTTTTTTCTCAAAACTGATGATCTCTGCTGACTGTAAACTGATATTATGCTTTATTTTTGTTTTCCATTATATAAAACCTATGACTTCAGAAATGCCATTACCATCATTTGAAATACTTTTGCAGCACAAGGCTTTATTTGACACCTGGTCCTCAAAACAAATCTTTGCATTTGGCTGTTGCTCAATGTGAAACATTAGCTCGGTGAGGACACCTCACTGAATATGGTCTCTTAGCTTTTTTGGTATCATTCAGATTAAGCAGGTTGCTAATACTCCCGTCCCCAGTAGATTAATATTTTCTACTGCGAGGTTAAGCTTTGTTATAACAGACAGATATTTGCAGAACCAGAAGAATAATGTAGTCAGTCAGCTAAGGCAAGACGCAACGATAACAATGAATGCTTGGCAGGTTGTTGATTAAAAGCAAATGATTGCGGATGCTGGAAATCTGAAATAAAAACCGGAAGTGGTGGAAATACTCAACAGGTCTGGCAGCATCTGTGCAGCGAGAAATCCGTGTTCATGACCTTTCATCAGAATGATTGTTAATCAAATTGGTCTCACTGCAGTCTCAGTAAAACTGGCTGTTGCTGTTTGTTTATTTTTCGCAATAAATTATTATGTTTTGAGGTTGTCAACCTGTCTTCTCTCCAACGAAAAATGCAGGAAAGAAAAATGTTTCATCTTTGAGTGGAAACACATCACTTTAATGCACCCATCTTTCTTTTTCTTATAGGCCTAATTGGTGCTGTTATTTGCTGGGATTTGCATTCCATTGGCAACACTAATTCATCATGGCCGATGATGCAGATATGCGCAATGAACTGGAGAATATGCAACAGCGTGCTGACCAGGTGGCTGATGAGGTGAGTCAGATTGTGCCAAAGCACTGAATCCTATTACCTTGTAATTCCCGCCGATTTCACTATTTGTTTCACTGTGTTGATGCATTCGACTGTCTCAGTAATACCATAATGCCAAAAATAGGCAGTGGCGGAAGGCAGCAGAGAGGTGGAGCTGGGTACCATCAGCATACACGTGGAAGTTGATTCCCTTGCCTGCAGCGCTTAGATGAGGAAGGGCAGCCAGCCAAGAAGCAATGTCTGCATGATTTCAGCCCACCCTCTCTCAGCAGTCTGCTTCGCTCTTGGTGGCTGAGCTATGTATTATTCAATTCTAACTTCCTTTCCATTACCCCTCTCTCTGCTTCACCTTTAGTAACAGAACCTTGGCTCAACACTCCAACCTCTCATCCTAAACCCCTTTGCCTTGCTACCTCTCATGGAATCTTTATTAGCTTCTTCAAAGCTTACCACTTTCAGCATGCCCTTGGCTACCTCTACTTAATGTTGCAATGCTCCACATATAAAACTTATTTCTTTTTAAATCTCGGTGGATTTAGTTTTCCATTTTGTTATATTTCTGTCGGTCCATCTCTCCCTTCTCGACTTTATCTCTTTTTGCCTTTCAATTGTACTTTTGCCCCTTCCCTTTTCTGCAAATATTTCCACCAGAGGCAGATCATTCTGGCTGCTTTTCTACAGTAGAAATGTTTATCTAATTGTGCAGCTTTAACGATACATGTCCAAAAAACCCCTCAAAGAACGTTTTAAATTAATAGAAGCCATTACATTCGAGCCAAAATTTTAAATTTGTGATTGTTTGGGGTGCAAGATTTGTGCAATAAACCACATTCCTTGCACCGTGCGCTCCAATCTTAGCAAATTGGTAACACTCTTGCCGCTGAACCACCCGGTTTGGGGTTCAAGTCCCGCTCTAGAGTTTGAGCACAAAAATCAAAGCTGATGCTCCAGCCACACAGTTGGACTTGCCATCTTTTGGATGAGACATTAAATCAGCTATCTGTCCCGTGGCACTATGGCAAAGAAGAGCATGGGAGTTCTCCCTGGTGTCCTGGCCAATATTTGTCCCTCAATCAACATCACATAAACAGATTATCCGGTCGTTAACACTGTTGTTTGTGGGAGGTTGCTGTGCACAAATTAGCTGCTGCATTCCCTACATTACAACAATGACCATATTTCAAAAGTACTTCATTGGCTGTAAAATATTTCGAAACATCTGGTGGCTTTGAAAAGCGCTATATAAATGCAAGTCCTTTTCTTTTTTTCTTTAATTATACAACACAAGGTGACTAAGGATGTTATTATTTGAGGGTTTAATCACTCATTTACAAGATTATCCAATATATTTCAAGAATATGTAACCTGTAACAAAGCAAGTAAAAAAGCAACTGCTGGACTGAAATAATGGCCGGGATCTTCCGCCACGCGGCGATCATTGTCGGATTGCCGCTCTGCTCGAACTTTTCCACACCTAGACGCTGCTTCGCATTTCTTGTTGGGCATTCCGAGTCTGGCTTCTCCAGAAATGCGGAGCATAGCGTCCATCGAGGAAACCCATCACTGTAGTGCCAGGGGGAAGAGAAGACACACCCCCTTTTTACGGCACTAGCTGGCATGTGGTAAGTTTAAAGGTCCGATATGAATGTTAGTGGATAGGTGAATGTTAATGAATGAGTGAATGGGTAGGATGGTAGGGGGGGTAGGTAGGTAGCATGGATAGAAGATTGGCTAGCTAACAGGTAACAGAGGGTAGCTGTAAATGGGTCTTTTTCTGGTTGGTAGGATGTAACGAGTGGTGTGCAACAGGGATCAGTGCTGGGGACTCAACTTTTTACAATTTATATCAATGACTTGGATGAAGGGACTGAAGGAATGGTGGCTAAATTTGCTGATGACACAAAGATGGGTGAAAAAGTAAGTTGTGAAGAGGACGTAAGGAGGCTACAAAGTGACATAGATAGGTTAAGTAAGTGGACAAAGATCATGCAGATGGAGTATAATATGGGCAAATGTGAAATTGTCCATGTTGGCAGGAAGAATGAAAAAGAAACATATTATCTAAATGGTGAGAGATTGCAAAGTTCTGAGATTCAGAGGGATCATGCACTGGTTCTAGTGCATGAATCACAAAAGGCTAGAATGCAGGTACTGCAAGTAATTAGGAAAGCTAATAGAATGTTATTGTTTATTGTGAGGGGAATTGAATACAAAAGTAGGGAGGTTATGCTTCAGTTGCACAGGGCATTGGTGAGACCACATCTGGAGCATTGTGTACAGGATTGGCTTCATTATTTAAGGAAACATGTAAATGCATTAGAAGTAGTTCAGAGAAGGTTTACCAAGCTAATACCAGGAATGGGTGGGTTGTCTTATGAGGAAAGGTTGGACAGGTTAGGCTTGTATCCACTGGAATTTAGAAGAGTAAGAGGCAACTTGATTGAAACCTTTAAGATCCTGAGAGGTCTTGACAGGGTGGATGTGGAGAGGATGTTTCCTCTTGTGGAAAAATCTAGAACTAGGGGTCACTTAAAAATAAGGGGTCATTCATTTAAGATGAGGAGAATTTTTTTTTCCCTCAGAGGATCATGAGCCTTTGGAACTCTCTTCCTCAAGAGGCAGTGGAAGCAGAGACTTTGAATATTTTTAAGGCAGAGCTAGATAGATTCTTGATTAACAAGGGGGGGTGAAAGGTTAACGGGGTAGGCGGGAGGTTACAATCAGATCGGCCATGATCTTATTGAATGATGGAGCAGGCTTGAAGGGCCGAGTGACCTCCCCCTGCTCCTAGTTCCTTTGTTCGTATGTAGTAGGTGAGTGAGGCGGCAGGTGAGTAGGGTCGCAGATGAGTAGGGTGGGATATGGATCGGGGATAGTCAGGTCAGGATGGGTAGTCAGGTCATGACTAGTCGGGTTGGAGGGTAGTCGGGTAGTGGGAGATAGTCAGGTCAGGTCGGAGGTGGGGGTAGACGAGTCGGGTCAGGGAGTAATTGGGGGTCAAGGGAGTGTCGGGCGGGGGTCAGCGTGAGTGATTGAGGGGTCAGTTGTGTAAACAGCCAGGAGTTAGACTAGGATTTTTCTGTCTAACATTTTCTGGGTAACTATTCAGGTAAGTCGAACAGAACTATCCAAAGTCTCCAACTTTAGCTTAGCGTCAGAGACATTCATGGAGGATTCCGGGGATCAGAGGAATTTCCGGTCAGTAGTTCAAACATCCCAGGCAATTCCCACGAATGTCAACTCATCGGGAATTCCAAATGGCCCCGATTGCATCTTGGGCGGTATATCCTATCTCTGACTACCCAGAGCTCAGGAGATCTGGGCCAATGTGACTTATTGAAGTTCAATAGTTTGCATGCTGGCAATGAATGTGTTAAGTACCTGTGCTGACACTGGCAGAAGCTAAATTGTTTGAAAGAAGAATAATAAGGGAATAAGTAGTGTTTGTACTTTTAGTCTGCTAAATTGCATCATTATGCAATCCCTGTCCACATCCCTCTTAGAATTATAAAATCTATTTAATAATATTTGAGCTTTGTTTGTAGGTCAGTTGATTATAAAATTACATTAAGGGCTGGGAAGTTTGGGTCTGAAAACTTCTCGACTGAGCAGACCCATGCCCTTTAAAAAGGTCTCTGCCCACCGTATTTTCATATCGGTGAGGCAGGGTGGGATGGAATTTGGCCCCTTGACCCGTGGAGGTAGTTCGGAGGTGGACACGGATGTGTATGAGTACTGAGGCAAGCTGTTTAGAAGGCGCACCTCCATTCTCTGGGACTTCGGCCCAGTTGCATTTAAGATGTTGGGCCCTCTAGCCCTTACACCATCTCACTCTCCCACCCACCCTCGACGCCCCTAATTACTATTTGCCCCTTCCATGCCCCCTTGCATCCTCCATGCCCACAGACCCAGTAGGTATAATGTGCAGAACCAATGACGCATATAATAACAGTGGTAATTCTTTGAAATGCTCTAGAAGGAAAACACCCATTCAAAAACCTCCTTTGAAAAAACTTCTGCTCTTACAACCTTTTAAAAGTGTCAATCAAGCATTGCCATTCATAGTTTCACTAAAAGAAGATTTACCTGATTTCACACCTCCCATTCTCGTCCAAATAAACATACAGACTTGAAAAAAACCACACCAAAGAAACAATAGCTTACCATAACCTCATAAAAATGTCAATCAATCAAAGCTAACACTCCCTGTTAAGCTGTTTCACAATGCTTTTGATACAACTGAGTGGCTTGCTAGTCCATTTCAGAGGGCAGTCAAGAGTCAACCACATTGCTGTGTGTCTAGTGTCAAATTAGGGCCGGACTGGATAAGGCCGGCTGACTTCCTTCCCTAAAAAACATGAGTGAATCAGAGAGGCTTTTTTATAAACGGAAATCTAATAGTTTCTTGGTGACCATTACTGACACCAGTTTTTTTTTAAATTCCAGATTTAGTTAATTAACTCAATTTAAATTCCTGCTGTGTTGAGGTTTGAACACACGGGGAGAATTTTCGGCTTGCTGAGCGGGGGCGGGGCCCGTTAGCCGAGGTGTAAAATGACGCGGGGTGATGCCGGGCGTGCGTCCTGATGTCACCAAGCGTCATTTAGATTTTCAGTTCGGCGGGCGCGCAGCTGGCTTGGCTGTGCACCAGCTGAATTGTCAAAGGCTTATTAAGGCCATTAATTAACTAATTAAGCCTATTGCAAAAGCTGCCCATCCAACCTTAAGGTTGGCGGGCAGGCGAAGAGCCCAGGCGGCCTTCACATTTTTCATAGAACCTCCTCCACAGGCGGGATGAGGTTTCATGAAGGGTTTATAAATTAAATAAATGTTTTCATTAAAGTTGATTGAAATGTCCCAGGTCACGTGACACTGTCACATGAGGGGACATGTCCCAAATTTTTTTTCTTTATTAAAATTTTCACGCATGCGCGAAAGAGTGCACTCCCTACTCAGGGAACCCCCCCCCATCACCCCCTCCCCAGCCCACACAGGAAGCACACAGTGCTTCCGCCTTAATTGGCCCGCCCATGTAAAATGGCAGCGCGGACCGGATCGGGGGCGCCGATCAGGTCCATGCCAGCCCCCGCATAACCCCCCGACGGGGGGACAATTTTCTCCCATGAATCCAGATTACTCGTCCAGGAACACAGCTAATCTGCTACCGTACCATCAAAGGCTTGGAAATGTAGTGGAATTCAGCAATAATTTTCAGATGGGACTGGGATAGATACTTGGAGGGAGAAATTTGCAAGGCTACGGGGAAAGGGAAGGAGGAGTGGAACTAACTGGAAAGCTCTTTAAACAGGTTAGCACAGGCACAGTGTTCCAGATGGCCCTCTTCTATTCTAGTCATCCTAGTCCATGATTCTTTATGTTATTTAAGAAAAAATGGTTAAGCTGTTTAGTTTTTGATTCTATTTTATTTTCACTTATTTTCTGTCTTTCTTCCTGTTTACAGTCATTGGAAAGCACTCGCCGTATGCTTCAGCTGGTTGAAGAGGTAAGGACTTTATGTTTAGACGTACTTGTTGCACTATATCCTTTTATTTTATGCAAAGCATTTAAATGGGTTTTTTTGTTACATAAATTGATTTTAAAAGAATTTCCCTTCTCTTTGATTTCCCTTTTTAAAGTCCTTGCAAACCATTTTTATACAAACGTACGAATCAGGAGGAGGGAGTAGGCCATTCAGCCCCTCCAGCTCTCTCCGCCATTCGATAGGATCATGGCTGATCTGATTGTGGCTTCAACTCCACATTCCCACCTACCCTGATAACCTTTGAGTCCCTTGTTAGTCAAGAATCTATCCACGTCTGCCTTAAAAATATTCGTGACCCTGTCTCCACTGCTCTCTGGGGAAGAGAGTTCCAAAGATTCACAACCTTCTGAGAGAAAAAAAATTCTCCCCATCTCTGTCTTAAATGGGAGACCCCTTATTTTTAAACTGTGTCCCCTAGTTCTAGTCTAGTTATATCTTTCGTCAAGAGAATCTGGGCAGCAAAAATCTCTTGTTAGGGTCTAATCAAACTCAGTGCGAAAGGACTGAGACTAATCCTGTAAATTCTACCTTTTCTTCCACCTTACTTTAATTAATGCTACCCAATTATGGCAGATATGAGGAACATAGTAAGAGAAGGTTCAGCCCCTATCGTTTGTTCTGCTACTCAGTGGTGATAAATGGATTCCAAGTCAGGTGGCAAAGTGTGAAACTGGGTGCCAATCCTTTTCTTAATGGTTGGTTTAGTTACAGAAAACAGCATGACATACGCCTTCAGGTTCATTGTGCTCTGATTAATAAAGGGTGGAGGTTATCCTCCTCCTCAAGGTACCATGCCCTAAGAGGCCATTGGTAACCATGGACTTCCATTGGACTGGTCCATGATTGTGCTTGGCAAAGTACTGCAATGGTTTGCCGTTACCTTCTGCAGACCAGGAATCTCTCCCACTCTTACTACTAGATTATCATGCTTATTAGAAGGATTTACAGGCTGATAATCAACCTGTTTGGTTAGATTACAAACACATCTTCTGTGGCCGTCAAGTCCTGAAGTGAGGCTCGGACCCAAAACTTCTAGACCAGAGTTATGGACACTATCTCTGCGCCACAAGACCACCTTAGTCTCGCTTTATAAGTGTTCTAAGTGCTTTATTAAACAATGCCTTGACCTGTGTATCTTAACAATATAATTAACATACCATTAACAAGTGACATCATGGCTGATCTGTATCTTAACCCTATCCATGTGCCTCGGTTCCATATCCTTCTTTACCCTTTTCCCGCAAAAAAAACTATCGATCTCAGATTTAAAATTAGCGCAAATAAAGAAAAAAATCAGAATTCTTTGATTTGTTTCCCCTCTTCTTTTCACCTACAATTCCTCCTGCTTTCATGGAGTTCCTTTCATCTGAGAGATGTGGAACTGTTCAGAACCCTGGACAGTGCCTCACCTGGCATGGATGTTTTGAATTTCCAGCATCCGCAGTAGTTTTTTGTTTTTATATATATATATATATATATATATATATATATATATGGATGTCTTCCTTACAGGAATTGGGAGTGAGCAAATGGGATGGATTTTCCTCCTTGGTTGAGAACGGTCAAGCAATGAGGCCACTTCTGTTACCTATGGTTGAAAATCAGCACTACTGTTCAAGTATTGGGGATACCATTCTCCCTCTGTTTTCTTCTCCTTCCTTGAACTTTGCATCATGTGTGGTAAAGAGGACAGTTGAGCAAACATGACAGTTGCATTACGCCCAAGAAAGTGGCCTGAATAAAGCTTAGACGTAAGGGTCAGGATCTTACCAGCCTTTCGGAGATGGACTGGGAGGTGGGAGGGGTGGTAAAACGGCAATGGAAGGAGTTGGGAGGGCAACCAGATGTGCTCCTCCTGCCAGGGGATCGGCAGGAATTGTAGTGGCTTGGCTGCCCAGGACTGGAGGTGGGCAACCAAATAAGGTAATTATTGATGGCCACTTTACCAGATAACCTGCATTTTTGCATTTTACCAGCACTGGAGCACTAACCCCCGCACCCGCGGGGCATGGTGAGATGGAGGGGGTGGGGCAGGGGTGGTTGGGCTGGCATCCTTTTCAGTGGCTGCATGCCCCACAGAGGAGTCCCCAAGAAGTAATAGCTGCCCCATTATCCCGATGCCACCACTAGAGGGTTCACCCTGCCTGCCTGGCCCTGGCAGATCAACAGTTTTTTCACTGCCAGCCCTTTGAGGGCTCCTCAATATGGAACCACCATCTCTTTCCTCTTGCAGCCTCAGCAGCTGAGCACTGATTGGGCAGGCAGCTTGGAGGGGCGGCTGCCATTTTTAATGGGAGAGTTGTCCCAGCAACAGCCTTTTGATGGCCACCACCAGTAAAATTGCTGCCGTGTTTCCATCATTGGGACTCGCGGTGTGCAGAAAGAAATTGCTGCCATGCTTTTCGCGAGGGAGCAAATGCTCTGTTGCTGATTGGCCTCAAAAAAGAGACTGATAGTCAAGTACAAAAAGGCTAGACAGTCCACACAGCTGCTGTTTCTCCTTATTGAAGGAGACAGCTAAGTACAATTGACATAAAAATTGGGTCAGTTCAAATACTGAGCACTCATCGTGCAGGAGCTTTGATGGCTACCATGTATCCAAGCTTGCTAGAATCACTCATAATGTCATTAATGTGAAAACATATACTCATGAATGAAAATGAACTCTACTCTATTGGAACTATGAACTGCCTACGGTGATGCATAGTTATCTTTAAAGCCATTCTTTAAAGAACAAGGTTGTTCATGTTTATCATTGAAAAAGCAAATCTAGAATCTAACACACCAGTTTGTTTTAGGTAGTAAAGATAAGATTGCACATTTTTAGAGTTTCAGACTGTTTCAAGTAATTAAAATAATCAGTATAACAGTAAGCCAGCTGCTCCTATCTGAACAATCTCAGCATATATATAGTTTTGGACAATTAATTCCCTTGCTTTATGCAATGAGTACACATTCTTATAATAGAGCTAACCAGTTGTTAGGGGAGTCTTACATGCTTATCATTAGCAGTGATGTGTGATGTGAGCTGACCTAATGATCACTGCTGTCTCCAGATTTTATTCTGATGGAAGGCCAACAGACACAAGTCAGCAATGATACTGAATCATTTCAGTTAAGTTCATTACTAGCTCTGAGGAAACTCCTAAAATAGATTTGCCAACTGTGGCCTGACATTATGATAAAATTCTTAAAGGACCAAGCCAGAATATCTGCCATGCTTTCTACAGACATCTGCTAACTCCAGCACCTGGGAACCTATTGCCAATAGCAAGTGACAGCATCTCTGCAATTGGGGGATGGAAAAGTGCTGAGAATAAAGATCACCAGCTCCTTCATAAAGCTGTCATAAAATGAAACTGCGGGTAATGCTGTCCAAGAGGCAAACGTTCACCTCCATGATCCTATGCTACTAATCACGGCACTTGGGTGGAATAGAGCCATCCATGAAGGGCATGGCACCGTGTGTAGGTCCAGGTGGCCATCTCAATAGCATTCCTGGCTGATTCCTTGGATAGAGGGCTTGTCTTATGAGGAGAGGTTGGGCAGGTTGGACCCATACCCATTGGAGTTTAGAAGAATGAGAGGGGATCTTATTGAAACATATAAGATTCTGAGGGGTCTTAACAGGGTAGGTGCTGAGAGGATGTTTCCCCTCATGGGGAAGTATGGAACCAGGGGGCACAGTTTCAAATAAAGGGTCTTCCAGTTCAGATGGAGATGAGGGGGAATTTCTTCCCTCAAAGGGTAGTTGGAATTCTCTCCCCCATGAACAGTGGAGGCTGGGTCATTGAATATATTTAAGGCTGAGTTAGACAGATTTTTTTGAATGTCAAGGGTTACGGGTAGACAGGCAGGAAAGAGGAGTTGAGACCACAGTTAGATCAGCCATGATCTTATTGACTGGCAGAGCAGGGTCAAGGGGCCGAATGGTCTACTCCTGCTTCTTTTTTTTTCTTTGTTCCTTCATGGGGTGTTGCTGGCAGGATCAGAATTTGATGCCCATCCCAAATTGCCCTTGAACTGAGTGGCTTGCCAGCCCATTGCAGAGGGCAGTTAAGAGTCAACCTCATTGCTGTGGATCTGGAGTCACGAGTAGGCCAGACTGAGTAAGGATGGAAGATTTCCTTCCCTAAAGGACATTGGTGAACCAGATGGGCTTTTACAACAATCGATGATAGTTATCATGGTCACCTTTACCAAAACTAACTTCATATTCCAGATTTATTAATTGAATTTAAATTCCACCAGCTGCCGTGGTGGGATTTGAACCCATGTCCCCAGAGTATTAGCATTACTAGCCCAGTGACATGATTACTAGTTCAGTGACATGACCACTACACCACCATCTCTTCCATTTCTTATGGCCATTAATAGCTTCCTAGGCTTTGGCGGAACCTGTAAATCAGGACCAGCTTGTTCTGTTTCAGATTTTTCCAGGGGACAAGTGAAGGATATTTGCCATATCAACAGCACATCAGTGATCTGCTTGATGCCTCGGTGCACTGCAGATTCACTCTAGTTGGTACTCTACCCCGTGGCAGCTTGCATTGAGCTCAGGGCTGTACTGAGTTGAACTGGCTTTGCCATTCCTGCGAGAGAGGCAGGTCCTGCATAGGATCCATCATTGCCTCCCTGGTGAAGTAGAGTCTTCAAAAGCATTGTTTCCAGGTGGGCCTGCCAGGATCTGCAGACATGGGGATATGGGTGCGAAAGGATTTGGGCAAATGAACCTAACTCATGTTCTTCCTGTATCATCATCTTCCTCTGCCCCGACATAAAACAGAAAAAAAGGGCTATTGTGATATGTCAATTCTTAAGGGTAACAACTAAACATCTTGATATCAAAAATCTAGAAAAATAAAAGGTAACGAAAACAAAGCAGGCACCTAGCGAGCTCACGAAACTTAGAGGTTAATGGCCACAATCAAAAAATGCGGCTGTGAAAAATCTGGCAAATGTCCCTTTAAGAACAAAGCTTTCTAAAAGGCTACATACACGCACACTTATTTTACGCAGGCGAGCCAAACTTAAAACACAGTCTCTGCAAAACGATCCAGCCATCATTCCAGGGCTCGTTAATCTTCAAACTACATTAACTTATTTTGATACTTAAAATTAACTATGAAAACTCGGCCTGGTAATTCCACCAGTTGCCACAAGTGTGAGAATTTTGGCAGGTTTCTGGCCCCATTGTTTACCCTCCCGCTTGTAGATGCCGCTTTTTGTAAATATAGGAAATGAGAAGTTGTTTCCTTTCTCCCAGCTTTCAAAATCTACCTTTTCAAACCTGCTTTTGGTTTTGTCAGCTAACTTTTACACTACAGTTCAGCATCATGTTCTCCCTTATAAAGTGCCTTAGAATTTTTTAAAAATTCTTTTGTGGGTTGTGGGCATCACTGGCAAGGTCAACATTTGCTGCCTGTCCCTAATTGCCCTTGAGAAGGTGGTGTTGAGCCGTCTCCTTGAACCACTGCAGTCCACGTAGTGTAGGTACACCCACAGTGCTGTTGTAGAGTTTCACTGCGTTAAACGTGCTTTCTTGTTGTGACTGGTGTTTCTCTCAGCTGAGCTAGCATGGGGAAGGGCACAACAACAGCTGTGGAAAATAGTGATCTTATTACGTGGGGGAGCAGGTTCGAAGGGCTGAATGGCCTACTCCTGCTCCTAAGTCCTATGTTCCTATGCCCTAAGCAAAATACTGTGGACGCTGGAAATCTGAAATCAAAACCAGAAAATGCTGGAAATACTCAGCAAGTCTGGCAGCTTCTGCGGAGAGAGAAAAGCAGAGTTAACAGGCTGAATGTTTAGGCTGCGATGAGGCCGACACAGAGGAAGGATTGGTGATAAATGAATCCCAAAACTGAAACTGGTTACAAATCCCTTTTCTAGCTAGTTTGTTTATCGAATGCAATATTATATATGTCTGCCTCCTATCTACTGACCCAGTATCCCAGCAAGAAGGGAGGAAGGGATAAACCAGGGAACTATAGGCCAGTCAGTCTAACCTCAGTGGTGGGGAAACTACTGGAAGCAATTCTGAAGGACAGAATTAATCTATACTTGGAGAGGCAGGGATTAATCAAGGACAGTCAGCGTGGTTTTGTTAAGGGGAGGTCATGTCTGACCAATTTGATTGAATTTTTTAAAGAGGTGACCAGGTGTGTAGATGAGGGCAATGCATTTGATGTAGTCTACTTGGACTTCAGCAAGGTTTTTCATAAGGTCCTGCATAGGAGACTGATAACAAAGGTAAGAGTCCATGGGACTCTTTTTGGCAAATTGGATCCAGAATTGGCTGAGTGGCAGGAAGCAGAGGGTGTTGGTTGAGGGGCGTTTTTGTGACTGAATGCCTGTGTCCAGTGGGGTTACACAGGATCGGTGTTGGGTCCCTTGCTGTTTGTGGTATATCTAAACGATTTAGACTTGAATGTAGGAGGGTTGATCAGTAAGTTCGCGGATGACATGAAAACTGGTGGGGTAGTAAATAGTGAGGAGGATAGCCTTAGATTACAGGATGGGCTGGTCAGATGGACTAATAAATGGCAAATAGAATTTAATCCAGATAAGTGTGAGGTGATGCACTTGAGCAGAACAAACAAGGCATGGCAATACACGATGAAAGATAGGACCCTGGGAAGCACCGAGGATCAGAGGGACCTTGGTGTGCATGTTCACCGGTCCCTTAAGGTAACAGGACAGGTAGATAAGGCTGTTAAGAAGGCATATAGGATACTTGCCTTTATTAGCCAAGGCACAGAATATAAGAGCAGGGAGGTAATGCTGGAACTGTATAAAATGCTGGTTAGGCCACAGCTGGAATATTGCGTGCAGTTCTGGGACCCGCATTAAGGAAGGATGTGATTGCACTAGAGAGAGTGCAGAGGAGATTTACCAGGATGTTGCCTGGGCTGGAGAGTTTTAGTTAAAAGGAGAGATTGGATAGACTGGGGTTATTTTCCCTGGAGCAGAGGAAATTGAGGGGGGACATGATTGAGGTGTATAAAATTATGAGGGGCATAGATAGGGTGGACAGGAAGGAACTTTTCCCCTTGGTGGAGGGATCAATAACCAGGGGGCATAGATTTAAGGTAAGGGGCAGGAGGCTTAGAGGTGATGTGAGGAAGAACTTTTTCACCCAGAGGGTGGTGGGAATCTGGAACTCACTGCCTGAGAGGGTGGTAGAGGCAGAAACCCTCCTAACGTTTAAGAAGTATTTGGATGTGCACTTGCGATGCCATGGCATTCAAGACTATGGGCCTAGTGCTGGAAAATGGGATTAGAATAGTTAGGTACTTGTTTGACCAGCATAGACTTGATGGGCCGAAGGGCCTTTTTCTGTGCTGTAGACCTCTATGACTGTCTCTCTTTACTCACTCACTTTTTCCAGAGCTGCTTTATCCAATTCAGGGTCACAGGGAGTCAGAGCCTATCCTGACAGGCAATGGGCGCTAGGTGGGGTACAGCCAGGACATGATGTCAGTGCATCATAGGGCACACACTGAGGAACAATTTACTGTAGCCAGTCCACCGAACCAGCACATCTTTGGGTAGTGAGAGGAAACCGGAGCACCCAGCAGAAACCCACATGGACACGGGGAGAGCATGCAAACTCTACACAGTCAGAGGTCCAGTCAGAATTGAACCCGGGTCCCTGGAGCTGTGAGGCAGCAGTGCTAAGTGCTGTATCACCGTGCTGCCTGTCTCCTTTTACTCTTTTGGGTAAAATGGTAAAATAAAATAGCCTAATTAACAACTTAATCAAATTAACAGCCCCTTAAAGGAGCACTGTAACAGAAGCAAAACTTCAAAGGAAACTTATCTAATTAAATTAAAATATGGTTTTGGGGGCTGATGAAGCACTCCAGGCCCCTGGTGCCCACCGATTGTGTAAGGCCTCAAACATACCAGCAGACACCACGTACTCCCTCTCCAGGAGCAGTCGGGCACTAATGTAGCTGCAGAAAAGGGGCAGACGTTTGGGCCTGTCTCTCTTTATATCCTTTTGAGTACCAATAAAACAAATTTAATAAACTTACCAAATAACCAATTCAAAAAAACAGCCAATTAAACCAATTGATAGCCCCTAAGGGATGCTGTAACTAAATAAAAAAACTTAAAGGAACCTTACCGAATTAAATTAAAATGTCATTTTGGGGCCAGTGAAGCACCTTCAGCTGCTGTGGTGCCCACCGACTGGAGAAGGCCTCTAGTGTGCCTGTGGACACTGTGTACTCCCTTTCCAGGGACATCTGGGCACGAATGTAGCTGCAGAAAAGGGGCAATCGGTCAGGCCAGTCTCTCTTTACGCTCTTTTGAGTATGAACTTAAAACAAATGAGCAAATTAACAAACCAACAAATCAAATTAGAGGAATGCCCTCTTAAAAGAGCAATGTAACAGAAACAAAACTCCAAAGGAAACTTATCCAGCTAAATCAAAATGTCATTTTGTGGGGTGAGGAAGACTCCAGCACCACCACCCCACCCCGCACCTCCCCCACCTCAAGTCAAGCGTACCAGTGGACACCATGTGCTCCCTTCTCCAAGGACGCCCGGCCGTGAATGTCGCGGAAGAGAGGCAGACGGTCAGGCCGGATGACCCCCTCGGCCGCCTGCTGCCTGGACCTGTTAAAGGCCAGCTTGGGCCAGGAGCAGGCTTACAAGGAGGTCATCCTCCCTGCTCACCCACCCCTCTGCAGCAGATAGCCAAAGATCGGGAATGTGAAGCTGAGGTGTAGCCAAAACTTAAGGAGCAACTTTGTCGGGTAATTAAAAAGGGAGGGTGATCTCCCACAATCTATGTGCAGATGGAACACGGACTCCTTAAGGCCGCAGAAAATACAGGCAACCTGGGAGCCAGTGACCCATCGTAACCTACGCTTGTGAAACTCATTGCAAGGATACGATACAATACAATACACCACCATGTCTAACTTGGCAATGTTAAATTCACCAGTTGGTTCAAAGAGCCTGTCAATGGTGTGTTGGTCGGTCAGATTTCCAATGATGTGCAGTCAAACATTACAACTTATCCAGGAAGTTATCTGGAGCTGGGATACCCTTTTCCAGCCCCTTGCACTTTCGGGTTTCAGCCACAACCTGGGCTGGGCGAGTTGCTGGGTCAAAAGGACCGCCAGGTGGGATTTGCCAGTGGTCAAAGACATTTATGCCACTGCGATGTCTGTTCAAAACCAGCGCTTTAACCACTGAGCTGTGGAGTCGTAACCAATGCTTGTAGTACTCAAAGTACTTAATGAAACAATGCCATTCGCCTGTGAATCGCAACAATATAATTAACACATCGGTAACAATGGAGGCACAGAATTAGCTGGCATGTCAGTTCCCCAGCTCCGTCCCACCTCTGGGCCATTTTCCCATGTTCTGAGTGCCAGAAACAGAAGGTAGTCAATTTAACTAATTAAAGGCCTCTTAACACCCATTGTCAGAAACTGACTGGAATTTTCCATTTGGCCTCCCAATTCCCTGGAGTCAGTGAGGCTCAGGGCAGCTGCCTAGAGGGGGCTTCTCAGCAACAAACCCGGGGGCCAATGCTGCCGACAGGTTTCGAGACCCCAACTGCCTGCTGGCTCAATTCGCAGCGACAGGCTGCCCTTTGGAGGGGACACCTCCTCATCCTCCCCACACCCCCATTACGGTGACCAGGCTGCCGATTCTATTGTTTTATTTTCAGTTTTAAAAAGTCGGAGAGTGAGCGTCTCAAAATGGCAGCACCCTCTCTCTCTCTCTCTCTCTTATTTACCTTAAAAGACAGCCTATTGCTCCTTCCAAGCTAGAAGGCCTCAAATTGACCAATGTAGGGGAAATCACAGCTTGGTTACTGCTCTCCATACACTGGGCTGAATTTTACGGGGCACCCAAAGAGGGGAAAACCGGTGGGTGGACCTGTAAATTAGGGTGTGTGCCATCATCGGCATGCCACTGACCCACCCACCACACCCCTCCATGATATTATGGATGATGGGGAAGGCGTTGGGTGGGCTACCCAACTCTGGCCCAATTGAGGCCCTTAAGTGGGAAATGAATGCGCACTTAAGGGCCCCATCCCACCGCCACTCGGGATATAATGGGTGGCGGGTGAGGCCTGTGCCCCGATGTGTAGCCCGGCAGGTTTAACCCTGCGGACAGCTGGTCATTGAAAGGGGGTTTGCCTCCTTCCCGGGACCCCTGAGTCGATCGGAGGTCACCCTCCCACAGACTTGCCTCCTCATATCCAACCTGTCCAACATGCCCTGTCCAACATGCGCCCCCCCCACCCCCCCACCCCATCCCCCACCACCCAACTGGCGGTGTCCCTCAGCCAAGCTCCGGAGAGATCTTGGACTGACCGGAACGTCCAGGTCCATCGTTCATCGTGCCACCTCCTTGGCCTATCTGCAGTGCCAGCAGTGGCCACTGCCCCTGCTTGGCGCTGCGAGGGTGCAGAGCTACCAGCCTCCTGGAGATGGACAGAAGTCCTGCCTCCTACTAAATAAAGGGCCGTCTCCTGAAGAATTAAAGTGGGGGTGAGCCGGCTAGTCGGAGGTGGGTTCGCCCTCGAAATTTAGGCTGGAGCGGGGAGTCCACCCTCGGCTTAAAGTTCGGCCTAGTGCGGGCTTGCGACCCCCATTTGAACCTGAGGGAAGGTCTCAGAAGTCCAGAAGGATTTCCTTGTTTCAGGTCAGCGGGAGGTTCTGACGAAAGGTCGTCAACCTGAAACACTGGCGCTGTTTTCCTCCCTGCTGATGTTGGCCGACCTGCCGAGCATTTCCATCGTTTTTCCATTTGTGGGAATTAATGGGAGCAATAGATATCTGGCTGCTTGATTTTCTGCGACCATGGGGGCAATTTTGCTGATTTTTGCAGTTGCTGGGTGTTTTTTTTTCCCCGGCTAATAATACAGCAGAATTCAACACGCTTTCCTCAGGCCCCACGATAAAGAAACAGGTTTGCTTTGCTCGAGAGGAAAGTTCATGTCTCAAGTTTCTGAAAATAGCATCTGCCTGTACCTAATGGCGGCCAAACATTTTGCTGTACAATCCCCTCGTGTTTAATAAAAAAACAGGCAGATTTCTGTCCCTGCTGCTTGATTATAAGCTGCCACCAATGAAAATGGAGACAAATCTCTCCCAATCTTGATCAACCTCCTTCCTCTCGATTAGATGTAACCACGGGAATGACACTAAATACCTTGTGAAGGGATTTAAGCAGCCAGATTAAATTCTGCGCGGATTTAATGAAAAAAAACCATTACTAGGAATGAACACAGTCCTCTGGCCGGGATGATGAAGATTTTGTTTCAGCTCAAATCCTCCATGTAGTTCTAATCCTGCAGATGGTATTGGGGCGGGGGCAAGGAGGCGTGAGGAGCTTGTACCTTTGACCATACACAAAGGCCTGAATTTCACCACGGGCTTCAGGACCCTGACATACAGGCGAAAAGTGGGACCCCAGCTTGCATTTGCCAGCAGAAGGACCCACTAAATGGCCGCCTGTGAGCCCACGGGCGGGCGTTCCCCTGATCCTATCAGCCTAATCAGAGGGCCTGGCATCTCTGAAGATTGGGTGGTGCCATGGGCAAAGGTGGGCGCTACTGAGGCAGGTGGGAGAGGCCAGGAGCTCCGAGAGGTGTCAGCAGCCCCAAAAAAATGGCCTTTAATGGCGCAAGTTGGTTGCCCGTGTGCCTCGTTGGGGCAGGCAGCTTACCCACGTTGTGCCCACCAGTGGGAAGGTGCTCCAGCTGCGGAACTGCGCGGGGAAGCTGTTCCGCCACCCCGGCGAGGGGGGAGGGGTTGCCACTGATAAAATTCGGCCCAATGAAACAAAGCTGTAGCTTTAAAGGGAATAAACAAAGGGCTGGACTTTGCTACACGTTCCAAGCAAATAGCAAAGCAACCGGACGCATCCTTACTCGAATTCTATCATTCTTGACGGCCACTCAAACCTTTTCTCCCATGTCTGGTATTTTTATATTTACTGAACAAAATATTCCAACGGCGTTCATAAAACACATGCAGCTCATTTGAACGTCCCAATGATTTTTCTCCAGGATTGCTCCCAGCAATATTCTGGTGATTAATCCTTAATTCCTGGAGACTGCAGGGCAAGCTTGAAGGGTTGGTAACCTGAGCGCCCAGGTCTGCACAGAGCTCCAGCCTAGACAGGGCAATTAGGTTCCAGCCACACAATGCTAGCCGATTTCTGCTTGGATAGAGCTTAACTGCAGCTAGTGCTTTCAGATTCTCATCCTTGATCGCCTTTGTGCCTACTCTGGCAGAAAGTTGATATAAAAATGATAGTGTATATGAGGAAGCGGGGGCCTGCTGCTAATGTGATCACACCCTTACACACAGATATTAACATGTCTAATTTAGAGAGAGGGGTGCTTGATTTTGTGATTCCAAACCTCATCGGATGTTAACACGTCGAGTGACTGTCAGTCAGACTAGCAGCGGCCACAAGGATTTGTAGCCATCCTTTTTTTTTATGTAATCCTGCCCGGTCTGTAATCTCCATGTCTCTGGTTTAATTTACCATTGTCAAAGGAAAATCCAGTTGTTAAAATAGATTGCGGGAAGACTTTAGACCTTAGAGGAGAAGTTTCTCAAGTGTTTTCTTGTTGCATCCGAGAAGCACATCAGGAACATCTTAGCACTCTGGAATATATTAAAGCTAAAATCAAAAAAGTAATGTAATGGGGGAGACTTTACTGCTTGAATGCAGTAAGCATTAGAAAATTAGCTCGAACGAGTGCATGCCTGTAAAGAAACCATTCTTCAAGTAATTTAAATGGAGGAAAACAGGAGGAAGCCAGAAAAACCAGTGTATTTTTCAAGGCTGTCACACTCATAACTTAAGCAGCGTTCAACAGTTGTATAGTTGATGATGCTAATTGTGTGAATGCACTTATATCCTTTTTAACATTTCCGGTTTTCGGTTGGTCTCCCTAGCCCTGAAATTTCACAAACTACAATCCTAGCACCTACAACAACAACAACAACTTATATTTATATAACACCTTTAGTGTAATGGAATTCCTCAAAGCGCTTCACAGGAGCATTATAAAACAAAATATGACACTGAGCCACGTAAGGAGGTATTAGGTCAGATGACCAAAAGCTTGGTCAAAGAAGTAGGTTTTGAGGAGTGTCTTAAAGGAAGAAAGCGAGGTAGAGAGGCGGAGAGGTGCAGGGAGGGAATTCTAGAACTTGGGGCCCAGGCAGCTGAATGGGTGGTCGCCAGTGGGGGAGTGACTATGGCTGGGAATGCACAGGAGGCCAGAATTAGAGGGCGCAGATTATCTAGGAGGCTGTGGGGCTGGAGGAGTTTACAGAGATAGGGTGGGACGAGGCCATGGAGGAATTCAAAAACAATGATGAGAACGTACACTGAGAGCACACTTACTGGTGCTGACCTGCTGCCACGCTTGAACCCACGCCACAAGGGGCACATCTTGGGCGCCAACCTTGTCCATCAGGCCGGATAGTTCAGCGTGACCTGCCCTCTTCTGATGCGTATATTAAAGAAAAGTTCGCATGGGTCCAACTCCACCATTCAGGAGGCTGGTGGGCCTCTTCTTACTCAGTGTGCCAACCTACAACGTCACGCTGGGACCCTCTGAGAAAGCAGGAACTCCCAATTTAGGCAAGTTCTTCCCCTTTACAAGGCCCTCACTGGCAGTGCAGACCAGAGCCCAGCATATCCAGATCCTGGTCTAGCTTCCTGCCTGGAGCACACAGAAGGAGCCTGCAATCTCCGATCCATAACTAACAATGCAATTCCTTTTGACATTAGGGCCACTCAGGTCATTTCAGTAATGGACTTTCCAGTAAGGACAATCATAAAAATAAACGATAACGTGGTCATTGTATAAATGCATTGGATTACTACATGAGGCAAGAGTAGCAGGCAAATTGAAAGTAAGTCAAAACCTGCTGTTGGAAACAAAATTCTTCACTGATTTGCTTTGAAGGTATTTGGCGTCTGGAATTCCTTGTGATTGTTCAGGGATTTGCTACCTTTTCAACACTTGACAGATAGGCAATGACTATTTGTTCACCAGAATGTTCCTTCAAGGGAATTGATTAAGAGCCACACAATTGCTTGAAGGGTGTGAACCACCTCCACAGATTCTCAGGAGCCTCGTCTGTTCGTACGCTAACAGGCCAGCTGTCACTTGCAAAATCAACATTTTTTTTGACGATTTATGCACTAAACTGGCATTTCAATCGGCAGTGACGATGATCCGAAAGGGGGCGGGGTCGCAGACTCTGTGCAAGGTGGCCAAAGTCACACGTCGGGCGAGTTGGACAGTTGAGGGGGTAGTGAAGGGGGGCGGGTTTGTCTGCGGGAAGTGAACGTAATTTTTAAAAAAGAGCTGGACAGGGTTTGCACCCTGGCCCCACGAGTGCCAAATAAATTTGCGATGGACAAATGAAAGGCTAGAGTTGATCACAGGAGGCACCCGTACTCCCTGGGTGGGCTAGAACTTGCCAAGGGAGATATTGAAAGGGACCTGGGGGTGTTAGTTGACACATTGCTCACCATGTTTAAACAGCTTGAGGTGGCAATAAAGATAACAAATAGAATACTGGGTTATATTTCTGAACCAGCTGGGTTCAAATCAAAGAGCTATGAGGGACGAATTGTTAAACTATTGTTTCAGGTGTATTTCCTGTAGCCTATTAAGTATTTTCTATGCCATGTAATAGACACTGTCTGCATTGTCACCTTTTGAAGAGATGTCACAGACGGTACCCTTATTATATAAAACATTGACTGGGACGCAGGAAGGAAACCCGAACCAATAGTTGGAGATATGCCAGGCAGCAGCACAAGAGGCTATGGGTTCAGAGAGCTGAAGGTAATATTTAGGGCGGATGTCAGATGCTTTGAAAACAGACAATGATCAATAGTTGCATTGAGTTTGCAAAGGGAAAGAGGATGATCCCAGGGCAGTGCCTGCAAAACAGTAAAACAGCTGGGATGAGAAGCTAACGTGAGTGGTTATGATGAGATTAGATGGCTTCTCAATCTAGACCTGCCTTATGATCTTTTAAAGGGTATGAGTGCTCTCAGTGGGCATGTTTCAGATACATTGCAACGTGTGTGTGTGTGTGTGTGTTTTTTTAACTGCTTACAATGATTTACCCTTTCCTCAGCCAAATATATTCATCCAAAAATCAGTAAATTAAGTGGCTGTTCACTTCAGTCACTGGACTGGAAAATGTGTTCATGCATGCCTACTGGATACATGAACTAGAATCCTTGATGAAATGAGGAAGGAAATTTTTTTAAAAGGCACCAGGTAATATTTTTAAGACATCATAAATAGAGCAATACTAGACATTGGAAGATACTGGGTGCTGCCCTAAATGTTCGAATATAGAGTGAGGCAATTTTATTCCAATAATTCTGAAGATGCGGGTGTTGCTGGCAAGTCTGACGTTTATTGCGCACCCCCAAGTTACTCTGGAAAATGTTGTCAGCCTCTTCTTGAGCCACTGCAGTCCATGTGGTGAAGGTACTTGCACAATGCTGTTGGGTAGGGAGTTCCAGCAAGTTGACCCAGCAACTACAAAAGAACGGCCAACATATGTCCAAGTCAGGATAATGTGTGGCTCAGAGGGGAACTTGGAGGCGATAGTGTTGCCATGCACCTTCTGCCCTTGTCATTCTAGAATCTAGATGGTGGGGGTCTTGGGTTTAGGGGGTGCTGTCAAAGGTAGGAAGGAAAAGCTCAGATGCATTTTACACAATTGCGATTGAAAACTCAATCGACAATAGAAAGTGGACTTTCCATTGGTTCAGTACCTCACGACGGTGAGTAACTGAGTCATGTAGGCCTGGAAGATACCATGTTCAATTCCTGGTCTATGTTAAGTTAGTGAAATCAACCAAGTCAGCGGTAGGGATTCTTTTATCTTTCACCGGATGTGGATGTCACTGGCAAGGCCAGCAATTGTTGCTCATCCCTAATTGCCCTTGAACTGATTTCAAAGGGCAGTTAAGAGTCAACCACATGTAGGCCAGACAGGTAAGGATGGCAGATTTCCTTCCCTAAAGGATACTATAGTGAGCCAGATGGGGGTTTATGACATTTAATGATAGTTTCATGGTCACAATTACTGAAACTAGCTTATATTCCGATTTATTAATTGAATATTGAATTCCACCAGCCACTATGGTGGGATTTGAACCTGTGCACCCAGGCCCTCTGGGCATTAGCCTGGGTTTCTGGATCACTAGTCCACTGACATCATCACTATGCCACCATCTCCCCTTTAGTTCTGCAGCTGGCAGATCCCTGGGTTAGAGATGGACAAATCAGACAAGTTCCAGGTTACTGAGGTGTGGGTACTGGATGAGTGAGGACGGGGAGAGGATCAGACTCTGCTGTGAAGCCCTTCACGGTTCAATAGACTGCCAAAACTCACTAGACTTACAATGACCCCTTTGAACAAGCTGTTGACAAATGATCAATGCCAATTGAACCTTACCACAGGAGGCGGCAATTCAGCAGAGGGGGAGGGGAAGAAGATTGGTTGAAAAAGAAAGAAAAGGTCGACAATAATTCAAAAGCACAAAAGATGGCGATAAATGGGAAATCGCTGGGTTAATCCATTAGAGTTTTTCAAGAGTTTATTCTGCTGTTCCTGAATAATATGTAGGAGGCACTTGCTATGCAATGATATTATCAGATTAACTGTGACACTGAGCTAAGTGGTCTGAAGATGAGATTGAGCCAAATTGATTGAATTGAAAATGATCTTGACCAATTAAGTAATCGAGGTAAGTTGTGGTTAATGGATCTTGACAGTCACAAATGTAAAGGTGTGTGCATTAAAACAATGAAATTTATAGAGCATTAATAAGTGGTATTTAACAAATAGGGAAAAGGAAAGTATTTGGGTGAAATGTAATGGCCAATTATTGAAGAATTAGTGGGATGCCGTTATATGTAAAATGAAGCAAATACTGGTATTTACCTCCACTGGGAAAGTACATTTGTAGCATTGTGTGCAGTTTTGCCATGTACCAAGGAATAATGATGCTTATTGAGGGTTCAGAGGAGAGCAGGATGATTCCAGCACTTATGGTCTGAAGTACTAATAAAAAGAAGTGCAGAGCCAAACTTGTTTTCAAAATAGAAGATCATATTCAGAGAAAACAATAAACTAAAGGGGCCATTTTGGCAAAAGAGTGAAAACAGATACTAAACTGGTGCTGTGCTAATAAAACATATCTGTTTGAAAGTTTAGTTTTATCATGCAATTTTGGTCCTAACTGCTGATTACCATAATTTGAACTTGCCTGGAGATACTAAGACAGACACTTGCAGGTTTAGCTCTCAAATGCTGATTAATCACAACTTTTATGGAGGAGGAGATGTTGGCTCCACTCACCACACTTCCACTGAAGGTGTGGAGTGAGCTGGCTGACACACAGTGGCAGGTTTCAAAATGGCTCAGGAACTGAGGGAGAGGGTGCACACGTTCCCGGACATGGCACTGGAGGTTCTGCTGGAGGAGGTCCAGAGGAGGACGGATGTCCTGTCCTTGCAGTGAGGATGGAGTCCACCTCACCCTCCTGTCCCTCTCCCCCGCAGCAGCTGGTGCTTTTCTGCCTGGTCCCATGTCCTCCTTGCATTCCTCATCCAGACCCAAGGGGGAGCCCTAGCGAGATGCTCATGACCAAGAACTCCCTTTCTCCTAGTGACTCCTATAAGGTGTTCAATAAGATATAGTAGAACACCCCTTACTGTTTTTACCTGATGTCTTCAGAGAATTTTCAGAATGATAGAGTGTAGGTGACATCTTGACAAAGTCTCCCAGAAAGTTTCCTGATGTGTTTCAAAAATCCTCTTCAAACCTGCAGTCGCAGGTGGACACTAAATGATGATATACATTCGAGTCACAGTCAAAACCCTCAGCAACAACTTGCTTACTCCCAAACAGATGGACGCTGTTAGGAGAGGGCATTGAGTCAAGTGTTAGCCACCATGATGCTGTGCGGCTCCTTAATGAGTGCTAGGAGGCAATTTAAGTGGCAGCCAGACCCTTAACAATCCTCCAGGCAGCCATTTCAAACTTAACCTTCAACTCAATGCTGTTTTGTGTTAAACATGGGCTAAACTGCATCAGCTCAAGACTCATCTTCACCATCATGAAGGCTCTTTATAGTGCCTAAGGTATCCGGGGGAAACTGCCCCCTAAGTTTTTTAAGTGCTGAACTCACAATAATCTTAATGTGCCATTTGATTCTGTGCAGTCGATTTCAATCTGTTTAGGAGCATTTTATTTTCATTTTTGCCAGCAACGGGTGTCAAAGCCTTTTGGTGCTCTGAAATGTTATTTTAATGAAACATATTAAGTAATTGAAATTATTGTTAACTGCTCTATAAATCATGAAAGGTTTCTCTTGAATAAGTAAAGAGAAACAGTTTCCACTTGCAGAAAGGCCAATAACCAGAGGACCCAAATTTAAAATAATTGTCAAAAGTGCCACCTTCTGAGGCAGAGAGTTCCAAAGTCACACAACCCTCAGAGAAAGAATTTCTCCTCATCTCCGTCCTAAAAGGGCAACCCCTAATTTTAAAACAGTGTCCCCTAGTTCTGGACTCACCCACAAGAGGAAACATCCTTCCGATGTCCACCTTGTCAAAGCTGTTTGGGATCTTATACTTCAATCAAATCACCCCTCATTCTTCTAAACTTCAGTGGAAACAAGCCCAGTCTGACCAACCTGTCCTCATAAGACAACCCACTCATTCCAGGTATCAATCTAGTAAACCTCCTCTGAACCGCCTCCAATGCATTTACATCCTTCCTTAAATAAGGAGAGCAAAACTGCACGCAGTATTCGAGGTGTGGTCTCATCAACGCCCTATATAACTGAAGCATAACATCCTTACTTTTATGTTCAATCTCTCGCGTAATAAAGGATAGAATTGCATTAGCCACCTTAATTACTTGCTGTACCTGCATACTAACTTTTTGTGGCTCATGTACTAGAACACCTAGATCCCTCTGCACCTCAGACTATTACAGGGGAGTGATGAAGGGAGTTGGATTAAATTTTGGGGAAAACCACTAGTGGAGACTTGGCGAACTGCATGGCCTGTTTCTGTGCTGTAATATTCTGTGATGTGAATTTGCCCTGTAAATGCTGCTGGCAATCTATGGCTTCCAGGCAGGTGCCCCGCTGCAGCTCATGGACAAGGGAGGGTGTGATATCATCCAAATACTGTGCCGAGCAGCCTGCCAGGTCGATCAAGCTAGGGGGTTTGGTGGCTGTACGGCATGGAAAAGGCAGGGAACCCTCAAACGTGCCTGCATTGGGCCAGAGGTTTACTTGTGGGCTGAGGTGGAGCCCACCTGAATAAAAACTGAAAATTTCTTGGACCTTTTTTGTGACCAGTCTTCATTGGTGTTTTTAAGAATCTTGGATGAGGCTGCTCAAATGTCTGGTACATCTAGGCAGGCATGCATGGGTCAACCTCTACCCTTTTATACCTGTGTTTCACTTTCAGGACCCTACAACCAGTCTGAGCTCCCCATGTGCACCTTTAAAGAGCCCAATGCCTAGTTCAAATGGGCACCCTTGTCTGCTAAAAGTTGGCTGATCCAATGTAGTGTCCAGTGCGCGACTGCTGTGTTTAGACGAGTCAGATCATGAGGTGAAATTTGGAGATTTTTACGCCAGAAAAATAGCAGACTTTGAGTTGAATCTGTCCCCAAGAGCATTTTGGTTAATTGTATATCAATTGTGTTTAATTATATGCACACGGAGGGCATTGATTAGGTTGTTGCTTGAGCCCATCTAAAGTGACACTAATACTGTGGTGCTGATAGTTGAGTTGTGAGGTATATACTTGTAAAGTTTCACTCTCTGAATAAATCTAAACTGTGTAAAGATTGGCTCCAGTTTCATCCTTCACCAATTGTCTATCAGGAATATAATAATGATACTTCAAATTGTAACAACCATTGTGATTTAAATACTTGCGTTGGAAATCTATCTGTAACTTAACATTTTAATTAATAGTTGTTTGGTAGTACAGAACTTGAGTGTTGCTGAAAAAAGAGACATGTCAAAGCTTTTCATCTTGCACTCATCAGACACTTCACAAGAATACCAATATAAGGGGAAAGCAACAATTTATACTGTATGAGAAGAGAATGCTGATTGGTTGGCAAGTGGACTCTGATTGGTGTAGGTATTGCCATGGTGAATGCTCAGGTAATGGTGACTGACAGTTAACTGCCAAGCATTGTTTGAAATTTAAACCAGGCAGCTTGACCCTGATTGGTCCACACATTTCCCTGAGGAGTGACAGCGAATGGCTGTCACTTATTTTGTTTAGCTGAAACAAGGGCTATGCGTGTACATGTTCTTTCTGTCTGCAAGGAACAGGGCCCTGTGTATTAGTCCACTTACTAACCAATCAGTACTCTCTTCTCATACAGTATAAATTCTTGTTTTCCCCTTATATTTGGTATTCTTGCTAAGTGTCCTGATGAGCGCAAGACCAAAAGCTTCGATATGTCTCTTTCTTTCAGAAACATTTAAATTCTTATTAACACAAATGTACGCACAGATCCTACAATAACATGACCCATAGTGCCCCTACATTGACACCTCGTTATAAGCGCATTATTTCATAGGTAATAATCTCTGGATTAATACCTGAACCACAAGCAAAGTGGCATAAGGGAAATAAGATTAGAGAGTTAAATGTATGGCTCAAAGATTGGTGTGGGAGAAATGGGTTTCGATTCATGGGATACTGGCACCAGCACTGGGGAAGGAGGGAAATGTACTGTTGGGCCACCCTTCACCTGAACTGTGTTGAGAACCAGTGTACTGGTGAATTGTATAACTAGGGTTGTAGAGAGGGCTTTAAATTAAATAGTTGAGGAGGAGAGGGTTTATGTGAGGGGAGATTTGGAAGTTAAAGAGAAAGGGCAAAGCAGTAGTGCAGGGTAGCAATGCAGGTAATGAAAACCAGAGTGTGATAAGAAGGGACAGAGTGTAGAAATGTAAGAATGAACCAGAATGCAAGGTCAGAATAGGGAACAGTGGTAAAAAGACAGAATTAAAGGCTCTTTATCCAAATGAACACAGTATTCATAACAAGATGGATGAAATTGTACCACAAATAGAAATAAATGAGCGTGATATTTTACCCATTACAGAGACATGGTTGCAAAGTGATCGCAGCTTGGACCTGAACATTCAAGGGTATTTGACATTTCAGAAGGGCAGGAAGAAAGGAAAAGGGTGGCTTTGTTAATAAAGGATTAAATCAGTATGGTAATGAGAAATGATCTTGGTTCAGAGTATCAAAATGTAAAAGCAGTTTGAATGGAGATTTTTAAAAAAGCAAAGGAAGGAATTCACTGGTCGGAGTAGTTTATAAGCCCCCTGACAGTAACTACACTTAGGACAGAGCATAATCAAGAAATAATGGGGGTTTGTAAGAAAGGTACTGCAATAATCATGGGAGATTTTAATATTCATATAGCTTGGATAAAGCAGATTGGCAAAATTAGCCTGGAGAATGACTTCATAGAGTGTATTCCAGAGGAATTCATAGAGTGTGTTCTGGACAGTTTCTTAGGACAATACATTCTGCAACCAACCAGGGAACAGGTTATCTTAGCCCTGGCAATGTGTAATGAGACGGGAATTACCTCATGGTGCAGATGCATTCGGTAAGAGTGATCATAACATGATAGAATTTCATGTTCAGTTTGAGGGTGAGAAATTTGGGCCTGAAACTAGTGTCTTAAACTTAAATAAAGGCAATTAAAAGGGCATGAAGACAGAGTTGGCTAAAGTGGACTTGGAAAAAAGGTTAAAATGTAAGACAGTAGAGAAGCAGTGGCAGACATTTAAGGAAATATTTCATAACCCTCAACAAAGATATATTCCATTGAAAAAGAAAGACACTACAAGAAGGATGCACCATCCATGGCTAACTAAGGAAGTTAATGAAATTGAAAGAAAAGGCGTACAATGCTGCAATGACTAGTGGTAGCACAGAATATTGGGAAAATTTCAGAAGCCAGCAAAGAATGACTAAAGAAAAAGAGGGAAAAATTGGAGTATAAGAGAAAAGTAGCAATAAATATAAAAACAGACATATCCTACAAGAATATGAAAAGGAAGAAAAGTAGCTAAGATAAGCATTGGTTCCTTAGGGGGTGAAAGTGGGGAATTAATCATGGGAAACAAGTAAATGACAGAGGCCAGAATTTTTCGCTTGGTGTGGGTGTGTGCCCAACTTCATCGCGCACTTGCACGATATTTTGGTGGGCGGGGGCGCCTGGGAGTTGGCAGTGCGCCCGCCAACAATTAAGTGGCCTATTAAGACCCTTAATCAATTAATTGACTAGAATTTTTCGCCGCCCGTGCGGTTGGCGGGCGGGCGTAAAGGCCAAGCAGCCTTCGCATTTTTGGCGAAACCTCATCCACAGGCAGGATGAGGTTTCGTCCAGTGATTTTAAAAAAAACATTTTGACACTCATATCTTACATGCCCCTGCTGATGTGACAGAGCCACATGAGGGGATATGTTTTCATTGTTTTAAAAATCTTCAGTTTTATGGATAAAATTCTTCAGCTCCCTGAGGCAGCTCTGTGCCTCGGGGAGCTTTTATTGCACGCACTTGTGCGCATGCCTGAACTTCAGCGCTCGCGCTCCTCACGCCCCCACCCCGGCAGCGCTGAGCACCGCAGCGTGCGTTTCATGCTGGCTGGCCGTTCATTGGCCAGTCAGTGTGAAATTGCAGTCGGGGCCTGATCGCGGGCAGCGGCCTGTTTCATGGCCATTCCCACTCATCCCCACCGAGCCTGCCCAATGACCGGAAAATCCTGGCCAGAGCCTTTGAACAAGTATTTTGTATCTGTCTTCACATTAGAAGACACAGGAAGCATCCCAAGAATAGTAGAACTCAAGAGGCAAAAGGAAAGTAGGACCTTAAATCAATCATGATCAGCAGAAAAAAACTACCAGGAGACTCGTGGGACTAAAGGCTGACAAGTCCCCTGGACCTGATAGCCTGCATCCTAGGGTCTTAAAGGAAGTGGCTGCTGAGATAGTGGATGCATTGGTTGTAATCTTCCAAAATTCCCTAGATTCTGGAAATGTCCCAGCAGATTGGAAAATCACAAATGGAACACCATTATCTGAGAAAAGAAGGTGACAGAAAGCAGGAAATTATAGAGTTAGTTTAACACCTGTTAGTGGGAAAATGCTACAATCCATTATTAAGGAGATAATAGCAGGACATTTAGAAAATCATAATACAAACAGGCAGAGTTCACATGGGCCAGGATTTTCCCGTCGGCGATTTGGGGGTGGGGCCCGCTCGCCGAGGGGAAAATGACACAGGATGACGTCAGGAGGAATCCCCGACATCATCCCGGTCCCTTTAAATTTTCAGGAAGACGGGCGGACAGCGAAATCAGCTGTCCACCCATCGACCTGTCAACGGTCAATTAAGGCCATTGACAGGCTAATTAACCTTGTTAAAGACTCTGCCTGTCCAAGCTTAAGGCTGGCGGGCAGGCCAGGAGCCCCAGCAGGCTCCAGACTATTCATGAAACTTCATCCACTGGCGGGACGAAGTTTCATGTCCGTTTTTTAAAAATTTAATAAACTTTACGTTTTTCTTATTAACATGTCCCATCTCGTGTGACATTGTCATATGAGGGGGACATGTTCATAATTTAAATATTTCTCTATTTTTTGACTTTTCTTACCTGTCACTAAACTCCCTGAGGCAGGACTTTGCCTCAGGGAGCAGTGCGCTCTTTCGCGTGCGTGCATGAAAGAGCGCACTTTGACGGATGGAGAATCCCTCCACCCCCCGCACAGGAAGTGCACAGCGCTTCCTGTCGGGATGGCTGCTGGGTGGGCCTTAATTGGCCCGCCCACTCAAAATGGCGGCCGGCCCCGTTTCGGTGGCGGAGTTCGGCTGCCTGCCCGCTGCCAAGCCGGTGGGACCCGCTCGCCCACCAAGGGCAAAATTCTGCCCATGGTTTTGTGAAAGGGAAATTGTGTTTGATGAATTTACTGGAGAATGTAACAAGCAAGGTGGATAAAGGGGGAAGCAGTAAATGATGTAGCGTAATGGGATTTCCAAAAGACATTTGATAAGGTGTCACAAAAGGTTACTGCACAAGAGCTCATGGTGTTGGGGGTGATATATTAGCATGGATAGAGGATTGAATAACAAGAAACAGAAAGTCGGGATAAATGGGTAATTTTGAGGTTGCCAAACTGTAACTAGTGGAGTGCCCCAGGGATCAGTCTGGGGCCTCAACTATTTATGACCTCTATTAAATACTTCTGTGAAGGGTCAGACTATATTGGACCAGCTTTTTAGATGGTAGGGAAGCAAGTTGTGAGGAGGATACAAAGAGTCTGCAAAGGAATATAGATATGTTAAGTGAATGGGCAAAAAAATGGCAGATGGAGTGTAATGTGGAAAAGTGTGAGGTTGTCCAATATGGCAGGAAGAATAGAAAAGCAGAATCTTATTTAAATGGGGAAGAATGTAGAATGTTGCAGTACAAAGGGATCTGGGTGTCTTTGCACATGAATCATTAAAAAGTTAGCATGCAGGCACAGCAAGTAATAAGGAAGGCAAATGGATTGATTGCAAGGGGGATGGAGTATTAAAGTAGGGAAGTCCTGCTACAACTATATAGGGCATTGGTGAGGCTGCACCTAGAGTTTTGGTCTCAGTTAAGAAGGGATATAACCCCAATGGAAGCTGATCAGTGAAACTTCACTAGGCTAATTCCTAAGACAAAGGTGTTGTCTTATGAGGAAAGGTTGAACAGGTTGGGTCTATACTCATTGGAGTTTGGAAGAATGAGAGGTGATCTTATTGGATCTTATAAGATTCTGGGGGATTAAACAGTGTAGACGCTGGGAGGATGTTTTCTCTCATGGGGGCGTCTGGAACTAGGGAGCACAGTTTAAAAATAAAGGATCACCCATTTAAAACAGAGATGAGGAAGCTCTTCTCTCAGGGTTGTTAGTCTTTGGAATTCTCTTCCACAGAGAACAGTGGAGGCTGGGTGATTGAATATATTCAAGGCTGAGTTAGACAGTTTTCTGATTGCCTAGGGAGTCAAGGATTATGGGGGCAGGCAGCTGTGTGGCGTTACGGTTACACATTCAAATCAGCCATGGTCTTATTGAATGGCGGAAGCGGCTCGATGGGCCGAATGGACTCCTGCTCCTTTTTCCTTATGATCATAGCTGGTGCCTCACCCCCCAGTTTCATTCCACCAGCGCCAGGGCCAATATCGTGTGAATGTCACTACAGTTTCTAGTCCTTGAGCTCCAAAATAAATGAATAAAGCGGGTGCTGTGTAAAATCAACCAAATAATTAAATGGCTGCTTTGATTTTTTTTTCCTTTTCTAAAGTGGTGTTCGTAGTGGAGGGTCGCTTATGGCCACACTTGCGGAATGAAGATTTTGGGGTACAAGCTGAAGCCCTGTTATGATAATAGTCGTTTGTTGGTGTAGAACTTGACAATTGCTGAAAAGAGACATGAAGAGTGCAAGACGAAGAGCTTCAACGTGTCTCTTTTTTCAGCAATACTCTGATAAAATAAGTGGACCACGCTATGTTGGTATGACCCCAGTGAATAACTAACTTGAGAATATCTGTGATATAAAGGTACAACAGCGCTGCACCCTCTTGAGTTTCAAATGTCTAGCTTTTCCTTGGCTTATCTTTCAAAACCAATGCCATCTTATTAACTATAAGATCGATTCTTACTTTGTGGATTTTGTGATGTATTTGATCAGCAATTACTATGCTGGCTTGATCAGATCTCCCATGTCTTCACTCTGTGTAAGTTTGGTAAGACGAATATAAAGTTAGAATTGAGCGACTGCATCAACAAACCTCTTTCAGGCTCAACAAGACAACTTCATAACTGTAGTTAAATAACAATACAGTCATATTAAATGCCACATAACTTCATTGATTTCAGCAGTTAAACCAATGTCTGGTTTTTAATCATGATTTCCTCTTGGTCTTTTGGCGTTCTGAAACATCTTTGTTGACTGACTGATTTTTCTTTCTCTAACTTCCTCCGCCTTGTTCCGATGATTTGGAGGATAGAGTAAGGATGCTGGAATCAGAACTTTGGTCATGTTGGATGAACAAGGAGGTAAGTTCGAAACGTTTCAATTCGTGATGTTAAATCCTGCACTGGGCGCTTTGAAATGTTATGTTTTGAATTCTCTTTAAATCTGTAAAGCGTTTTTTTTCCATACAACGAGCTGCTATCTTAACTCCGCGACAGAGGTACAAGCAGGAGGGGATGTAAAGTGGGCTGCTAATCCACAATTGTCTGTTTTACACCATCACCAAGGAGTCAAAATTACTCCCCTGGATTCTAACCTTTGGAACAAAGGGCCTGATTTTAACTCTGCATAGGTGAACGGCTTTGAGTAAGTTAAAATCAGGCCCAAAGTGTCTGCGGATCATACAATGAGTGTTCTGTGCAGTACAAATTGTTTAGCAGTGTTGCTAATTTTATTGACAGCGAGGGTGTTCAATTTGTCCAAAATAACTATGGCCGGCGACCTGTGGAAAAATGTATTTTTAACATCAGCAAAACTTCAACCCCCATCCTCCGAATGTATAGGAAAAGGGGCGAGTGGTAAACTTTTCAGGAGATCCCTAACAATGGGAAGCTTAAAAATCCATTGCTATAGAGACAGACCAAGTGAAAACCAACACTTCAAATCAGTCAGCCCCAGGTTATCCTCAGGAAATGCCAAACTATTGGGCTCCAGACTACAGGAAAGATATTGAGGCTTGAGAGAGGTTACCCTGCAGGGTCACTAGTATGAGGAAATACAAATATATCAGCAAAAGACTTGAATGGGGTTTTGATTAACACAGCACAGATCATGGGGCAGATATGATAAAGAGTGTTTCAAATTATAAAAAGATGGGGCAGGATAGATAGAAGCAGAAAGAAACAGAAAAAGCTTGAAATACGCAGCAGGTCTGATAGCATCTGTGCAGAGAGAAACAGTTAACACTTCAGATCAATTTTTAACTCAGATTTGTGACCTTTCATCAGAACAGATGCTGTCAGACCTGCTGGGCATTTCGAGCATTTTCTGTTTTATTTTGGATGTCCAGAATCTGCCATATTTTGCTTTTGTGGATAGAAGCAGACTGTTTCAATAGCAGAGGGTCTAAATGGAGGGGGACACCGATAGAAGAATAAAGAGTCGATGTTAACTTTACCTAAAACTGAGCATTAAAAAAGGAGTGGGTTACTCACCTGTTCAGATCCTGACTGCTTTGGATTGTAATCTGAATCGTTCTACATGGGTCGGGGGTGGAGTGGCCATCGCATAAAAGCTAGTGCAGGGGCCTCATGAATTTAAACTGTTCAATGATATCCTGATTGCATTTTAAGTGAGGAAGTCAATGCGGCTTTCCGCTTATAGCTAATGGCAGCGATATCCATCTCAACCCCCCTGCTCTCTCTACTGAGTTCACTGACCCCTGTTATGACTAAATTACTCTCTTCCTATAACCTCTTTATATAAACACTTGCCTGGATGAGCGCAGCTCCAACAACACTCAAGAAACTTGATACCCATCCAGGACAAAGCAGCCCGCTTGATCAGCACCCCATCCACCACCTTAAACATTCACCTCCTTCATCACCGACACACAGTGGCAGCGGTGTGTACCATATATAAGATGCACTGCAGCAACTCGCCAAGACTCGTTTGACAGCACCTTCCATACTCACGGCCTCTACCACCTAGAGGGATAAGAACAGCATGGGAACACCACCACCTGAAAGTTCCCTCAAGCCACACGCCATCCTGACTTGAAACAATATCACCGTTCCTTCACTGTTCAGGGAGCAAGCTCCAGGAATTCCTTTCTTAACAACGCTTTGGGTATAGATGGACTGCAATAGTCCAAGAAGGTGGCTCACCACCGCCTTCTCAAGGGGCAATCAGGGATGGGCAACAAATGCTGGCCAAGCCCACATCCCATGAAAGAATATGAAAAAAATCTTCCTTAACCATGTTCATTGTCACCTACTCAACCTCCTAATCTCTCATGGCCTCTCTACTCTTAATATCTTGATCACAGATGAGGTAATCTGCAAACGCTTGCTTCTATCTCTCACAACACATACCTCCTACTCTCTTTCAACCTCGCTTCCTTCTGTGTAAATCTCTGAGCCATACCTACCAAAAAACAACCTCTCTCATTACTATTTATTGGACCCCTCGCAAAATACCACAGGATGCTATCACTGAAAAGGTTTAAATTTCCACCCAACATTTCAGGTGCAGCAGGAACCAAAGTGTTATTTACGGTGTTTCATAGCTTTTTTCTTGAAATGACGTTGTTTCTTATTTTTCCCTCTGAGACATGCGCTGCGTATTCTGTATCCTGGAATGGTTATTTTATGCCATCAAAATCTGTCACATTAAAAAGAGGACAGCTTCCAAAACTGTATTTTCCTTTCTGAAGATTTACATGGATTTCAAGTTGCTTTCATTCAAGCAGGAGACAGTAGAAATGGATAATATGTGATGTGCAAGACTCCTATTATATCGCAAACCCACTCCCTTACAGTTATAGCTGCTGCAAGTGACAGTGAGCGGTGGTAGCAGTCACTAAGCTAGCAACTCACAGATACGACACTGGGAACTTGGATAGTAACCTTTCAAAATTACTACCTTCCCACTTTTGATCTCCTCAAATAACTTGTGTATTTTCCTTTTAGTGAACGCGATAAAGAAGGAATTTTAAATATGGAAAACATACAGTACACCTGGTTCATATGTGATTGGTCATTACAACGCTGGGTTTCAAACTTAATCATGTAGGCGGTCCACTGCAAATATTAACATAATTAGAAGAGCCTCTCCAAATATTACACACAATTTTCAAGACTCTTTGTCCTAACTAATGAAAGACAGGGCAGGAATTCTAACCTGCAGGAGCAAGTGAGTTTAGGCTATAGTTAAATCCAGCAAAAATGTGAGTGTGTTGGGAAGCCATTTGCAGCCACTGGCTTCCATATTTTAACTTGAGTGCCCGAGGCAGGTTGCGTGCTAACCCCTCAGGAGCGGTGGTTTGCTTATTAGTAAATGGTAATCGCTCAGTTGGGGAGCATGTTTCAACACCATTTTAAGTTTATTACCCATTCCACAGGTTTCCTGTAACTTGCCAGCGAAGGGAAGGTGAGAAGGCAGCAACAATTGAGGGAGCCCTCAACGGAAACACGACAATATGTACACAGTGCTCTCAGCTGCTTTCTTACCTACTAGCGCGAAAGGGTTCGTTCACAGTGCTTTTGCTGAAAGGTTACTTTCTGCACTTTGGAGGTTTTCGGACCCACATCAGGATGGATGGCTGATTTCGAGTGGGCCTCGGACGAGGGGCAATATGACCGCTCCAGCATTGGCCTACTATTGAGAGAATTGCGTCTGGATAACAGAGAGGGGAGCAGCAGAGAGGAGTGGCTGAGTAGCCTGGACGGCTTTGAAACAACAGGGGTTTCAGGAAGTGTCACGTCAGGTTGTGGCAGATGGCTGCAGTCAGCTAGAAGGAGCCCTGCTCCCTGCTGGGTATAGCGGCCATGCGTTACAATGGCTGCCAAGGTGACCACCGCCCTCAACTTCTTTGCCTCTGGATCCTTCCAGGGTCCTGCCAGAGACATATCCAGAGGCTCCCAGTTGGCAGACAGATTGTGTGCCAGGGCTGGCAATTATGTCGACTTTGCCTGCAATGCCTCCAGTCAGAATGAGCAGAAGCTTGGATTTGCATCTCTGGCTGGCTTCCCACAGGCGCAGGGCATCATAGAACGCACACATTGGCAATCCAGGCACCCCACATCACCCAGGAGTACTTGTCAGCCGCAAGGCCTTCCACTCCATCAATGTGCAGCTAGTATGCGACCACATAAAGATCTTTATGCAGGTGTGCACAGGATTTCCGGGAAGTTGCCCTGATGCTTTCACCTTGTAGCAGTCCAAGCTCCTTGATGCCTTTGGACCTGCAAACAGACTTGAGGGATAGCTGTTAAGATTCAAGTCATACACACTTGGCTGATGCCACCTGTCTGAAACCCAACCATTGAAGCCCAACAGCACTGCAATGAATGCCTATGATCACCAGATGTGTGATTGAATAAGCTATTTGCATGCTGATGGTGCGCTTCAGAATCCTGCACACATCTGGAGGTGCCCTTGGATTGCCTGTCAGTACAATGCAGATTCCCTGCTGCTACTCATTGAATATGCTTTCCATAGACAGTCCCAGGGGTACATTATCTATGTCCAGCTGAGCAGAGCTTGGGGAGGGCTGCAGTCTCCGACACAGACTCTCCATAGTCCCTGCCATTGGCTCTTGTTCACTTGTGAATTGTAAATCACCAGGTGAAAACCCAACTACTTGCTTTACTGATCCCACCGGATGACAAATAGCTGAGCTGATGCAGGGTAAGCATGAATCCTGTGACACTACATCCTCAGCAGGGATCAACTCCTCTGAGGAATTGCCATCTGCAGGGTCCATGCACACCTGCTGCATGTGTGAAGATCCCAGCAGAGAGAAACTCAGGCATTAGTTCTTGCACGGTAAGTATGTTGCAACATATTGATATGAGGATAATCATATTTCGACACCCTGTAGAAATCAAGTCAACATGACTTAGTATTGTATGACGTATTTGGTTGTGTCACCAGGTAGCTGAAAGGCACCCATCTCTGATGTCCAGGGAGGCCAAAATGCCACTGATCTCCAGCACTCCTTCCCCCGGTGTTGTTTGCTGGGAAATCATGGAGGAGCACCTAGTGTTCTCTTTCTCCCATTTTTTTTGCTGTCTTCTCCTGCAAAAGCGGAAAGAACAGATCAATGAGTGGCTGTAATGGCATGTGGTCACCTGATGGGATGCCAGTGCAGTCAGTGAGAGTGAAGGAGGTGGACTTGCCAGAATTCAAATGGAAAGGGTACCAATTATAAAAGCAAATTTAGTCCAGAACCAAGCACCCGCAACAATGAAACCAAATGTCAAGTGTGTGTATGAAGCTGTAACACCTCCGCATTCAGCAATGCACATAGGAATCTAAACCCAATTGTGTCATTGACACCCAGTGAGCAAGCCTTGTGGCAGTAAGGCAAAATGTGCCAGATCAATTATCATGCAGTGTGCAAACTAGGAATAATTTAATGCAGTATCTCCAATCTACAGCCGTTATACATTTTCATGGAACTGTATTTGACATGAGTCGAATTCAAAGGAGATACTTAATCACAAAATATGCACAAAGCGTTCTTAGGAATGCTGAAGGCATTTTTCTTTTTAACGGATCAATTTGATATGACATTGAGCCATACTTTTTTCATTTTCCAAAACTGGTAAAATAAATGTTTTCCATTGTAATCTATATTTCAGCAAAGAAAGATTCCAGAGAGAGAGAGAGAGAAAGAGAGAAGAGAAAGTGAAAGACCAGGAAAGAAAGAGACAATTTTATAGAACCCCTTTCTTGTCCTCAGGACATCCCAAAGTGATTCACAGCCAATTAAATTCTTTTGATGTATAGCAAACTTCGGTAATGTAAGGATACAAGTTGTCCAATTGTAAAATAAAAACTGAAAATGCTGGAAATACACAGCAGGTCAGGCAGTATCTGTGGAGGGAAAAACAGAGCTAATGCTTAAAAGCATAAGAAATAGGAGCAGCAGTAGGCTATTTAACCCCTCGAACCTGCTCCACTATTTGATAAGATCGTGGCTGATCTGATTTTGGCGTTAACCGTACTTTCCTGCCTGTCTAATCCTTGACTCCCTTGAAGATCAAAAATCTGCCTGGCCATTGAACTTTCGTCAGAACTGGACAAAGTTTGAGTTATGTGTCAGCTGTCACTCAGTCAGTATCACATTCGCTTCTGAAACACAAGGTTCCGAATTCACTCCAGGGTTTAAGCGCAAAAATTAAGCTGACGCTCCAGTGCAGTACTGAGGGAGTGCTGCTTTGTTGGAGATGTCATCTTTCAGATGAGACATTAAACTGAGACTCCACCTGCCTGCTCAGGCAGATGTAAAAAATCCCATGGCACTGTTTCAAAGAACAGTGGGAACATTATCCCTGGTGACCTGGTCATATGGTTATCCTTCAACCAACATCAGAAAAACAGGTTACTTGGTCATTAGCACATTGCTGATTGTGGGAGTTTGCTGCGCACAAATTGGCTGCTGTGTTTCCTACATTACAACAGTAACTACACTTCAAAAAATGTACTTAATTGGCTGTAAAGTGCTTTACCGCATCGGGTGGTCATGAGAAGTGTGACATAAATGCACAGTTTCTTGTGTTTTTTTTTCATTTAGGGGATGTGGGCTTCGCTGGCTGGGCCAGCATTTATTGCCCATCCCTAGTTGCCTTTGAGAAGGTGGCGGTGAGCTGCCGAGGTTTTAAACAAATGCAGGGAAATAGGGTGTGAAGGAGGAAAGACAAAGGGGAGAAATGTGATCGGGTGGAAGGCAGGAGAGATTAAAACACAAAGTTGGGGGAGGTGTTGGCAATGCAACAATAAAATCAGAAAATACCGGAACAACTCAGCAAGTCTACCAGCATCCGTGGAGAGAAAAACAGGGTCATACGGGCTCGAAACGTTAACTCTGTTTCTCTCTCCATAGACGCTGCCAGACCTGCTGAGTTGTTCCAGTACTTTCTGTTTTTATTTCAGATTTCCAACCAGTATTTTGCTGTCATTTATTATGCAAATGCTACAAGTCAGAAACAGGTGCAGAACAAGGTAGGCGTTCCAGGAAGACAAATGGCAGACTTGCTGCTCATAATGATTTTATGAGGAAGCTTAATGCATCATTATTTATAAGTTTAGTGTTGTAGGGGGGAATTACAACATCCAGAAAATTAAATACTGCCCATATAACAGAATAACAGCTAAAGAAGCATTAAACCTGCTTCACATGAAATTCCATATCCCAGTCACAAAGGCAATCATATTTTTTGTTGAGATAAGTGAGTAAAATTTGTACAGCATGAACCTGAAATGTTCTTTATAATTACAACAAAAATGAATAAGTAAGTAATTAGCCCTTGTCCACAAAGGACCATAGACATCTCCCTCAATTAGAGAGTCTCCACTGGAGAGAGACAATTGGTTATATATAGTTTGAGGGACACCAAACCACAAATGTGGGATAGAGATTAATGACTGCAACATGTTCTGGTGCAGTTGGCATTGTTTTGCGTTCCATGATAAAATGAAACCTGTTGAATAACCTTTTGATGGAGTTTTGATTCTGGTAGAGGTATTATGCATTTTTATTTACTGGGGACTCATATTTTACAGCCTATGGAAACTAAATCTGATAAAATGAAGTAAATATGCATTCAGTTTGAAATATAGTTTGGTACTACATAGCATAGTGCTCTTTGGAATAATTTTGTAAGAATAATAGGTTTTGAGAAAGGGCTCTGATCATTATTGTAAGATTTAATCTTGCTCCCATCCAACCACCATTTTAAACTCTGCTCTGTCCCTTTCCGCTTTGAACGCAAGAGACGCTTATGGATTTACAGTGCTCGGGATCAGTGGATTTAATCTCCTTATTCCGTACATTGCTCGCACAGACTGTTATGACTTTTAAATACATGTATCAGGTGATTGCCTGGGCAGTGGCAACTCATTAAGCTAAGGACTAAGCAAGACACCCACTGACCAGTCAATCAATATAACCAATGTGTTCTGTTATCATTATACTTTTTTGTGCTTTGATGAACTGCTGACAGTCAAAGCTGTTACAAAGAGGCACCTACGAAAATCCTTTTTAAATCTCCTGAGTTTGATGAATTTGAGTTTTGTGATCCTCAGTTAGAATGGTCTAACTGAAAGGCTTCAGATTCATAGGTGACCACAGATCAATTTGGCTGTTAACATTTCTGTTTTATTTTCACTTTTCACATGAACACCATTGTGAAGGACAGAAACTGTAAAGAAACCTTTCAATTTCAAAAAATATGCCTTTCATTTGAATCACTGAGAGAGCTGGTCATATCTTGCGTCACTTTTGTGTAAAGTTTTTTTATCACTTTATATCATAGGTTTCAAACTGCAAGAGGCCTGTGAGTGACCCCATGAAATCCAGAAGATTATTGGAGTATTTTCCTGAATTAGTTGACTTATTAGCACTCTGTTACTGTATAATAAAAAGATTCTCTGTCAAAAGACCACAGTTTTCCTGACTCTGTATTGCAGAAGTTAGCAGGGGTTAATTCTAGGCATATTTGCAGTGGGACCCTTCATAATTAAGTTTGAAAATCACTACTAATAGCATTTTTTTTTAAAGAAAGAAAGACTTGCGTTTATATAACCAACTTCAGGCTGTCCAAAAGTGTTTTATAACCAATAAGATTGTAATATCACAAGAAATAGGAGCAGGAGATGGCCATCCAGTCCCTCGAGCCTGCTCCACCATTCAATAAAATTATGGCTGATCTGATGTGGCCTTAGTGCCACTTTCTTGCCTGCCCCCCATAACCCTTGACTCTCTTGTCAATCAAAAATATCTCTAACTCAGCCTTGAATATATTCAATGACCCAACCTCCACTGGTCTCTGGGGAAGTGAATTCCAAACGCTATTGACCCTCTGAGAGAGAAAATTCCTCCTCATCTCCATCTTAAATGGGAGACCCCTTATCTTTAAACTGTGCCCCCAGCTTGACATTACACCACAAGAGGAGACATCCTCTCAGCATCTACTCTGTCAAGCCCCCTCAGAATCTTATATGTTTCAATAATGTTTTTAAAATATGATCACTGTTGTAACGTAGACATCACTGCAGCCAATTTGCACACAGCAAGGTCACGCAGGCAGCAATGAGATTTTGGCCAGATAATCCGATTTTGTTGGTTTAAGGATAAATATTATTAACTTCTACCTGCTCCCTTCTTCAAATATGTCATGGAATCTTTTACATCCACCAAAGAGAGTAGGTGGGGCATTAGTTTAGCATCCCATCCCAAAGATGGCACTTTTGACAGTGCAGCACTCCCTCAGTGCAGCATACCATGTTCAAGTCTCCGGAATGGGGATGGTACCCCACAAACTGCTGACCCAGAGGCAAGAGCTCTACCCACTGAGCGATGGCTAACACCTGACAAAGAGGAGAGAGGATGTGTAGGGAAACTACAGTTCCTAATCAGAGAGTAAAAACGTTTTTGTGAAGATTTGGCTTTTTTTTGTTCTCCTCTGCAGCATGTTTAGGTTTCAGAACATTATCATCAACCGTCCAATGCCATCATGACGCTAAACGATGAGATGATTCTTTTCCTTCCTAGGTCTATCAACAAGAAATATTTCAGTCCAGCATTCAATATGCATACGACAGTAGCAATGCATCAAATTAGTGAACATTTCTCTACCTTCATAACTTAGTTTACATGGTCATTATTCATGGTCAATGCAAACCAAAATTCATTCCACTACTATCATCCCTTTATCTTGACCAGAACAACTTGATCGTGTGGAAGATGGCATGAACCATATCAACCAGGACATGAAGGAAGCTGAGAAAACTTTAAAAGATTTAGGGAAATGCTGTGGCCTTTTCATATGCCCTTGTAACAAGTAGGTACAGGGCGCTGGCTCTGATGTGTGGTGTGCAGCTGTCAAAGTGAATGTCCAAAGTGTTCTTTTTTGAATTGTCTTTCTTTCTTTTTTTCTTTGTCTTTTCTTTCTCATCTGCTTCATTGTGTGGGGATCTTTATAAACAAAAAAACAAATCTTGTGTTTAATCAGAACAACTGGAACGCATCGAGGAAGGAATGGACCAAATCAATAAGGACATGAAAGAAGCAGAAAAGAATTTGACAGATCTAGGAAAATTCTGTGGTCTTTGTGCCTGTCCATGTAACAAGTAGGTGGTGTGTGTCTGCCTGCCTGCCTGCCTGCCTGCCTAAGCATCTGGGCATCCAAGGCTCAAATTAAGCCTTGCACAGCTCATCCACGCTTGGCATTGGTGGCAGGATGAGCGATTGGCATGCAGAGAAATGATAATAGTTTAAAGGCATCCATTTCATAGTGTAGACTACCCGGTCGTTTTAATGCATAGCAAAATCAGGCATGCTGTGACAGGAACCCTCCACTCTCGAAGTCACCTATATAAGAGATGCCCCAGCATGCTCATTATACAGACCTCAAGCTATAATCTGGAGATGTTAAAGCATAAATAATAGAGTATTACTAGAACACACTCAGCTTGTTATCGGTCGATGGATCTGTTCAAGAATGGCCTATTTTATGTGTCATGTGATGTGGGTAATAGTGTGTGATGTCAACATGTTCAGTTAAGCAGCAATGAATGAACTGAGTGTTGCTATGGATTTTCAGCATGTTGTGATCTATTTTAATGTATAACACAACCGGGTTCATTATTGCCATTAAACATCATTTATTGCTTTGGGGGGAAAATTTTAAAAAGCACGTGGGAAGGATTTGGTTAATTCAATCTGCCTGAATGCATGATAAAATATGACACAGGCTGAACATGATTTCAAACCAAGCAATTTGGACATAAATCAGTTGGTATCTGCACTTTTGTAGCCTCTATTCTGCATCATTTTGTGAAACGATAACCTTGTTACCCAAGCATGTTTATTATGACTAATTTGATTCATGCCTGAGTGTGTTCTTGTATGTGATGTAATAGTCTATTATTTCAGCATGCAGACTTAACAGCAGATGATGATACAGGACCTGAGCATGTGCAGTAAACTGTGGATAATTGTGGACGGTTTGTAACTTCCAAACATGAATCTTGAAATTCAAGCAATAACAACAGCAACGAGTTAGCATTTTACTTTTTTTTTTGTCGAAAGTTTTCCAGGATTAAAGATGTTTTTTTTTTCCCCGCCCACCTGTCCTTTTGAAGTCCAGGCCCCTGTCCTGCTGCGGACTCCGATGGAGTCCCACTGGTTCGCAACGTCAAGGAAGCCTGCTTGGTCTGATCATAGAATCATAGCTTCCGCCACAGAAAGAGGCAACTCGGCCCATCGCGTCTGTGCCAGTCAAGAAATGAACCCCCCAGCCTAATCCCACTTTCCAGCGTTCGGTCCGTAGCCCTGCAGGTTACGGGCGCTGGAGGTGCATATCCAGACACCTTTTAAATGAGTTGAGAGTTTCTGCCTCTGCTACCCTTTATTTTCTCGCAAGATTTTTCCATTTTCGAACAAAAACAGTAGATGCTGGAAACGCTCAGCAGAGGGTCTGGCAGCATCTGCGGAGGGAGAAGCAGAGTTAACGTTTCAGGTCGACGGCCGTTCGACAGAACTGGGATAAGTGAGAGGTGTGACAGGCTTAAGACGTGCACGCAGGCGGAGAAAGCGGGGAAGGGGAGGAGGGAGCAAAAGGAAGACAGGAGTGAAAGAAAACATGAGAAGGGAAATGGAAAGCAATGAAAGTGAAAAAGGTAAAAGAGACAACTGGAAATCCCATCAGAGAGAAGAGCAGAACTTCTTCAAGGTGGGCATTCCTCGAAGAGGATTGGCCATAAATTAAGCGTCAATTCCAAAAGCAGATGCTGGATACCAAGACAAAGGAAGATGTCAGAAATTCTCAGCAGGTCTGACAGCATCTTTGGAGCGCATGCTTGACTGTTTGCCAGCCTCCGTACTTGTATTAAACCTGTTGCATCTCTGACTTTGTCGCATTCTGATGAAAGGCCATCAACTTGAAACGTTAGCTCTGTTTCCCTCTCCACAGATGCTGCCTGACCTGCTGAGCATTTCCAGCATTTTGCTGTTTATATTTCAGATCTCCAGCGTCTGTGGTATTTTGCTTGCATTCATTTTTGACGTTTGCAGCAATGAGGTTCGAAAAATAGACATTAAAACATCTCCACAGCGATTTTCTTCAACTGTGGCATGAGTGTCCCCTGTGGTCACTAGCTACAAGCCACTCCCACCACTGCAACAACTTGCCTGTCCAGTGAAGGAATGACCTTTAATCTAATGTAGCCCATGTGGAATATGAAAACAAAGTGATGTAAAATTTGACAATAAAAATGCTTTATTAACATCGGAACATCTATATACTGTTATAAACCATATATTTTAGGTTCAGAATCAGCATACATTAATTGATTTCTATTCTATTTAAACAGAATTCACACGATCCATACAATTGGTTGAAATGATGAAGGCCCTTTGCCCATTCTTCCAAAATGCTATCCCCACTGGTTTCCCATTGTAGCATTTGTTCGATAAATGAGTTCTGTGCCCTGTCCTCACCCACCTTTCCATGACAGCCCTTTCGAGGTGTTGATCACCACCTTTGTGAATAGGGTTAGACTGCAGCACTTGTTACTGTCCATGATGGCTTCAGAACAAAAGTTGCAGGTTTCGAGGGAAACTCACAGTGCGTCTGATCTGGTGCTGTGGCTGAATGATTTTGAAAGTATCCACTCATCTGTGCATTGTGGCATAAACATGAGTGTGACCTGCAACCTTAGAGTGGGCCGACTATATGTTACATGATAGGTGTACAGTATCATCCTGTCAAATTAAAAAGGGGTCTCTTTTTTTTAACTTCCACGAAAGCGCATTGATGTGCAAAACAAGTTCACTGACTGCTGAGTGGAATATCTAATATTTAGCTCCAGAGTCCCCATTAAAAGCTCTTTAGCTCCTGCTTTAGGGGCCAAGAGAGTTGCCCCATGTTGATTGCTGCTTATTTTCTCTCTCTTCTTCAGCATGAGGAACACCCAACATTTCTGTCACTCCTTGTCTTGATGGCACTTCCTGAACTAACATACGATGACCGGGTGTGACTGTCTGGCAGCATCATGAACTCTCGCCCCATGTGACAACAGGCTGTCGATTTCTTTCCATTGAAGCGAATCACAGGAATGAAATTGGAGGCAAAGCTGTGCCGGCATTGCATCTGCCACCCATCATATTACATACCCCCCACCCCCACTTGAAGTGAATGGAACTGAATGTCAGGTGGAGCATACAACAGGCGACCGATGCCCTACTGGCTGTTTAGTGTGCCCGCTCAAACCCAAGAGTGTTCAAGAACAAATAGTCAACTTTGCTGCTAGGATCTGCTTGGCTAGGTTGGCTGAGAATCAGGAAGGCTTTAACAAAGAGAGTGACTTTCTAGCATGATTAACACAGTACATGCTGTACATCTCAGAGACCTGACACTGCAGCAATGCCATGATTTATAGCATACTGTAGCTGTACGCATGAGAATGGGTCTTTAAATTCATATAAAATGCACACTAGCTTTGCGAATCATGATTTTCCTTCTCAGCTTGCTATTGACTAATTTCTTTGGTTCAGGCTTTACAACTTTCCACTATTATTTGACTATCAGAGATCCATTCTGATTGCGTGCTTAGCCAATCATTAGTGTCCTCACTGCTGGCGCTTTATCTGTGAACGGACCAGTAGGGTAGTGGATCTGCGTGAATGTGCTTCATATTTCCTTTTCATGCCTAGGGTCCAAGCATGAGCAAGGTGCAAGGATTTATTCAGTGCTTTCTCTTCCGATCCTGCTATTCCATTGGTTGCTTTTTCTTTCGCTCTTGCATTTGTTCCACTGTATGTCTGTCTTTAGTTTGTATGTTTGTTGACAAGGGTGTGTACATCAGACAACAACATATGGCTAATGTATTACAAGTACCGATATATTATTCTGAAATGCAGCCAGTATTTTTCAAAACTTTCAACATAACATTGGTAGATTGGGTCAAAAAAATAAATAAACAAGCAATATCATGTTTCTGATTGTACAGTTTGACAAGCTATTTTGATAGCTATCAGCCATCTGGTTCATGATATCAAATTTCAGCATTATTTTAAATGGCGGGGGGGTGGGGCTTATATTTTAGCGCTTAAAAATAAAACTGCATGCTCATCCTAAACTATTCTCCAACACGACAGTCTTATTTCTGTCATGTGACGTCCATGCTGAACTTGGCAGTCTTTATTTTCTGTCTGCTAATGTTAGTGTCGCATGTCTTGTTGTGTGTAATGATCTAAAGTTGAATTAATATCCATATTAATAATGACGGAAACAATTGTTCCTGTGAAATGTTGTGCACTGAAAAATGTAATATGCCCTCGGTGCAGACTTGGCCACATTTTTCCTGAACGATATGATATATCGGTATACTAAAGACTTCCTGAAATATCTGCTTGTCTGACGCAGTTAGAAATTTGAGTATAAGATGTCCCGCTTCGCGTTGTAATTTCGGTTTTGACCTTACGGTGATCTGTTCTACTTGTGCAGGCTCAAGTCAAGTGATGCTTACAAGAAGGCTTGGGGAAATAATCAAGATGGGGTCGTGGCCAGTCAACCTGCTCGGGTGATGGATGAACGTGAGCAGATGGCTATCAGTGGGGGATTTATTCGCAGGTGAGATGAGTCATTTAAGGCCACAATTCACAAGTCGAAAGATGCGCCATTAATTGGACTTTACCACAGACGTGAAATACACAAAATTTCAATCGTTAACTGAAAGGGCAAGCTTATCCACGAAAATGGACTGTGACATTTTTTACCAGTGGGAAGGACTCACAGTTCTCCACAGTAATCAGAAAGCTTAGAATTCACTGGGTGGAATTTAATGTAACGCACCCAGGTCCAGTCCACTGGTTGGAGAACCGGTAAGAAACCCGCATCGCTTCTGAGGGGAAGGCCCACTGGCCAGCACCGGGGCCTTCCCTGGGATTCAGGACTCCAGAGGCGGAAATCCCGCCCGCAGAGAACTGTCGACCAATCAGAGGCTGGTGGCTCTCCATTGCCGGCAGCGCCACCAGGAGCAGTGGCTGCTACCGGTAATGCTTCAGAGTCTTCGTCAGCGGTCATCATGGGATCCCTGTACTCAGGTGAGTGAAGGCGGAGAAGGGGTCATGGGGGATGGGGGCTAGGGAATCAGAGGCAAGGGCAAGAGCGGTGGATTTCAACGGTCACCCCCTCTTCCCTATGCCGGGCCCCTTGAGCGGACACTTTAAAAGAGGGACTTACCAGAGATGCTGCAGGCAAGCCCGATAGGGTTTGTTGCGCAACATTTGAGGCTGTGACGTTCACATGTAACCCCTGAGCCATTCCTAAATTCCAGTGGGCCCAGGGATAATTGGTGTCAATTGGCTCAATAATAAGTCTAATTGACATCCCTCCATGAGTAGCTGAGTTTCCCCCATAGGCCCATTCCCGCCTCCAACTTAATCACGGGAGGTTTCCCTGCTGCCAGGTGACTGACATGTGGATCTCCTGCGATTAAGTGAGCCTGACTGTCATGTTTCCTACCCTGACCGTCTGCATTAAATCATAAAATCAGAGAAAGGTTACAACACAGAAGGAGACCATTCGGTCCACCATGTCTGTACTGGCTCTTCAAAGGGGCAACTCACTACGCGTCACTCCTTTGCTTTCTCCCCGTAGCCCTGCACATTCTTCCTTTTCAGATAACAATCCAATTCCCCCTTGAATGCCTCGATTGAATCTGCCTCCACCACACTCTCAGGCGGTGCATTCCAGATCCTGCGTGAAAAAACCTTCTCCTCATGTCGCCACTGCTTCTCTTGCCAATTGCCTTAAAACTGTTCCCTCTTATGCTCGATCATTCTACCAATGGGAACATTTTCTATCTATCTACTCTGTCCAGACCCCTCACGATGTTGAATACTTCCATCAGATCTCCTCTCAACCTTCTCTTCAAAGAAAACAGCCCCAGCTTCTCCAATCTGTCTACATAACTGACGTTCCTCATCCCTGGAACCATTCTCGTCAATCTTTTCTACACTCTCTCCAATGCCTTCACATCCTTCTTAAAGTGTGGTGCTCAGAACTAAACATTGAACCAATGATTTATACAGGTTTCACATAAGTTCCTGCCTTTGTACTCTATACCACTATTGATAAAGCCCAGGATGCTGTATGCCTTATTAACCCATCTCTCAACCTCACCCTGCCACCTTCAATGACTTATGCACATATACACACAGGTCCCTCTGTTCCTGCACCTCTTTAGCATTGTAGCCTTTGTTTTATATTGTCTGTCCGCATTCTTCCTACCAAAATGAATCACTTCACACTTTTCTGCATTAAATTTCACCTGCTATTTGACTGCCCATTCCACCAACCTGTCTGTGTCCTTCTGTAGTTCTACACTATCCTCAGCACAGTTTCCAATACTTCCTAGTTTTGTATCATCTGTGGATTTTGAAATTGTGCCCCCAAGGTCTCGGTCATTAATATATGTACATCAGGAAGAGCAGGGGTAAGAGCAAACCCAGCCTATTGTCACTGTTGAGATATTCTGTTGTCTCTTTGTAGCATTTCCAGACTACCAGATGCTTTTTACTGAATGTTATGTGCTTTGCAGACCTGTGAAATAACACCTATAATTTTCACAACAATAGCAAAGCAATACAATGAAATTAGATAATAAGGCCACTAAAATAGATTTGTTTTATATACAAAATTTATGAAAAGCTGTACCAGTAAGTACAGAAGATTTATAATAATGATCTTAAGAATCGCACAGAGAAACAGGCTGGTTAACATGTTGTAGGTATAACAGCAGTATATAGGCCGACTTTGGTGAAAGCTGAAAAGTTAGAAATCATGGGCAGAATTTTACTGCCTCGTTTCGGTGGGAACTGGGTCGTAAAATGCGGCGAGACATTCTAAACCTCATTGGCTTTGGCGGGAACGTAAAATCCCACTGCCATAAAATTTCACCCCATATCAGTGCAGCAGGTAACCCCCAGATATTTCTGCTACTTTAAGAGTTTGATCTTTTAAACATATTCTGTGGCTCTTTATCTTGAACATGGTAACCTGTCACGGACAGGAGGGGTTAATTTAAACCGCACTAATATCTCCTCTCACCACACCACGTAAACAGGAAAGGGTTTTTGATTTGCTTCCCCCTTAATAAGCGGTGGCATATTCCCCAACTCCTCAGTTTTCATCTGATCCAATTTTTCTATTAATAACCCCACAGCAAACTCAAGATAGGATGAACTCGAATGGTTAGTTTATTTGCACATACTCAAAACACAGGAGGAGAGTCACAACATTGCCTCCTTTGCATTCATACAATATAAGAGGAAACGAGAAAAGAAAGATTTACAGTGCTGAGAAATATTGTTTCACATGGGTTCCAGAGTACAGAATCAAAGCCCAATGGGATATTCCTTCACAAAGGTCATTGGGTTGAAAACTGATGCTTGATAATTCACTTTTCCAATAGAATTGACTTCACATGGCGAGATAAGCATACATAGATGAATTATTCTTGTAGGTGCAGAATTTCCAGTAAAAACAGTGTAGATGAGGGCCAGATATCCATCCTGGGCCAGAGCTCCTTGCCTGTGATGCTACTAGTTAGATGTTAAAATGGCAGACTGACTGCAGTTCCACAAGGCAATATTACTGGTTCCACAAGCTAGAAGTCCATTCACATGACTCCCACCTTTCTACTCTGGCTTTCACGAGGGATGTGTGTCCCTTGTTTGGGTCCCCGAAATGATTGAATGTCTCAACCATTAAGAATTGAAAGGAAGGTTGTGGGGCCCTGTGTCTCAGCAGGCAAGTGGGCTCCAGTTAGCCAACTTGGGTTATGAAATGCAGATGGACTTTGCATAGGTCTGGTTGAATTTGGTCTGTGCAGCCCACAGGGTGGTCCTTAGTGTCTCCTGAGGGATAATGAGATGCAATTTTCTCCGATACTGCCAGGTAGCTCTTTGCGTAAGTGGCACAGACAGACATAGGTTCAGCTTTTGAGATAACAATGGGCATATGTCTACATATATTTTCTAAAAAAAAATATACAGGGTGAGATCTTAGTCCCCTCACAAACTCATGGGGTGGATTTTATGGGGGTGGGGGTGGGGGGTTCATTGCTTGTTCTCCCCCCCCATCCTGTTAGAGAAGTCAGTTGCGAACTGACCAAATTTACAAAAGGCTGCCCCGCAGAGATAACATGCTACGGGCAGCCTAAACAAGCAGAGAGAGGGCCTTGCGCCCCTTGGTGGGAGGAAATCCTGTCCTCGAGAGCTGCCAGCCAATTTGATTGGCCGGTGGCTCAAGCAGTTCCAGCAGCGCCAGATCTCAATAGTGGACACTGCTGGGACTGCAAGCAGGCCAATGAAGAGAGCAATGGATCGGGGAACATCCCTTGAAAATGTCTAAACAAAGGCTGCACGCCGTTTAATTTCATTCAGTTTGGCTAAATAGAGACTATTGTTGCTGGTAAATTGAAAATTTGCCTAACAGACAGGCATGGCATGCCTCTAACCAATTTTAAAAGAGGTACTATACTGTTTAATGTAATTTCTATGCTGTAGAGCCCAGCCTAAAACATATGAGCCAAATCATATATTTTAAAGAAATTTTCCTCTAATGCAGGGTAACCAACGATGCCCGGGAAAATGAGATGGATGACAATTTAGAGCAAGTCGGTGGTATCATTGGCAATCTTCGCCACATGGCCCTTGATATGGGCAATGAGATCGACACACAGAACCGTCAGATCGACAGGATTATGGAGAAGGTAAGATTATCAGCATAGCAATTTTTTTTAAAAAGTCTTAATTCATTCTATCTTTTCTTTTAAAAAAGATTTAACAACAGTCATAATAAATAACCATACACAAAAAAAAAAGCTCACGTACAACGATAATTCAATACACTTCCATTCGGAAGAGTAAGAGAAAGAAAGGAGAAGTAGGAGGAAGAAGAAGCAGAGAAAAGCAAAAATGGAAAAAAGAACCCTCCCCAAACCCCCACAGAATAAGTAATAAGAAAATCAACAACAATCATAGGTCAGCTATGGTTTCACCTGATGTAATATATACAACCTAATTAAGGTCAGTTATATGAAAGTAGACAGCTGTAGTTCCTCAAAGTATTCTAAGCAAGGTTGCCAAGCTACTTAAGATCCATCAATGGAGCCTCTTATAGTGCACTTTATTTTCTCAAGTTTAAGATTCTGCACAGCAATTTTTGAAAGATATTTGGGGTGAATATTGCATCCTTTGTAACTAGTAGCAGCTATTTCTAAACTATTGGTGTTCTTGCACTTCAAATGTACTTTGGCTTATTCATGAAACCTTAATGTTGCTATGTGTCAGATTTAAAGTTTGAAAACTCATACCGTCCCAGTGTTAACGTTTAGGTGTGGTGTCCCACATTAACATTGTAAATACAGTGGGAGATAGCACACACATGAGAAAACCTCCCTCCCATTTGGCCCGTTGTCAGTCATAGTAAGCAAATGTTATTCGTTCCATACCAAGCCAATTCTGCGGCAAGTTACAATGTTGGAGGCAGGTGGAGAAGAGAGGACTGATATTTGGCTCATTTTAAATCCCTGTTGGTTGATCGCCAAGTCCCACAAACAGCAAGAGTTGGAACCCTAACCGATCAACTTTTCCAATTTCCAAAGCAAGGTCCGTGGGGATAAATAACTTTCACAAGAAAACAGAGTTGAAGACAAACAAAAATGTTTTGAACCTCTTTGCATTTACAGCATGTATAAACTGCGCCGTGTATGAATTTTCAACAGTGGGAATCTACCTAAATTGTTTGACAGATCACTCTTCTTGTATTTAGAATATAAATGTTGCTGGATATACTGCTAGCTGATTTTTGGAGAGTTTGCAATAATCTAACTCCAATGAGGATAGGAATATCATGACTTGTGAGGCCATCTTGGGGACAGAGGTGCTATTTCCATCATTTGCACTCCATAAATAGTGATGCTGACACAACTGCATAAACAGACCTCCTGATTCGACACCTCTAGATGCTGAAACATGATTTGTGAATACATGGTCATTGGACGAAGACAAGTGAAATTCCTCGTGAAAAGTTTAGCGCTGGTACAGTACAGGAAATCCAGACTCAACTAGTATCTGAAAAGAAAGAATGTGCAGGATTACAGGGAGAAGGCAGGGCAAAAGGCAGTAGGTGCATTGCTCATTTGGAGAGTCAGGACAGATAAGATGGGCCGAATGTCTCCCTTCTGTGTTATAACAATTCTGTGACCTTCTCATTGCACTTATCGCAGGGCAACTGTTCATGTTTGATCATTTTAGTGCTCAGAAATCATTTCATTATTAATCACCCGCTCTAGACTTTTGTTATTTTTGTCACTGATCCCTGATGAACAGGCAACACTTAGGCTCAATGGCTAAACCATGGGCAGTTACCTGTGGAATAACAGGTTGTTTTAATCAGACTCATACAGATGGAATAGTGATCAGAAATACAAACAAACAAGAAATGAAAAAGTTCCTGCCTTCATTCATCTTTCTGCTCCTAAGTTTCAGCTGTGGGGAGGAGGTAGTCCCACTATACTGTGGTGCCCTGACCTAGCGTAATGGATTAACATGACCCCAGAACCTAAATAACCCCACACTACTGGAGTGACTAAACTACACATGTGGGTCTGTGCAAGTCAGGTTGTCAACTCCAATCGGACGTATGCCTGGAGATTTCATCACATGACCACGCTGGCCTACCCAGTCAAACAGCCTTGAATTGCCCCATCTCCAATATTGCTGAAAAGGGAGACATATTGCCAAAACTTTTCACCTTGCACTCATAAGGACAAATGCAATAATACCAAATTACAAACGATCACATCAATTCATACTATAGGAGAAAAGGGTGCTGATTTGTTGGCAATTTAATTCTGATTGCTGAGACGTTGCCATGGAGAAAGCAATGAGGAATTACAGGCTCCTCAAGCACCCAGGGCAGCACTTGATGAACAAGCCTGAGTGTGCTAATAACTACCAATAACAATAACGAATTTAAGATAATCAGACGACCTCGTAACGTGAAATAAAAACAGAAAACACTGGAAAAACTCAGCAGGTCTGGCAGCATCTGTGAAGAGAGAAAGAGAGTTAACGTTTCATGTCCATGTGACCCTCCTTCAGAGCTAAAGAGAAGTGGAAATGTGATGGATTTTATACTGTTTAAGAGGAGGTGGAGCAGGTGGAACAAGACAGAAGCTCAGGGATAGGTGGGGACTAAGGAGAGATTGACAAATATGTCACGGACAGAAGACAAAGGGAGTGTTAATGGTGGTGGTAAAGAATAAATAAGGTGCTAATAATGGCATAAAGGTAAGATGGCAGAAGATGTTAATAGCAGAATAAGGGTCAACGCTCTGTGAAAGCACAATACAGAAACAAGTGACAGATGGCCCTGTGGGGGAGAGGGTGTTGAGGAAAAAAGGATTTAAAACATGAACAAATAGATAAAGGAATAAAATGAAGTTTTTTAAAAAATGAATAAATAAAAATTGGACTAAAAAAAGAGGGTCAAGATGGAGGAGAGTTCCTGGTCTGAAGTTGTTGAACTCAATGTTAAGATTGGAAGGCTATAAAGTCCTTATTTGGAAGATGAGGTGCTGTTCCTCCAGTTTGCATTAGGCTTCACTGGAACATTGCAGCAGGCCAAGGATGGACACATGGGCATGAGGCCAAGATGGTGAGTTGAACTGGCAAGTGACAGGGTTATGCTTGCAGACTGAGTGAAAGTGGTCCGCAAAGCGGTCACCCAGCACTGCTTCACCTGAAAGGAATGTTTGGGGCCTTGGACAGTGAGGAGGGAGGAGGTAAAGAGTCAGGTGTTACACTTTCTGCTATTTCATGGGAAGGTGCTGTGGGAAGGGGATGAAGAGTTGGGGGTGATGGAAGAATGGACCAGGGTGTCCCAGAGCGAATGGTCCCTACAGAATGCTGATGGGCTGATGGGAGGATGAGGGGAAGATGTGCTTGGTGGTGGCATCATGCTGGAGTTGGCGAGATGTTGGGGGATAATCCTTTGAATGTGGAGGCTGCTAGGGTAAAAAGTGAGGACTAGGGTGACCCTATCATGGTTCTGGGGAGGAGGGGTAGGGGTGAGGGCAGAGGTAAGGGAGATGGGTCAGACACTGTTGAGGGCCCTGTCAATCACCATGGGGGGGATACCTCGGTTAAGGAAGAAAGATGACATGTCAGAAGCACTGTTTTGGAAAGTAGCATCATCGGAATAGATGCGACGGAGGTGGAGGAACTGAGAGAATGGGGTGGCGTCCTTACAGGAAGCAGGGTGTGAGGAGCTGTAGTCGAGGTTGCAGTGGGAATCCGTGGGCTTGTAATTAATATTGGTGTACAGTCTATCACCTGAAATGGAGACAGAGAGATCAAGGAAGGGAAGAGAAGTGTCAGGGATGGACCATGTGAAAGTGAAAGAGGGGTGGAAATTAGAAGCAAAATCGATAATTTTTCGAGGTCCAGACAAGAGCATGAAGCAGCACCAATACAGTCATCGATGTACTGAAAATAGAGTTGTGGAGGGGGCCTGAGTAGGACTGGAACAAGGAAGCCTATAGTTCTCCATGGCAATGCCTTGGCCAATCAGAGTCAACTTATCAGAATCACTGGCCTAGCCAGCGACACCCACATTGCATAAAAGAATAAAAACAACTTGCCAACCAATCAGCACTCTTTTCTCCTGTAGTATACAATGTTGCGATCATTTGAAATTTGGAATTCTTGCATTTGTCCTGATGATTCTCTCTTTTCAGCAAGATTCAAGTTCTGTTCTACCAAGTGATATCTTCAATATTTCTGTAACTAATAAATGAAAAGAATGACAAATAGACCTTACCATTTGTTAATGCTCCTATGTTTTCTTTTTCTCCAGTGTTGCTCATGTCAGTGTCCAGAAGATTAATCTTTAATTCCTGAAGACTCCAGGGCAGTCCTGGAGGATTGACAATTCTGTGCGTACAGATGTTTCACTGCCTTTTGGCCTGCAGCATGGAACAATGAAACATCTGCACACAATGCAAAGGGACAGATGCTTTGTGCCATTGCTCGGCAATGTTACGCTGGGGTGCTCCAGTGTGCTGCACCTCTGTGACTTACCATTACACCAGCATTAGCAGCACTTATATCCTGTTAATTGAACATTTCCTATCTAGTGCTTACTTGGGAATAAAGTATTTGCATAAGGAATTTGTTTAGGCACAGACTTTATCTTCATTTACTCTGCAGAGTTGGCTCAGTGGGAAAAACTGAATAAATTGAATACTTTGCTTTTATGAACATGCTGTGCTGAAGGGCTGAGATTGATTTTTTTTGAATAGTGTGTGCAGGGTAAATGCTGAGAGGCTGTTTCCCCTGGCTGAGGAATCTGGAATCCATGGCCACAGTCTCAGGAGAAGGGACAGACATTTAGGACTGAGATGAGGCGATATTTTTTCACTCATAGTTATGAATCTCTGGAATTCTCTACCTCAGAGAGCTGTGGATGTTCAGTCATCGAGTATATTCAAGACTGAGGCCGATAGTTTTTTTTCACCGAAGGGATTAAGGAATATGGGGAATTTATTTTTATTTGTTCAGGGGATGTAGGTATCTCTGGCTGGGCCAGCATTTATTGCCCATCCCTAATTGCCCTTGTTCACAGGGCATTTAAGAGTCAACCACATTGCTGTGGGTCTGGAGTCACATGTAGGCCAGACCAGGTAAGGGATGGCAGATTTCCTCCCCTAAAGGATATTAGTGAACCAGGTGGCTTTTTATGACAATTATCAGACTTTTAATTCCAGAATTTTTAAAATTGAATTCAAATTTCACCATCTGCTGTGGTGGAATTTGAACCTATTGCCCTGGGTCTCTGGAATACTATACTAATACCAATAATATGCCACCACCTCCCCTAAAGTGTGGAAGGTGGAGTTGAGGTATATGATTCGTCAGCCATGATCTTATTGAATGGGGGAGCAGGCTGGAAGGGCCAAATGGCCTAATACAGCCCCTACTTCTTATGTTCTTATGTGTCCTAATAGTATTTTATGTCACTAGCTTGCAGTTTAATTATTCTTTATATCGATATTTTGGCCTTGTTCATTTGCCTTTCCTCCTTTGCAAAATGACCGTGTGCATTTTTGTTTTAAATTTCAGGCCGAATCCAATAAAACCAGGATCGATGAAGCTAACCAACGCGCAACAAAGATGCTAGGAAGTGGCTAGGCCCTGCAGGAAAGTGCACTACTCCCTGGCACTCTTCAGAAAGCAGTGTACAATTTGATTTTTTTTTGTGGTATTTACTGAATAGGTTTGCACACATGCACACGACAGACCCAGTGTAAAAGTTGCCCTGTGTAGCTTGTCATATTTTTAACCAGAGTACTTGTAATTATTTATTTCTAGATAAATCTCTTTCCAAAGGATGTATATAGGGCTGGATTGCTGGCTTTAGCTCACTCGTGACGTTGGCAGCTTGTTTTCCCCCTTTTTCTTTTCATTATCAAAGTTTGCTTGGTCAGGTAGGAATGCGATAAAAGCTGTTTTTCTTTAAAAATGCAGGATGTACAGTATTGTCCTTGTGAACTGTGTCACTACACAAAGCTACTGCCATGCTCGTAAGGGTGTTGTGATGGTAAAAATGCATAGTTTAAAAAAAAATCTGTTGTCTTATGTTCATTTCACAGAACCATTCTAACTTAACGTCAAGGAAGTGTGGTGTATGTAACTGTAATCGTCCTTACACTGAGGTGATGTACTCACACAATTATGCATGATATTAACTGTAAGACCTTCTGCTAAAATGATCTCCACATGGCAGAAGCGCCTTGGCAAAGCATGCTCAGTATTGGGACACAGTTGATACTAGGTTATATCTGCAAGTCTACAGTAGTGCCACATTTTATGTTCTAGAAACAAAATTGTGAACATGGTGTAAAATAAGGATAAAGCATTTACTAAGTGAACAATTTCTGCAAAGAGTTTGCAGTTAGCTCAAAATGAGAAAACTCAATGCTGAAGCGAAACACATTGGCAGTGGTTAGACATTCTATCCACAAGGTTTAGATGCTGCTACTGGTGTTTATACTCGATGGAAGGATTGCACTAATAGGGGAAAGTAGTTGTGTACATAGGCCTGAATATTTATGAAAGATATGTAGTTTTTATAAAGAAATTGTATTTTGTTTGTTTTTACCCCGTTGTGTTTTGTAAAGTTTCTTGTTGCTTTATGTATTTAGAGCTATGCACAGCAAATAGCTGGACTGTGTAGTTAATGAAATTACTGGACTAAAGTAGCAAAACTGTTGAGATAAATGTTATTGTAGCATGTAATGTGGAATTCCTTCTGCCTCCTGTTAGTTTGTGAAATGGTTAACGTTTTGTAGCTAGTTAAAATGATTAAAAATTACAAACATTAAGCTATGTGCAGTTTAGTTTATTGCCCTCAAAACTTTCTGGAAAATCTATGACGCACCTTGAGGCAGTTTCATCTCTTTGATCCCATGGGGAGAAGAGTTCCTTTGTGCATCACATTTAAGAAAACCAGAAATCTCTTTATAAAGGAGATGTCTACTGTTTTACTATACTTAGCACACAATGGAAATCTCCCCATGTGACCTAAACTAGTTATTAAATTCAGTGACTGAACATTTTCCAATTCTTTTAAAGATCATCTGACATGTGTGTAGATCCTTTGAGAATTATTAGCAATTTCCAACACCTTTAGATTATTTTAGAAATCTCTGGTTAAGTCATAATTCAATGCTCATGTTCATTACTGTGTTGGTAGCTAGCAGTGAGGATTTCAATTTTGCTTCATACTCCATATACTGATAGTTGTTTCTTAAAATCTCATTTCAAATCAATAGCTTGTTGATGAATATGCAAATAAGAATAGTTCTGTGTCAGTGCATTAAAGTTATGGATTGACATTTATTGGTAATAATAACAGCAATATGATAACCTCATGTTTGGGAGGTTACTGTATTACTGACCTAGTTCCTTCTTGTTAAGCCTGTTTTTAGTTGTTCACCTTGTGAAACACAGGGAAAACAGAATGAAGATGTAGAATAGCTAACTGTGAGAAAAATTACGTTAAACATATGTATAGAAAGAAACAAGAGACAATAACATTTTGCAAAGCATATCCAAGCCTTCTTTAATAGGTTTTGCTTGCATGTGGTTACCCAAGGCCCAAGCTAGACATGTGAGGGGAAATCAAGTTGAGCTATATGTCATTGCATCTGGTGGGATCCATATGCCCTCACTCGACATGGGTAAAGAGGCAGAATGAGAAAGCAAGAAAAACAGGAGAGAAACAAGAAGAACATGCACAATTATACACCAGAATGGGCTGCAGGCTGTTGATGGAACAATGACCCAGAACTTGCTGGATTCAGACTCCTCGTGGAATTCTCTCACCCTTTAGCTTGAAATTTTGTGCACTGCAGGAAATGCAAGCTATTTAATGGGGCTTCTGGGACCTTGGTAAATGAGGGAACCAACAGTCCATCTCCTTAACCCATGATATTTGATGATTAAGAAAGAAACAATGGAACAATGGAGATGAAACCACAGTAAATTAGATTTAATTCGGGTACAGAAAGAGAAATAAACAGAGGGAAAGAAAGATTGGATTAAGAGGCAGAAAGAAAGATAAAAGAGAGAAAAATAAACTCTCCAACAACAATTTGCTACCTGTAGGAATGAGACTCCACAGTTTCAGTTGTTCTTTTCTGGGCCAGAGAGGTTGTGGTATGGCAGGAAGATAAATCCCATATTTAAAAAGGTATTTACACCAGTACCAGCCCTAACCTTTTGATGTGAGTTTAATCAACATTTAATGTGCAAATGCAGCATGTTATTGCATCTGGTGGGATCCATATGCTTTTACTTGACATGGATAAAGAGACACAATGAGAAAGCAAGAAAAACAGAAGAGAAATGAGAAGAGATACCATGCACAATTGTATACCAGAATGGGCTGTAGACTGTTGATGGAACAATGACCCAGAACCTTCTCACGGGACGGCTTAAGGTGCGCTATTGTTTTCGCATACCTCATGGCAAAGTGGGGCAAATTGTCCAGCAACTTGCATGAATCACAATTCATAGTATATCTCTTCCTCACCATGTGGACTATTTACACATTAATAACAGCAAGAACCATTGAACTCGCCATTGTTTTGTCAGTAAATCTTGGCCCAATATCAAAACAGTTCATAATTTGATTAACCTTCCTCTGAATATTTCTTCAGCTCCTGTAAATTGTGGAACTTTTTGCCAAAGCTTCATTTTGTGGATTGCCTGACCTCATTGTGGACTGGAACCATGCACTGAGCGACATTCACAATTTATTACTTTCCTGGCACTCCTACTTCAGCCTCTGGGGCAGTGAATACCCATTTCAAGAGACTGTAGCTGCTCTCAAAGTGTCCTTTTCCTTACAGTTCTCCCATACAAATAACCCAGGATACTCAATGCTGATATTAGATGAGGAAAAAAAAGGCAGGGTGGGGAGGTGGGGAAACAATCCATTCCCAGTATTGATATCCATCTGTTCTTGAAGATTACAAAATATTTTGCCTTAAGGGTTCAGGCATTCTGAGAATTTCCCTTCCCGATGTTATGTTGAGGTTATCCATATAATATGGAGGTTAATTTAAAAGGGTGAGAAATAGCATAGTTAAAGGTGACTAATCAACTAAGTTGAAATACTGGTTATGAAACAAATTTACCTGCTATTCTAGCATTGTATAGAAAGCTGTAGTTTTCATTTATTGTGACTTTGTGGGCCATCGGGGATCTTCTGTTCTGCTGCTGAAGCCGAGGGGTCTATTGGTATTGTGAGCGGGAGGGTCCTCTGCCTTTGCCCAAATATCATCACTTGTGCTTTTGACTGGAGGAGACCTCATGCCTATACATATGCTTGCATTACCCTGGATGTATGAAGCTAATCAGCCAGGACTGGAATGCACCCAAGTCAAATCAGACACTTAGGATGGGAAGAGGATAGAGAACAAAAGGCAACATTGGTGCACAAAACATGAGATTGTCCAATGAAGGATGACCAACATGGAATGGACCACTCGCTTAAGCTTACTAATTGGACTGTAGCAAACAACTGAACAAGTTAGTGGTGCCCTGAAAGTGATTGATTACCAATACTGGCTGGAAAGCAATGAAGGAAACATAAGTTTTATTAATAAGAATTTTGGATGAAGGGTAGCAGAGGAACAAAAGTTAAAATAAGAAACACAACTGACACAATAATCTAGTCAACAGCAAGTGAAAGAAAATCCCTCGTACCTCACTCTACAAGCATCAGTGATTGAAACTGCTCTTGGACAGTGCATGCTGGCTACTATGGGTCAGGGAGATCGGATCATTGACAGATGTTAATTTCGGTAGGTTAAGGATAGGGCTGGATTAACTAGCAGTGGGAGGGGAAAATAAATGCAAAATCCATCTGAAGAAATAGCAAGTGCAGAGCTATCCCAACAGCGAACAACAGGTATACAGCTGAGGTGCACACATGACCAAACCTGGGCAGCCAAAGGAAACATTTAAGGTAAGAAAACTATTTCTTGAATATTTGAAAGTAGATCCTATTGTGTACTCCAAAGGAAAATAAGTCTTTCGATAAATAACTTGAAAGTAAAAGGGAACGTTAAAATTCTGGCCTTCAAAAAAGCTTTATAAAGAGTTGATTAGCACTAGTACTGGCTGATGAGCTATCATTGCCTGTATTGTGAAAAAAAGAATGCCCTTGAGGGAAGTTTAAGTTGCACAAATGACCAAATAATAAACCTAAGCTAATAAATGTAAAGATTACACATTTAAAATAATTTTGAAATATTACGGTGAAGACTTATTTGTGCTTATTTAGTTTTGTGTGGGTTTCTGTGTTAGGTCATTTGTTTAGGAATCAACCAAGCAGAACAAACTGCATTGTTAAACCTTTATTATTAAAGAAATAAAATCCCTGAATACCTACATACAAAATAATTATTTGGTAAAACTTAGAATGCCTTGGAATCGTTCTGTGTAGAAGGAGACCATTTGGCCATTTGTGTCTGTGACATTTCTTCGAAAGAGCTATCCAAATTGTCTCAGTCCCCTGCAATTTGTTTCCCTCATATTCACTTCTATCGACTTGTGTTTAAGTTCAGTATCAAACTGTGGGTTATTGCAGCTGAATCTGTGTAGACTTTCAGCAATTTATTTTACAGAAGTGGAAACAACAACAACAACAAAAACAAATGAAGGGGTGGGAGGGTCACCTTGTACACGAAGCTACCATGTGCTAAAGCCATTTGAAGGGGCGATCAGTTCCACCGCTGCCCTTTGATGAATTGTGGCTGTGGTTGAGACACAATTCACCAGCTCAGGCTCCTGATTGACCAAGTGAATGTTATGGATGCAATAGAGCATGAACAAGTTGTTTGCAGGCTATGTGAGTTCTGGTCCACCAGCTCGGGATCCCGAATGAGCATGTTAATGTTGATGAGATGACCAAGCATGTCCAATTGACCATAGGCTATGCAAGCTCAATTTTGCACGCTGAGTCTGATTTGGATTGATATAAATAAGACAGTCCTAACTACTATATTAAGAATTCTTTCTGGTGGCATGGCAGTGAGAGGACACCAAGGATGCTAGTCCCTCGCTGCCACTGTGGATCCTCATCAGCCTCTGGAAAGGGAGATGAGCCAAGTCGAGCTTTTTATTCAGACACCCAGAGGTAAGAAATGACCATTTAAATATTTTTTTGTGTGTGAAAATCTGAATCGTTGAACCTTATGTGGGCACACTCGAAAGCCCACAACCATCTCTTCGATCTTATACCTAAGAGCTGTTCGATCATGTGGACCCGGTACTCCCTCATCAATACATTCTTAAATTGTTCAAGGGTTTTGAAGTGCAAGTTTAAAAATGCTGCTGTTTTCTTAAAGCGATGGAAAGAAATGGGCTTATTAGTCTTCTGGTGACAGCTTCATCCTTAGTTTGAATCTGGGCTGGCTGAAGAAGACATACCAGCAGAAACTATACCGTCAGGGATTTAAGCAGCTAATTTTTTTCTAGAACTGCTTGTTCAACATAGAGTTTTGGCTGATGAGTTTGAGCTGCAATTCAACTCCCCGAGTGTCTTTATTATTAAAAAACAAGCCCCAGTAGATTAACTGGCTCCTCCACTACAGGCTACTGTGCATGTGTCAAATAGGCACCGAGCTTGTATGTTATTTGCGGCTTTTCTTTTGTGAAGATATGATTTTTTTTATTTGTAATGACGTTGGGCCACTTTGCTTCTTTTCTTGCCTCTGTTTTTGCCTGCTCAATGGCTTATTTGTTTTAGTCGTTCATGGGGTGTGGGTGTCACTAGCAAGGTCAGCGTTAACGCCCATCCCTAATTCCACTTGAGGACCGCCTTCTTGAACCACTGCAGCCCACGTGATGAAGGTACACCCACAGCTAGGGAGTCCCAGGATTTTGACCTAGCCACCCATGAAGGAACGTCAATATGTTTCCAAGTCAGGATGGTATACGGTATAAGAGGAGAGCTTGCCAGCAGTGTGTTCCCATGTGCCTGATACCCTTACTCTTCAACAATTATGGAAGGCGTTGTATAATAGGTTTTGGGAATTTTTATGCTTGTTTCTTATCTCATTTTAACAGTGGTGTTTTATAAGAAAATTTGGAGCTTTTTCCTGTTTGGAGATCTACCTCTATTTGTGGTTTAATTTTGGTTTCTTTAGACCTATTTTCAAAGCCATGTTTCAGACTGACCTTCAATATATATCTTTTGCTCTTCTTTTTTTGATTTATTGGACTTTTCTCAGTTTCTCTCTGTGCTAATGATTTTCAACTTGCTGCCCGGGCCTGAAACTGGCATTTCAGATCAGTGTTCTAACTGGCCTGTTTTAATTTATCTTAATCCACCCCAATGTTGTCATCAATCTGTTGGGATACGTTGGCTTATTCAAAAAATTGCACTGCCCATATGTCGCAAGTAGAAAAAAATCTTGCATATGACCTTATGGGTAAGATCTGGAATGCGCCGCCTGAGAGTGTAGTGGAGGCAGGTTCAATCGAGGCATTCAAGAGGGAATTGGATTATTGTTAGGGAATTGTGAAAGGAAGAATGTGCAGGGTTACAGGGAGAAGGCGGGGAAATGGCACTAGGTGAATTGCTCATTCGAGAGCCAGCACGGACATGACAGGCCAAATGGCCTCCTTCTGGCCTGTAGCAATTCTTTGATTCCAGAGTTCTGATTCTGTGACCCGTACTTCCTAACCACAAACCTTGCCTCCTGTTATTAATGATTTTGAGTCAGATATTGTATGTCAATGTTTAACATTTAAAATCCCTGTGTAAGCATTTGTAATGGGAAATGCCCATCTAAAGATGTGAATATTTTCTAAACATGTCACACTGTAGTTCCACAGTATTAGCACTAGGTGATGCTGTGGATCAGTCCTTGAAATCTCTTCCTTTCATTTTGCTTTTCAGATAAGCTTGATGGTTCTCGACATATTCTTACTAACATTTTTAAAATTCTTTCCAGTCTTCTGTTTCCCGCTTTCAACATTTGACAATCCCCTGCTCCTCTTTTCTCGATTACCCATCTGCTGCTGCACCGTGTGAATTCTCCTGCAGTCTCAGGCCTGCTCTTTTCCTTTCTCTCTCCCACCCCCTCTCATGCACTTTCTCTCTCTCTCTCCCTCTCAGCCTGATCCATTGCTTTCCTGTGCCTTGCTGCCTCTGCCTGATCCTTCACACATCTGATGGCCCTGCAATGGCCCCTGTCCTGGCCCAAACACCACTAAAGCTGCCTCCCAGAGCCCCTCCCTGCACTGTTCACCCCACCATTTGGTCAGGTGCCGAACTCTCCCTCGGCCTGGATTCCCTCAGTCCCCAGGTAGCATTTTAAAGATTCCCCGAAGGCTCCCTCACAATATTTCATAAAAATCCAATTATTTGGTACATTTCCAATGTCATCCTTAATCCCAGTCATCCTACTTCAAAAGACACAGATGAAGGCAATGAATTGGTTCTTGAGTTGCGGGTGGAATTTTCCTAAAGGTTTACCCACTCAAACTATGGAAGCGTATAAAAGCAAAGTACTGTGGATGCTGGAAATCTGAAATAAGAACAGAAAATGCTGGGAAACTCAGCAGTTCTGGCAGCATCTGTGTTCAGAGGAACAGAGTTAACATTTTGAGTCCGTATGGCTGTTCTTCAGAAATGTATGTATTGGACCTGCCTCAAATCTCCGATTGCACAGTACATTTAATATTCCTTTTCCCTCCTCCCAGCAGCCAATCAGTTCCTCCTGCTCCGCGACCTTTATCTCTCCCTCGTACCACCTCTGACCAAAAACATTGCTTTACACCCAATCCTCACCTTTCACATGCCCTCCTTCCACTTGCAGCCTCAGCACCCAAAGTGCCTGTGATGTCTACCCCTTGTCCTTTCTCACTTTCTTCTACCATATCCCTCCCTAATTTTCTGAATCGATATCCTGCACTCTATCTATTCCCTACATGTCTATTCCTACCCACAGTGTACAGCCTGTGGCGCAGGTGTCATGTGCAACCCACAGGTCCACAGCACTGCCCTTCCCCCAATATCTTTCCCTCTCCTCCTATTACCTTCTGGTCTAAATAACTGTTCCAATTACATCCCCAGCTGCAATGCCCCTACCTTACTCTTCCTTAGCCTCCTTCCCTCCGACCATCTCCCATCCCTATCTGTATCAAATCCCTGATCATCGCTCCCATCATTGCCACCTGAAAAATCAGCCTCTGAGCTGGATCCCTACCCATCCTCAACACTAACATACCAGCCTGCACATCAGCCAAACAACTCCATAATCTGGCATCGCTCCCCACCCTTCCAACCACCAACACCAACACCGCACCCACCCCCCCAACCCCCGTCTGCCCATTGCATCACAAAGTGCTGTTTCCTTTAACCTATCACCAACCAGCTCTCATCTGAACAGACATAGAAGAGGGCAGAAAACTGACGAAGGCACACTGGATGATAAAGAATAAGAAACAAAGAAGGAAAACAGGAGGGGTCAGCAAAAAAAGACAGAAAGAGGTGAGAGAGCGAGAGAGAGGGAGAGAATGCAGCCTCCGATTTACTTTGAGCCACAGCTCATGGGAGACCCAAGAGTGTAAATGAAACATTTGGAATAATGAGATCTACTTCTGCCATTTTGTAAGGGTAAGGGACACTTTCTACTGGTGGGGGGGGGAAGTCTAGGACAGGAGGGGATCTTAAAATCCGAGCCAGGCCATATAGAAAATACATCTTCGCAAAAAAGGTCGGACAAAGTGTGGGGAAACCTCCCCCATGGAAAGCAGTAGATTATAACTCAATTCATCATTTTAAATCTGAGATCGAGATTGTTTTTCTAGACTGGGGTATAAAAGGATATAGAGCCAAGGTGGGTGGATGGGAGTTAAGACACAGATCAGCCATGATCTTATTGAAAGAACAAACACATGGCCTTTTCCTCCTCCTGTTTCTCATATTTGTATATGAAGTCACATGCAGAACAAGGCAGCATAAACTTAAAACTAGTATTTAGGCCATTTGAGGTTTGTCCATCCCTAGTTGCCCTTGAGAAGATGGTGGTGAGCTGCCTTCTTGAACTGCTGCAGTCCACGTGGTGTAGGTACACCCACAGTGCTGTTAGGGAGGGAGTTCCAGGATTTTGACCCAGCGACAGTGAAGGAACGGCGATATATTTCCAAGTCAGGATGGTGAGTGGCTTGGAGGGGAACTTCCAGGTGGTGGTGTTCCCATGTGTCTACTGCCCTTGTCCTTCTAGATGGTAGTGGTCATGGGTTGGAAGGTGCTGCCTAAGGAGCCTTGGTGAGTTCCTGCTGTGCATGTTGGTACACACTGCGGCCACTGTGCGTCGGTGGTGGAGGGGGTAAATGCTTGTGGATGCCGTCCTCTTTGGCACTAACGTGGCCTGAATTGTCTCAGATCATCTCAATTGGCATCATTTCATTTGATAAGAGTTTCCATTCCGCATGTGGGAGCTGAGCATTGGCTGGAGTGCGGGGGGGTGGGGGTTAGAGGGAGCCAGGCATCCTCACAAAGCCACAACTTCTGCTGAGAAATTGGTAAGAAGGCTGGGTGAGATGCAAATAGCTGGCCCTGGGATTGATCAATATGCACGCTGTGTCCTTTTAAATTCTGTTCTGTGCTCACGCTGTCTACAAACATGCTTGCTGAGGCAGTGTTGATGGAAAACATACATAATCACTGCTTCACTTAAATATGCATTTGTCCTTTCCGGCATCTGGGGTACGTGAGAGCAGGAAAGCCACTGGATGGGAATTTAGTGTAATCGTTCCCCATCCTACCAGCCCGGCACTGCTGCAGCCTTGACTGCGAATGCCAGGGAAATTCTGCCCATTCACGGAGCCAACAAGCGAAAAAAAAAAGACCAGCTGGATTCACTTTGCATGGAGTGAAGTTGGGTTTAAATTAAATATATGGAAATCGGGCAAATATGAAGTTTGATATATGGTAATACTTGCAGCTGCTAAAAATCTCGCATTACTCATTCAGACCTGGCAATTTTCTTTTAACGGAATCCCTCGTCATCTGCTAGTACACAGAAAGGAGGAGAAAACAAGCAAAATGCAAGAAATAAGAGATAATTGTATTCATCTTTGTGCCTCCAGCTGTGCCTTATTTAGACTATCAAACAAAATCATTTCTATTTCTGCCTTAGTCCATTTCCTCTCTCCATCGACTCCCACAGAGTCTATGGGCCCGATTTTAACTCTGTGTGAGTGGATGGGTTTTGAATGAGTTAAAATCGGGCCCATATAAGTTCAAATCAAAACAGACCACACTCTGACATATCTCCTTGTTTCTTGGTGCAGCATGTTCTGAGATTTGAGGTACCTTTACTGAAGAGGACTAAACGACAGATGTGAGTCTCCCTGTCTATCAGCAGAAGGCTGGGAACAACTTGCCACGATCCATGGGGTTGTTCCAGACATGGATTTTCCTCACTAATGGATTCCTTGATCCCGGGTCCATCACCAGTACACTTTGACAGCTGTAAGGAAAACTTGTTATTGACAAACACGTTGATGAAAATGATTGAAATAATGTTGGATTTCTCTTCTTATGTATTATTGGCAAGATTTTTTTTCAAATGGGTTGCATAGTCTTGTATTGTTATTTTTTAAAAAACTAAATAAATACAATTTCACCGAGGAGTCATGTGTGAGGGAGATTTTGCCCTATTAGGGATATCTCAATAATGAATCGGAGCAGAATAACGTACCATCGTATGGTGAAGACCCTCTGGTCTATCAAACCTGTACCACATAATTGCAATATCTTGTGTATCCCAATATACAGACTCCCCACCCCACCCGAAACCATGTGATCCGTTGGGAGAGGCAAAATATAACACATTAAAAAACCGAGATGAATTTGGGGAAAATGAAATCTGGGAAATTCTTCGCTGACCCATCCAGGCAATTGAAACTCATCAAGCAGATCAGTCTAGCCCTGTGCTCCCTGAAATCCCTACCCTTTTTCAGAGGTGATATCTGCCCCAATCGCAAACAGGTCCAGCTCCTCTCGGAAGGAATTCAACATGTCTGCGTCCACCACACAAGACAGCAGCAGACCACTAATCTCTAGAAGAAGGACCACCTCGTGACATTTAAACGAGACCGAGCCTTACACTGCTGGGAAGCCTGAGATCGGGGTGCAATGTGTCTTTAAATTTTGGTAATGAGACCAACTTCTTGCTCCCGTGACTCCATTCTCATTAAATGGTCGGCTGCTTCTTTTCCAGTCAATAGTCTTTTTTCACTAACATACCGTCCCCCAACCTCTTCAAACCCATTGTCATTATCGCCCTCCACTAAAAGCCCACCGCCAACCCCTCTGTCCTCGCGAGCTTCCCTACCTCTGTCTCTAACCCTCCTTTCAATGCCAAAGTCATTGGAAGTCTTGCCGTCTTCCCAATCCGTGTCCATCTTTCTGACAAGTCCATGTCTGAATTTTGCTAATCAGGTTTCTGGCCCTGCCTCAGCACTGAACCAGCCCTACACAAGGTCACAAATTACATCTTCTGTGGCTGTAGCCAGGGCGTAGCATCTCTTCTCCTCCAACTTGGTGTTTCTGCAATCTCTAATATTGCTAACCACAGCATTCTCCTCCAACCCCTCTCCTCTGTTGTCCAGCACAGTGAAGCTGACCTGGTTGAATTCCTGCCTGCCATAACCAGCAATGGTTTCCCTTCTGACCCCCTCTACCTTTTCCCTCCACTGTCCCTCAACATCCTTGGTCCTCTCCTCTTCCTTATCCACATGCATGTGTGTGCGCTGGACACCATTCGCACGCGTGCGTACACACACATGCACACATCCTCTCCTCTTCCTTATCCACATGCATGTGTGTGCGCTGGGTACCATTCGCATGCGTGCATATACACACATGCACACATCCTCTTCTCTTCCTTATCCACATGCATGTGTGTGCGCTGGATACCATTCGCATGCGTGCACATACACACATGCACACATCCTCTTCTCTTCCTTATCCACATGTATGTGTGCGCGCTGGACACCATGTGCACATGTGCGTACACACACATGCACACTTCCTCTCCTCTTCCTTATCCACATGCATGTGTGTGCGCTGGATACCATTCGCATGCGTGCATATACACAGATGCACACATCCTCTTCTCTTCCTTATCCACATGCATGTGTGTGCGCTGGACACCATGTGCACATGTGCGTACACACACATGGACAATTCCTCTCCTCTTCCTTATCCACGTGCATGTGTGTGCGCTGGACACCATTCACACGCGTGCGTACACACACATGCACACATCCTCTCCTTGTATTATCCCCACTGCAGCTTCTGAAAACCTTGTTGCCTTCCACATTGCAGGCTTTCTGGGTGATGCTCTTGTTTCTGTTACCTCCTGCTATCTCATCCAGACAGAGAACCCTTTCTTTACTTATTCTTTCATGGGCTGTGGGTGTCGCTGACTAGGCTGGTATTTATTGCCCATCCCTAACTGCCCTTGAGAAGGTGATGGTGAGTGATGGCCTTGAACCACTGAACTCCATATGGTGTAGTCCAACTACTGTGCTGTTAGGAAGGGAGTCCCAGGATTTTGACTCAGCGACAGTGAAGGAACAGTGATATATTTCCAGGTCAGGATGATGTGTGGCTTGGAAGGGAACCTGTAGGCGGTGGTGTTTCCATCTATCTGCTGCCCTTGTCCTCCTAGGTGATAGAGGTTGCAGGTTTGGAAGGTGCTGTCAAAGAAGTGAGTTGCTGCAGTGCATCTTGTATATGGTACACACTGTGTATTGGTGACGGGAGTGAATGTTTAAGGTGGTGGATGGGATGCCAATCAAGCGGCTGCTTTGTCTTGGATGGTGTCAAGCTTCTTGAGTGTTGTTGGAGCTGCACTCATCCAGGCAAGTGGGGATTATTCCATCACACTCCTGACTTGTGCCTTGTAGATGGTGGACATGATTTTGGGAGTCAGGAGATGAGTTACTCGCCACAGAATTCCCAGCCTAATCTACTGTTGCTAACTCTGATACCCTCTCTGCTTGTTTGAAGCCCTTCTCCAGAACTTGAGCGCCCAATCTAGGCTAAGGTGTCATAGGAACAGGAGTAAGCCATTTAGCCCCTTGAGCACATTCTGCCACACAGTTAGATCCCATGTGTTCTGCACTCCATTCACTGGCCTTTGATTATCTAAAAAAAATCTATCAATCTCAGTCTTCAAATTTCAATTACACCAACTTTAGGGGAAAGGTTGTTTCAGGTTTGCACTACATACTTTAGTGAGATACTGAGGGAAGTGCTGCACTGTCAGAAGTGCCACCCTGCAAATAAAACATTAAAACAAGGTTAAACAGTAAGAAATTATTCCCAACTCTCTTCCCCTAACGAAGACCCAATAATGCAAACTGTTTGTTCATTTAATGTTTGTTTGTATGACCTTGCTGTGTGAAAAATGGCTGTTGTGTTTGTTTACAGAACAATAATCATTGCGTTCCAAAAACCAATCTATAACTCATTTTATGTGCAATGCTTTCAAGGACTTCTGGGAGTAAATTGCCAGCCTTGGCTTCTGAAGGATAGAATATCAAAACATGGACCATTTAGGATTTTCCTCAACTACAATGGAATAAATCCCACAGTTTAAATTTTAGCATTTCTGATTTACTTTTCCATTACCTTCGTTAAGAATCTGAATACCACAATGCAGCAAAACTAAGGGACTGTTTATTGAAACTATTGCTAACAGTGTTAAACAGGCATCTGAATGTCAGTACTGCCCTCTGCTGTGTGTTATCCTACATGATGATTGAAGTGTGGAAAGGTGACTTGAATCTTTCCATATTCAGGATGATTCAGGATGGAGGATAATATTACATTTTACATTGTGAATAAAGTAGTTATGTTGTAATCGATAGTATCCATATTAACAAAGACAACAGAACCAAGCTGAAAATAACATGTGATGTCTGCATTTGCACCCCATGGGGACAACTTTCTCATATCTATAATTTCCTTGAAAAATGCAGTGCGAGGAGGAATTTTAAAATCCCAATTTGTAGTCAAACATTTTCACTACAGCTATCAACAGGAGGGATCCCACGCCCTTAGAAGAATAATCCACCATCTTTACAAAAGTACAAAAAGACTCTCATTATGCTCATTATTTAATGGGTAAGCCACATGTTGTCTATTGCTAATATTTTTGGTAAACAAGTGTCATTATCACAGTTCATCATGCTGTCCGGGCCCTTCCGTTTATTAGTCCCTTGCAACACAGCAGGCTTTCATTCTATATACCACAATCCTGAGAATCCTCTACCCAAAAAGCAGATTCTCTCACTGGGTGCCAAATGTGACAAAGGAAGATGGTTGTGGTTGTTGGGGACCCCAGGATATCTCTGCAAGAGTTCCTCAGGGCAGCGTCCGAGGCCCAACTATCTTCATCAATGACCTTGCCTCCATCAGAAGGTCAGAAATGGGGCTGTTTGTAAATGATTGTACCGCACGCAGTTTCATTCACAATTCCTCAGATAATGAAGCCTGTGCCTGCGTGCAGCAGGACATAGGCAAGATCCAGGCCAAGTAGCATTCGCTCCACACAAGTGTCAGGCAATGATCATCCCCAACAAGAGAAAGACTAGTCGCCTTCCATTTATTGACTTTACCATCACTGAGTCTTCCACTATCGACATCCTGGTAGGGAGGGGCGGGGGTCACCACTGACCAGAAATTCAACTGGACCCAGCTATATATATATATATATATATATATATGCCATGGTAGGTCAAAGGCGGGGTATTCTGCAGCAAGTGGCACATCTCCAGAATTCTCAAGGTCTCTCCGCCACCTGCAGGTCACAAGTGAGGAGTGTGACGGAATTCTCTCTGCATGTTTGGGTGGGTGCAGCTGCAACAACACTCATGAGGCATGACACAATCCAATCTGTTTGATTGACACTTCACCCACCTGTTTAAATGTCCACCCCCTTCACCCTGACACACTGTGGCTGCAGTGTGTACTATCCACAGGGTCCACTCCAGCAACACATCCAGGCTTCTTTGACAGCAACTCCTAAATATCTCCAACACATAGAAAGATAAAGGTGGCAGTTTTACTGGAATCAATCCATGCCTGATGTAGCAAGACATACACAATATCCAAGTCATCATTTCCAATTTACATACCATACTGACTTGTGATATATATCACAATTCCTTCATTTTTGGAAAGAAAGGCTTGTATTTATATAGTACTTTTCGCAGCCACCAGATGTTTCAAAGCACTTTACAGGCAATGAAGTCCTTTTTGAAATGTAGTCACTATTGTAATGTAGGAATTGCAGCAGCCAATTTTCACACAGCAAACTCCCACGAACAGCACTGTGGCAAGGACCAGATAATCTGCTTTTTTAGTGATGTTGACTGAGGGATAAATATTGGCCAGGACACCAGGGATAATTCCCTTGCTCTTCTTTGAAATAGGGCCATGGGATCTTCTACATCCACCTGAGCAGGCAGCCTAATATCTCATCTGAATGACAGCACTTCTGACAGTGCAACACTCCTTCAGTGCGGCACTGAAATGTCAGCCTTGATTTTTGTGCTCCAGTTCTGCTGTAGAATTTGAACCCAGGAGATTGTGATTCAGAGGCAACCATGCTACCAACTGAGCCACAGCGGTTAAAATCCTGGAACTCCCAACCTAACAGGAATGTGGGAGCACCTTCACCACATGATCTATAGGGGTCCAAGCAACAGGTGTACCGCCTCCTTCCGTGCATGGCAAGGGGTGGGAAATAAATGCTGGCCCATAGCCCAAGAAATAAAAGTAGAGAATATAGGCATGGGAACTTTATCCCAAATTTCTATCTCTGCTGCACCAGTAGGGATTCTCACAATTCTCTCATTTACCCAAGTGAGACTGTCAACTTAGTGTAAAGTTACAGCAAATCATTTAGAACTATTCTCCTTGGGTGTGGGTGGGATGTCCTTTTTCCTTTATATCACTTTCCTGACTGTAAATCAAAGGGGAGTAAGTGGCTAGTAATCCAGACGCCCAGGCTAATGCTCTGGGGACGTGGGTTCAGATCCCATCGTGGCAGCTGGTGGAATTTGAATTCAGTTAACAAATCTGGAATTATAAATCTGGTCTCAGTGATGGTGACCATGAAACTATCATCGATTGTTGCAAGAACACATCTGGGTTCACTAATGCCCCTTTAGGGAAGGAAATCTAACATCCTGACCTGGTCTGGCCCACATGTGACTCCAGGCCCACAGCAATGTGGTTGACTCTTAACTGCTCTTTGAAATAGCCTAGCAAGCCATTCAGTTCAAGGGAAATTAAGGATGGGCAACAATTGCTGGCCTTGCCAGCGATGCCCACATCCCATGAAAGGATTTTTAAAAATGACATAATACAATGTACTAGTTGCTTCCTGTGAGGGGCTGGTTAGATCAGTAGGCTAGACGGCTAATGTGTGGTTCAGAATAATTTTAACAGCATGGGTTTGATCCCCTTTCTGGCTGAGGTACACTTGGGGCCTGCCTTCTTGTTCAGCCCTGTAGTAAAATCATAGTATAAGCCACAGTTTGGCGACCCTCGAATAATCGATGATGCTACATTGAGAAGATGATTTCCAGTGGCATTGCGCGATGCTTCCTTCCTATTCAATAATTCTTTCTGATTTTCATCTCTCTCTCTCCATGGTTTCTCATCGCTATGATCTGGAGTACTGTGTACAGTATTGGTCTCCTTATTGAAGGAAAGATGTAAATGTGTTTGAAACAGTTCAGAGAAGGTTTACTAGACTAATACCAGGAATGGGCGGGTTGTCTTATGAGGGAAGGTTGGACAGGTTAGGCTCCACTGGAGCTTAGAAGAGTAAGAGATGACTTGATCGAAACCTTTAGGATCCTGAGGGGTCTTGACAGAGTGGATGTGGAGAGGATGTTTCCGCTTGTGGGAGAATCTAGAACTACGTGTCATGGTTTAAAAGTAAGGGGTCGCTCATTTAAGCCAGAGATGAGGAGAATTTTTTTCCCTTAGAGGGTTGTGAGTCTTTGGAACTCTCTTCCTCAAAAGGCAGTGGAAGCAGAGTCTTTCAATATTTTTAAGGCAGAGCTGCATAGATTCTTGATTAACAAGGGGGTGAAAGGTTATGGGGCGGAGGCAAGAGGTTACAATCAGATCAGCCATGATCTCATTGAATGGCCGAATAGGCTTGAAGGGCTGAGTGGCCTAATCCTGCTCCTAGTTCGTATGTTTGTATGTTCGTTTATCACATTACCTAACCTTCTATGCATTTGTTTCTTTTACACATCTTTTCTCACCTCTGAGTGTCAGACATGGCTCAGTTGGTATCACACTCACCTCAGAGTCACAAGGTTCCTGATATAAGTCTGCCTCCAGAAATCAAGGCAGACACTCCAGTGCAGTACTGACGGCATGCTGCTTTGTAGGAGGTGTCATCTTTCAGATAAGATGTTGAACTGAGGGCCTCTCAGCCCTCTAAAGTGGCACTAGAGCATGCATCCACCAGCGTGCTCACTTTGCCAGCCATCAGCAAGGTGATACCTTGTATCTTCACTTTGCCAACTCCATTTGCGCCCTTTCAATTATTTTTACCTAGTGTTCCTTCCACTGCAACCCCTGCCTTGGGCAAAGGCTGACAAGATTAATTTATAAACTTTACAAAAGAAATAATATTTGCACCATGCGCAGGTATTTTTATTTAAGAATACCCCTTCAATTCCAACCCAGGGACCAAGGGTATATTCTCCATTCAGGTGATCTACCAGTGGGATGGTAAAGCTGCCCAGAGATCTTATGCCAAATGCCCAAGTAAGCCAACAACACAAAATTGGGTAGGGTCAACACAGTGCAATTTGAGCTGGCTGGGAAAAAACAGCTAACATTGTCCCCCACATATTTTGCTCGTCTTCAAAATTGGCCCAGTTGAATTCACTAGTGAAGATTCACACAGTGGCATTGGGGACATTCAGGAGTGAGGAGACAGAGGAAAAATAAATACTTGCATTTACATAGCACTTTTCACAACCAATGAAGTACTTTTGAAGTGCCGTCACTGTTGTGATGTAGGAAGTATGGCAGCTAATTTGCACACAGCAAGATCCCATACACAGTAATGTGATAATGACCAGATAACCTGTTTTTGCGGTGCTGATTTTTAAAAATTCATTCATGGGATGTGGGTGTCACTGGCTAGGCCAACATTTATTACCCATCCCTAATTGCCCTTGTTCAGGGTGCATTTTAAGAGTGAGTATTGCTGTGGGTCTGGAGTCACACGTAGGCCAGACCAGGTAAGGACGGCAGATTTCCTTCCCTAAAGGACGTTGAGGGATCAATATTGGCCAGGACACCGGGAAACGCTCCCCTGCTCTCCTTCAAAGCAGCGCCATATGGGATCTTTTACGTGCACCTGAGCGAGCAGAGGTTTCATCCAATGTCTCATCCAAAAGACAGAGCCTCCAACTATGTAGCACTGGGTTTGAATTTGTGCTCAGGTCCTGGAGTGGGACCTGAACCCACAGCCTTCCGGCTCAAGAGGTTAAGAGTGCTACCAACTGAACTAAGACAGGCACCTACAGACTTTTAGCTGTATAGATAAAGATTCGAAAAAGTAAATTGTCATCTCTTCCATTCTTCAAAAATCAATGAAAATAATACTTTGGTACTAAGGGACCATTTTTAGACCTCCCACCTTGCCCAGCTGAAGCATACATCAGATGCTTAGGCATAACATGAGCATGAATTTCCAATAGGCATTGTTGGCAGGCGTGGTTATTGCTAGAAGAAAGTTGGAAAGTTATCCCTTGTAAATGTTCTCACAATGGTGAGTAATTTTAAAATGTGCCTTAAACAGCCTCCTCTCTTCAGATGTCTGAATTCTTTGGGGATTTATCATGTTACACCTTAGGTTTTGTGCTGAAGCTCTGTCTGTGTCACATGGCAAAACTGTAAATGCACCACTATTTTAAAAGCGCTAGAATTGAAGAATTGCTTTCCACCCCATGTGTCCTGTGATCCGTGTGAGTTTTCTCAGGTTTATCTCATCCCAAGGCTTTCTACTAACAATTCCAGACCCATTCATTCTCGATTTCCTGCTCTCAAATTTTCTCACAGTGATTTTTGCTGCTTCCTTTGTTGCAGCTGCCAGAATGATGCAATTTTTAGTTGAGGTTTTCGAGGATATTTGATCATCCTGCAATTGCTGAGTGTTATCATTTAAGTCATGCTTTTACTACAGCGATAGACCTGCTGAAGACGACTTTCACGTGGGTCCCTTCCAGTGGGCCGGAGATAGGACGAGTGGCCCTGATGGAAGTACTCGGAGGTCCGCGTTGTTCTCGTAGTTGGCCCTCGTTTAAATATAGTCGGCGCACTGCCAGCATTAAATAAATTTTGAAAGGCTGCTCATCAATTCCAAGGAGTGTGGCAAACCTGAACCTGGGGCGGATTTGTCCTAGATTTGCACTAAGCGAGGCAGCGGGTGGGTAAAACGATGTTTTACCCCTTCCCCCACTCCCCCCACCGGCTGCAATGGTGGCTTTTCACGCCTTATCGTCCCAACCCACCGCATTTATTGTGTGTTCCCGGGATACACGCGGTTTTGATGGCGGGCGGGTTCCGATTCGTCTGCCACAGCATCACCTCGCCGCTTCATCGCACCAGGCACCATATTTAAAGCGCAGCCGCGCCCAGGGCTTCCAGCCCAGGGCTGCAACAAAGAAGACATGGCCCCGAAAGGCAGGAAGACTGCAGCCCTCGAGGCGAGGTGAGCCCAGCAGAGGGCCAGGAGGTGCGAGGAAGGTGTAGATGTTTATTGGGCCAGGAGGTGCCTAGGCCGATGGGTCATTTTGAGACCCGAACACAAAAATAGCAGCAGCTGGAGAGGCAATGAGAATGGGGCTGTAAACATTGTGATTTTCATCAGGCTACCACCCTATTCATGCTTGATGATGACAACATTCCCTTAGAATCTGGTGTCTCTCTTTATAGCTTGGATTTTCTGGCCCCATCATGGTGGGATCTGCCGCAGGAGATTCAGTGGCCCAGCCAAAAGTCCATTGACTTCTGGCAGGACTAGACAATCCCAGCAACGGGCGGGGGCCGTAAAATCTCGCCCTACGTGTTTATCTAGTACATCTCTCATGGCAATGTTCCCAGGTCAAGGGGCTGAGGCCCAGGAGTGACTATGACGGAATGGCAACCAAGACCTGAAAGTGAATAGGAACTGAGGGAGTGCTGCACTGTCAGGGGCGCTGCCTTCGAATGAGACACAAAACCCTGCCTGCCCTCTTCGGTGGATATAAAAGAACCCATGGTAATATTTGAAGAGGAGCAGGGTAGTTCCCCCCAGTGTCCTGGCCAAAATTGATCCCTCATCCAACATCAATAAAACAAATTATCTGGTCATTATCTCATTGCTGTTTGTGGGAGCTTGCTGTGCACAAATTGACTGTGCATTTCCTACATTACAACTATGACTGTGCTTCAAAAAGTGCTTTATTGGCTGTAAAGTGCCTTGGGACATTTTGACGTAATGAAAGATGTCACAGAAATGTAAGATGTCCTTTTGCTTTTGTTCAAGAAGACCGTTGAATTTATTTTATAACAACTGAACCGACCAGAAAACTTAGGCATAAGCATCTCCTGAACCAGCCAGGAATTTCATCCTATTCTCTGGTCAGTGACTCTACTCACTCACCCAACCGAAAAAATGATTTGTGAGCATTGAAAAGCTACTTTATCGCAGAGCTCATCACAGCTGTGCCCAACCCTGTTGCTGCCTGAAGTTTAGGCAAGTGCTCTTCAACGATAAGTTACTGAATAACAATAAGAAGCGTGAATATGGGTCGAGTTTCCCCTGCCTGATCCAGAATACCTGATGCCAACTGTAGCACCCCATTGACCATAAGCTGAAATCAGCTAATTCAGCACTGACTGGAGATCAAAAATCAGACTTTTCCAAACTGTATGGCTCAGCTGCTCTTTGCGTAAACTCACTGAGCAACTGGGGAGCGAGATGCACCCAAGCATTTCAACAAAGCTGCAAGAATAATTCTGACAATCCGCAGCATTCATGTTTAAAAGCAACCCACACATCTGATGGCAGGAAGTCACTTCAGAAGTTGGTTAAGATCTCATAAACTTGTAAGTCACTGAGGCAGTTAGTCAAATGTTTATGGATGTTCAAACCGGTGCACAAAGAGTTCTGAACATGCTCATTTTGAAAACAAACAGTGTCTGATGACAGGAAGTCATTTATGAAGCTCGCTTAAAACATGATGAAGTGTTTTGAAGTTAATGGGCTGGTAAATCAGTGTTTGTAGATACACACAGGCCCCAGCATGCCCATTTACAAAAAGCAACTCACTGCCTGATCGGTTAATCACTTATGAAGTCTGGTTAAAAGTCTGACGAAGCATTTTAACTGACTGCTCTGACCAGTTAGCATGAAGGTACCATAGCCCAAGTACCCTAACTTTATAGGAAGGGCTAAAATACACCTAACATATTACTTGGATACAAATTATATCCTTTAAGATTTGCTAACTTATTTTCTCTCATATTACACATAAATTATGAAAGCTTTGAATGCAATGAACATCATTCTTTGCTATGAATATCATTTTTATGTTCTGTCAAACATGGATTACCATGCAACACTTTTTGTACTTCAGCCATCAATTACTCACCCTCAACAGTGTTCCCACACTTTTTCCAAAGTTCATTAAAGCTTGTACCACATAAATCACTTCGACTTTTTTTGGAATGCAGCCCTCTGTGTTATAGAAAACAAAACTTAACAAAATGTGGTTGTTATGCAGCACAGAGAAACAAATCCAATAGGATTAGGTATTTTTAATAGTAACGGTCACTTGTGAAACATACGACATGTCGGAACACATTTAAAGAAACAAAAGAGCTGATGGAGTGCAAGAGGCTTTTTTATTTTCCCCGCAGATCAGGCATTACATTTTCGCCAGAATATCTGGAAAAAAAAACTTGTAAGCAGTAAAACAGTGAACAACATAAATGTAGATCCTGTGGATTTTATGATTCAACTTCCATGATGCAGGTCTTCACTGTAGAAAAAAACAGCTGGTGGCAAATATGGTTTTATGTTGAAAGCATTTTCCCTATCTCTACATGGACACATTCAGAAAGAAGGTCACACACTTGGCTATTGTTTCATCAAATAATTTTAATACTGTGATTATAGTTACTAAGAGGGTTAAAGAAAAACTGGCTCAAAATTGTTTGGATTGGAGAAGATTTCTTTTTACCGTTCCCACACTGTTCTATAGCAATATATTTTCCATTACAAAGCATGTTTCTCACAAGCCGTACTTTACACATTGTCACTTGTGAGAATCACCCAAAACTGTCCCAGCAAGGCTTTCAGATATGATGTGATTTTTGAAAATGCAAGAAATTTAGACACGTGGAAAAAGTCCGAGGGTATAAACAGAAGGAACCAATTTTAAAACTAACCTTCTGGTGATGGTGAATTAGCAAAGCAAATTCCTCTAATGTGTTATCGCCCATGAAATAGACCATAAGACCATAAGACATAGGAGCAGAAATTAGGCCCTTCAGCCCATCGAGCCTGCTCCGCCATTCAATCATGGCTGATAAGTTTCTCAACCCCATTCTCCCGCCTTCTCCCCGTAACCTTTGATCCCCCTACCAATCAAGAACCTATCTATCTCGGTCTTAAATACACTCAATGACCTGGCTTCCACAGCCTTCTGTGGCAATGAATTCCATAGATTCACCACTCTCTGGCTAAAGAGGTTTCTCCTCATCTCTGTTCTAAAAGGTCTTCCCTTTACTCTGAGGCTGTGCCCTCGGGTCCTAGTCTCTCCTACTAATGGAAACATCTTCCCCACGTCCACTCTATCCAGGCCTTTCAGTATTCTGTAAGTTTCAATCAGATACCCCCTCATCCTTCTAAACTCCATCGAGTGTAGACCCAGAGTCCTCAAACGTTCCTCATATGTTAAGCCTTTCATTCGTGGGATCGTTCTCATGAACCTCCTCTGGACCCTATCCAGGGCCAGAACATCCTTCCTGAGATACGGGGCCCAAAATTGCTCACAATATTCTAAATGTGGTCTGACCAGAGCCTTATAAAGCCTCAGCAGCACATCCCTGCTTTTATATTCTAGTCCTCCCGAAATAAATGCCAACATTGCATTTGCCTTCCTAACTACCGACTCAACCTGCAAGTTAACCTTAAGAGAATCCTGGACTAGGACTTCCAAGTCCCTTTGCACTCCAGATTTCTGAATTCTCTCCCCATTTAGAAAATAGTCTATACCTCTATTCTTCCTACCAAAGTGTATGACCTCACACTTCCCCACATTGTATTCCATCTGCCACTTCTTTGCCCATTCTCCTAACCTGTCCAAATCCTTTTGCAGCCTCCCTGCCTCCTCAATACTACCTGTCCCTCCACCTATCTTTGTATCATCTGCAAACTTAGCCTGGATGCCCTCAGTTCCTTCATCTAGATCATTAATGTATAAAGTGAAAAGTTGTGGTCCCAACACTGACCCCTGCGGAACTCCACTAGTCACCGGCCGCCATCCTGAGAAGGAGCCCCTTATCCTCACTCTCCGCCTCCTGCCAGACAGCCAATCTTCTATCCATGCTAGTACCTTGCCTCTAACGCCATGGGCTCTTATCTTACTGAGCAGCCTCCTGTGCGGCACCTTGTCAAAGGCCTTCTGGGAGTCCAAGTAGATATCATCCATTGGCTCTCCTTTGTCTAACCTACTCGTTACCTCCTCAAAGAATTCTAACAGATTTGTCAGGCATGACCTCCCCTTGATGAAACCATGCTGACTTTGCCCTATTCTACCATGCACTTCCAAGTATTCTGAAATCTCATCCTTAATAATGGACTCTAAAATCTTACCAACGACCGAGGTCAGGCTAATTGGCCTGTAATTTCCCGTCTTTTGCCTCGCTCCCTTCTTAAACAGGGGGGTTATATTAGCGATTTTCCAGTCCTCTGGGACCCTCCCTGGCTCCAGTGATTCCTGAAAGATCACCACTAACGCCTCCACTATCTCTTCAGCTATCTCCTTCAGAACTCTGGGGTGTAATCCATCTGGTCCAGGTGATTTATCCACCTTCAGACCTTTCAGTTTTCCTAGCATCTTCTCTTTGGTAATGGCCACCATACTCACCTCTGCCCCCTGACTCTCTTGAACTTTGGGGATGTTACTCGTGTCTTCCACCATGAAGACTGACGCAAAGTACCTATTCAAATAGAGTAATCACACAATGTAATTTTTGTCGTTCCAAATATTTGCATGTTCCAAGCACTTTCCATGAAATTATTCTCTTCCATTCTGGGCTGTCACAGCGCTATCACAACACACCGGCATAAGTCATGCTTAGCTCGTTAGTGTCTTATTGGAGGGAAATACTGGAGTCTCGTATGAAACTTGCGGTTTTGGACTTCCCATAGAATGGGCAAGCAGATTCAGAACTGGTACTATGGGGCATTCAGGTGAAATAAAACTCACATACAGGACATTTAAGAGAAGCCGATACAACCAGGGATAAGGGACTTCAATTGTACGGAGTGACAAGAGAAGCTGATTTAATGGAGTTGTTTAAAATTATACAGGGTTCTTATAAATACGGGGAAACTGCTTCCAATGACAGATGGGTTGGTAACCAGAGCACGGAGATTCAGATAAAAGAATCAGAGAGGAGATGAAGATAATTATTTTTACACAATGAGTTACAATCTGAAATACATTGTCTGAAAGGAGGATGGAAGCAGATTCACAAATAAAAGAGAGCTAAATAAACAGGCGAAAAGGAAATATTTGCAAGGCTATGGCATATCAGCAAGGCAGAAAGGCTAGTTGGTCAGCTCTTTCAAAAAAGCCAGCGCAGACACAATGGGGTGAACTATCTTCTTCTGTGCTATATGCGGCTAATTAAGGCGCTGGTTGGAGTCATACCTAGCACAAAGGAAGATGGTGGTTGTGATTTTTGGAAATCAATCGCCTCATCCCCAAGACACAGCTGCAGGAGTTCCTTAGGATTGTGTCCTAGGCCCAGCTGCTTCATCAATGACCTTACTTCCATCATAAGGTCAGAAGTGAGAATATTCGCTGATGATTGCACAATGTTCAGCACCGGTTGCGACTCCTCAGATACTGAAGCAGTCCACGTCCAAATGCTGCAAGACCTGGACAATATCCAGGCTTGGGCTGACAAGTGGTAAGTAACATGCACCACACAAGTGCCAGGCAATGACCGTTTCCAACAAGAGATAATCTAACCATTTCCCCTGCTCATGAGGTTGTCATGTGCTCCAGTAGTGGCAATTTAATCCAAACTGCTTCTCGTGGGCTGAATGCTGGCTGATTCATAAGGCATACACACACACACACACTCTATCTCTCTTGCATTGCTCAATATGTTGACATTGATGTCTATATGTTATATGAGGAATGTTACACCACAAATACACAATACTAAGGTGCAGCAATGACCCTTTAAGGGCACTAAGTCTAATTATTAAGCATCAAGTCTAATTATTAAATAAAACACAAGCTCAAATAAATTAAGAGTTTAATTGTTGATTGCTCAAAAAACTTTGTGAATTGGCATGTACTCATCATTTTCAGGCTGCAACTCAAAAATATCAGCCGCTTAACTTTGTGTTGATTAGTAAACAAAATGCAATATCTGAAGTGTGACATATGCTTTCAAGCATAGCACTACAGATCTTAGCTGTTTCTTCAATGTTATTTCTACTGTGCAAATTAATAAATTTATAAATATTGTGAACATGCGCCTGAGGTTTTAAAACACCCCAATCTCCAAAGGCACCACTTAATTTCATTTTATCTGTAAGACAATGCAAAACGTTACATATGTACAACATCTGTTCAGTCATAGGCCCTAACCCAGGATTCAGTGGACATGAATCCTGAAGCTGTTAATCAACCGTGCCAAAGGCAAAGTGCACATCACTCTCACAAACAATAATTTTAACACAGGCTCCAATATTTTAATTGCAAAAATCAGGAGGGTTGCCAACACAGGACTCGATGGATTCTGGGCTTACAATTTGCAGCTGATCCAATCAATAGAGACATCTGCAGCGGACAGTAATTTGTCAAGTCTTAGCTTATTAAAGTGCCTCTATAGCAACATTACATGTAGCTCAGCATCATTATTTTAGGTGCATGCTGATTGGTTCATCAATTGGAACATCAATTGGCCATGTCATGAAATCTTACAAAAATTGCTCTCTTTCCAAAAATTGCATGATTGAGTTGTTTCAAAATCTGGGCAGAGAAATTAACACTAGTTCAATACATTTTTTCATCACCAAGAGAGGAATCTTACCCTAGCCATTTTCTTTGTAGCTTAGTATTTATAGTTGTATTTTCTACACCAAACTGAAGAGAGAAAAAAAAATCACAGCTTTGAAAGATATATATACCTAATGGCAGGTCCTCTATTCATTTCTCCACACCTTGTGGTCTTGCGCTTTCCTCTTCACTTGCTCACAGGAGTCTCCCATTTTCAATTTCAAGTTATCTAACTTTATCATTTGCTTTCTTCCTGGTCTGCACCCCTCTAACCTTCTTTCAATCACCTCCTTCAGCAAGTTCTCATGTGTTACGGCCAGGTGAGAAGTGGTGGGATGGCTTCCCTCTCTTTCCACCCCTTCTGTTGACCGCAATAGGTGCTTTTTTAAAAAGGATTTGTTTACCAATTCAGTGAGCGTTTGAAAGTTTAGGTGCTGTGACTGTAAAAGACACACAAAGACAGGTGTTCTTGTAAGGTTTAAAAAAGTAGTATTTATTGTCCTTAAAAATAATAAAAGAAATGCTCCAGCTAATCCTCACTAATGCATCAAGAGATTCGCACACACAGAAGTAAGTTACAAAACGGGAGGGTAGGAGTTCCAAAAGAGAGTCAATCATATGTAGTTCCTGTAGAGCGATGACTTGGAAGGTTTCTGGCTGGGTTTGGTGACCTTTCTGGATTCTGCGTCAAGGCAATTTAAAATGTTGATGTACGATCTCTGTCTCTACTTCTGGAGTCAGCAACTGTTTGGTTTATGTTAAAGATGCTGCCTGTGCTGTTTGACTGGTCAGATAACAGGCAAGGCGCAAGCTTGCAGACTGGCTGGATGCAGAGAGAAGGGACCACAAAAACAAAAAAATGCTGGAAAAACTCAGCAGGTCTGACAGCACCTGTGGAAAGACAGAATTAACGTTTCAAGTCCGTATGACTCTTCTTCATAGCTGGGGGACCACAAGTCTTCTTTTGGCTGTTACCCATTCATGGTTTTTCTGCACACTGACTCTGGAAATCAGTGTCTCTTTACACAAAGGGCTAGCTTGTAATCACATGACCTTCCTTCACAGACTGACCAGTTACCAAACATGGTCATAACAAACTCATTCGAGGCCCATTGTTTAAATTGATTAGATTAAGATGGCTGATGAGGCCAACCCTTCTCAGCCAGGGTTCATTGTCCAAAGTGATTGAGTTGAAAGGCCTGGTCCTCACCCACTGAATAATTAGATTATGTCTGAATGTCTTCCAGCAGTTCAGGAGATGGCAATGCACATTCATTTAAGCTTATTGTCCTTGGTGGGCTACCCCTAGACAGCCTTCCTCCGTTTGGATAGATTTGTAAATTGTCAGATATAAGTTATGTAAACATTTGGCCATTTTGAGACTCACTTGAGTCTTTTAAAACTTATTCTGAGGCTTCAGCTCACTCAATAACATTTTTGATATAAAACAGTGTTTTATAATATCATGCCTTAGGATATGGCCAATCCTGACCCAGGATTCAGTGGACATGAATCCTGAAGCTGTTAATCGGCTGTGCCAAATGCAAAGCGCACAACACTCTCACAAACAATAATTTTAACACAGGCTGCAATATTTCAATTGCAAAAATCAGGAGGGTTGCCAACACATGGCCAATGCAATCTTGTTGCCTTCTCTTGATGACATTCACCAATGATCTTTCCTCCTCCTCTATCCTGAGAACATCTTCATTGCTCATGTAATTCTCTCCAACTGACCCACTCCATTCTTCTCCAGAACCACATTTCACAATTTTCTGACTTTCAGATATCCACTTCTCTCAAGGTCCACATTTCAGCCCCTTATGGCAAGACACTCCAAATTGCAGTCTTGATAATTCTTTTCTTAAGATCACTCCACATTCCTCACTCACTCACCTTTCCAGAATCACTTTATCCAATTCAGGGGGAGCCTGAACCTATCCCGACAGGCAATGAACGCTAGGCAGGGTACATACAGGACAGGATGCCAGTCCATCATAGGGCACACACTCACACGCACACACTGGGGGACAATTTACCAATCCACCTAACCAGCACATTTTTGGACAGTGGGAGGAAACCGGAGCACCTGCAGGAAACCCACGCAGACACAGAGAGAACATGCAAACTCCACACAGACAGACACCCGAGGTCAGGAACGAACCCAGGTCCCTGGAGCTGTGAGGCAGCAGCACTAACCACTGCACCACCATGCCACCCACTACACATTCCTAGGCTGAGCTATTCTTAATGTTTGGAGAATGCATTCTTTGCCATTGTTATTCTAGTGCTGATTTCTTTCTGGCAATAACCATCTTATGACAAGATCCTTCCTAGTACCTTAATTGAGATACCTGTTCCAGTTGTTGACCATTTATTTCGACCTGTTTTCCACCATTATTTCTTCCAATCTTTATAACTTCTGCCTTTTTTACATTAATTTTCATTCTGTAAGCTTTCACCACTCCATTCATTCAATCCATTAGTATCTATAGATTTTCTGCTGTTCTAGCCACTAGTGCCTGGTAGTTTGCAAATCTCACTACCTTCACCAATTGACTTCCTACTTTTGACACCTTTCTGTACCTCATCTAGTGTTTATTTTATCATGGATTCCCCCTCGTTATAGAGCAATAGTGATGGTAGACAGCCTTATCTCACCCCATGCCCAATTACACCAGATTCAGTTTCAGCAAATACTGTCCTGATTGTAGCTGTTTGTATCATGCAGAGCTACAATCATTCTTTTCTCTCTCCAGTGAACTCTTATAGCCGTCAGCACTCTCAGCAGGCTTTGCTGAGAAATGCAGGGAATGAATTCAGAAATTTTACACGATCCAATTTAATTATAATAGAACACCAATCAGTAAAAACAGATTATCTGGTCATTCATCTTGCTGCGTGCAAACTGATTACTGCATTTCCCTTACAACAGGGTTTTCAAGGTACATCATTGGCTATGAAGCATTTGGAAATATCCTAAGGTCCTGATAGGCACTATATAAATGCACGCTCTCTTTTCTTGCTTCTAACATTGCTGGGCTTCCTGAACAAATAAACCTGCATTTCACACTTTCCGGCAGCAGAACAAGTCTTAACATTTTCCTGCAATTGCGAATACCAAGGCATTAAGTCTTTTGTTCATAATTACAAGCCACTTGTTTACCCGTCTAGTTTTCCTCCCATAGTAATCTTCTCAGAAATGGATATGTTTTAAGCGCAAAATACTATCCGTTTTTTTTAGATGAAATAACAGTGATCAGGAATAGATTAAAGGGATATGCTGTTCCCTTTTTGATTTCAAGCTTGTACATACACTCAGAGAGTGGCCATCCTATCCAATTAAATACCTGAGTCATCTTATGCTCATAGGGAATCTCAGAACATGCTCCCTTTTTGAGGACTGTCCATTATTTCTACAGAAATTAGTTCTGGAGATATGAAGATACGAACATATTTCTGTCAAAGGCACAAAAGACAATAACTACCAGTTGATTAAACATGACCTAAATTTTATTGTAATACAATTAACCAATGAACAGATATTTCTGCTTATAACCAGGTCTCAGTTATCAAGTTTCAACCAGGTGATTTTACATTCATGAAACATTAGGATGGGTTTCTAAAATGGCTAATCACATATTAAATTTGTAAACTTAATGAAAACCTCAAATAAAGCTCATGTTGATTACTGATTAGTAGCTAAGTCAGGTTTTTCAATACCCTGTTCGTATACTGGTGTACAAGATTAGTGGACGACATCTTATCCAAATATTCTAAGGAATTTGAGTCAAAGATCACCAGTGTGTTATTTTTAAATATATTGAGTCAAAGATAACCAGTCTGTAATTTTTAATATATGCTATAGATCTATATGCTTGTCCAACATTAAGCGACAGATGAATAAAATTTTCTCCAATATAGGCAAAACACCAACTTAACATTGCCAGAAGTAAAGCCAACCTGTTTGGTTCTTGCAAAAAGTCTGTCTGGTCCCATCTTTTTCCCTCTTTAGCTGCTCATTCATGATGGTCCAACCTCAGTTTTCTGTTTGACCCCGCGTTTACTTCAAATCCCACATCCCAGCCACAACTAAAGCTGCCAATTTCCATCTCTTACCCTATCTCACTCCCACTGCTGTTAAAAATCTCGACTCAGCCCTTGTCACCTCAAGTCTTCTCTATTCAATGCTCTGCTCACCAACCTTCTAAGTTCCCACCTTACACAAACTACAACTTACCAAAAGTCTGCACCCACATGCTTTTCTGCACTAAATCCCACTCCCCTATCAGCAATGTCCTGTTCATCAGAAACCAAATTCAAAATCTTTGCCCTCTTCTATCTTTTCTTCGCAGATTGAACTCTTTAGTCAACAAGGATTTTATTTTAAACTTTAGGCTATAGGGGGCTTTAAATAAAAGTGAGACTGCTAAAGCACCTTCAGTTAAAATCTATGTAAATCTAGGTTGAGTGGAAGTTGACATTAGTGACCCAGCAACATCAACAATTGAGTGAGAATAGTCACATCTTGAAGACAACACACATTTCTTAATGCAACAAATTCATATACACTGGACATTTGTTTTCAATATACACAACAGATCTATTTGGGTAGAGTTAAAAATGGAAAACATCTCACACGTCACCAAAGGTGTATCATATTGAGCTCAGCTATATTGTTTTATAGATGGAGTTATATTTGCCCTCAAATGAAGGGGAAAATATTGTCATTTTTTTCTCTGTAGATTGTTGACTGCAACAGCTCTGAAATCTGAAGGTGGGCAGAAGGCTGACCATTGCCTCTTTGATAAGCTGTCAGATGATGTGGGTTTCACAGCATTGCACCTAATATTTATTTTCCCTGCAGTTAAGCACTGTACCTGTGCCTTGTATGGTTCACTGGAGAAGGAATCAGACTGATATCCTCCCACTATGTGGTGATGCGAGTTAGCACTTCAGCATGGAGAATTAATAAACAGCCTGACCATGTCACCCAAGTCCTGAACTTTGGCAATCAGAACTGAGGGGGAAAAATTATTGCATAAAATAATCTCAAAAAAGACATATGTAGATGATTTTAGCTCAACTAATATTTACCCAAAACTTTTTCAGAACACTTTTCTAAGCATCATGGCAAGCAATGCTAAATATAGCTGGACATTAAGTGGGAAATTATATTTATAGGTCTTATGTTGGAATGGCTAAAAATTTCAGGCCTCCATGAGTTTAATTCCGGTCCTGAATAACATATTGTAAATCAACTACTAAATTTGCTGTTTCTACTGCTACTTGCAATGCATTGAGTTTCACGGAGTAGGAGTCCAATGCTAATCGATCTGTGAAATATTCACTCGGTTTCTTGAGGGACATTTCTAGGCTAGTAATTGCTGTCCTATTACCTAGAACAGTCCAGTTCAGGTTCTGTTGTGCTGTGTACAAACCACAAGCACATCTAGAAAATACCTCTGACCAGTCAGCGTGCAAAGGCATATTGGGCAGAACTGACCAACGGTGTCCATACTTAGCATCAACAAAGTTCTCACCACCGTCATGTTCCAGTGAAGAGGCAGTACGCTCCAGTGAGCGGCAGAAACTGTCAGCAACAATTCTGTATTCGGATCGAGAGCAACCCAACTCTGCTAACTTATCTTCAGTTACACAGTGGCTCTGTGAAAAGAGTTCAGTTCAGAAAATGTTCCACAATATTCTAATAGCTACGCTTGTGATTCACAATAGTTGCAAAAAAATCACCGACATCTTCAAAAATGCAATTTCTTAACTACTGAAAATTAACTTGATTTCACCATACTCTAATCCAGTATGTATACTATTTAATAGAGTATATTGCTTGTTCTTGTATACACTCTCAACTTCTATGGCATTAGGCCATCAGTGCACAAATCAAACCTCTAAATTTTCACATAATGAAAATCTGGGTGATACCACTTCTATCACATTATTTTATATTCAAATTATCATAAAACAAGGCAAAATTCAAGTCAAACAATATACGTCAGTTTTGTCTGAATTAAATATGCAGAAACAATTCATGTGACAAATAGCTCGGAAAAGAGTCTAGTTTCAGATCTGTCAATAGGTCAATTGAGCAATTCTGGTTTGCACTTTTTATTAACTGTCGCTGTACAGAGTAATAATGGATCAGCTAAAATAATTGCGAGGAAATCTAATAAAAGGGTTCAGATGGTGTGCAACCCCGTGAGGGAAGTTTGAATGCTTTGTCATCTGAATCATGAGATCAAATTATTTTCTTTGCAATTGCTCCTCCTTTGTTATTTTTGAATTGAGTTCATGTCTCTTTCTGTTCTTGTTTTCCTTTATTTTTCCCTTGGTAGCAGGTGTCATGGAACATACCGACAACCAGACCAGGCAGTTGATGTGCAATGATAACCACATTAAAGCGTTAAAATTATGAGACAAGCAATTTTCCCCTACTAGGCTAGGGGATAGATCGAAAGAAGCAGTGGCAGACATTTAAGGGGATATTTCAGAATAATCAGAGTAAGTATATCCCTAATATAAAGAAAAATTCTAAAGAAAGGACCCACCATCCATAGTCAACTAAAGAAGTTAAGGAAAGCATCAAACTTAAGGAAAAAGCAGAGAACTACATAAAAATGAGTGGTAGGTCAGGTGATTGGTCAGAAAATAAAGAATGCCAAAGAATGACTAAAAGGTTAATCAGGAGTCAGAAATTATAGTAAGAGCAAAAGCTAGCTAGAAATGTAAAAACAGATAGCAAGGGTTTCTACAGGCATTTAAAAAGGAAAAGAGCAAGTAAAGTAAGTGTTGGTCCTCTAGAGGACCATGGGGTGTTAATAATAGATAATAAGGAAATGGCGGATGAAATAAACAAATATTTTGCTTCTATCTTCACTTTAGAGGACACAAAGAACAATCCAGTAGTAGCTGTAAATTAGGAAATGGAAGGGAGTGGGGAACTTGGTGAAATTACAATCATTAGGGAAGCGGTGCTGAGCAAACTGATGGAGCAAACAAGTCTCCGGGTCCAGATGGACTTCATCCTAGGGTCTTAAAAGAGGTAGCTAAACAGGTAGTAAATGTGTTGGTGTTAATTTTCCAAAATTCCCAAGGTTCTGGAAAGGTTCCATCAGACTGGAAAGTAGCAAATATAACCCCTCTACTCAAGAAGGGAGGGAGGCAGAAAACAGGAACCTATGGGCCAGTTAGCTTGCTGTCTATTGTGGGGAAGGTGTTAGAATTGATCATTAAGGAGTTTATAGCAAGGCACTTAGAGAAACTTACAGTAATCAGGAAGAGTCAGCATGGTTTTGTGAAAGGGAAATATGTTTAACCAATTTATTGGAGTTCTTTGAAGGAGTAACATGTGCTGTGGATGAAGGGGATTTCCAGAAGGCATTTGATAAGGTGCTACATCAAAGCTTATTGAGGAAAATAAAAGCTCATGGTGTAGGGTGTAAAGTATTAGCATGGATAGAAGATTGGCTGGCTGGCAGAAAACAGAGAGTATGCATAAATGGGTCTTTTTCTGATTGGCAGGATGTGACGAATGGAGTTCCACAGGGGTCTGTGCTGGGGCCTCAACTGTTTACAATTTATATCAATGACTCAGTTGAGGGGAGTGTAGGCATGGTAGCTAAATTTGTAGATGACACAAAGATAGGTAGGAAAGTATGTTGTGAAGAGGACATAAGGAGGCTGCAGACGGATATGGATAGGTTGAGTGAGTGGACTAAAGTATGGCAGATGGAGTATAATGTGGGAAAAGGTGAAGTTGTTCACTTTGGCAGGAAGAATAAAAAAGCAGAATATTGCTTAAACGGAGAATGGTTGCAGAATTCCGAGCTGCAGAGGGATCTAGGTGTTCTAGTGCATGGGCAAAATATTCCCCCCCATCGGGGAGGAAGTGCGGGGTTGGGCGTGGGGGTCAGCCCTCCGATCGGCGCCCCCGATCAGCAGGGGGAGGGGGACACCCATTTTTAGTGGGTGGGCCAATTAAGGCCTGCCCAGCGTGACGTTTGCAGGGAAGCCCTATGCGCTTCCTGTGCTGGGGTGGTGGGGGGAAGATTCTGTAACGTTAATTAAAAGTGTCTCTTAATTTTTTGATTCAGCAATGAAACCTCATCCTGCCCGTGGATGAGGTTTCATGCTTTTTCACGTGGCTGCCAGCACTCCCAGGTCCTCTAATGATCTTAATTGGTTTTTGAATGGCCTAAATAGGCCGTTGACAGGTCAGCAGGCACACAGCTGACTCGGCTGCACCCCCGCCCACCTGAAAATGCAAATGACGTCAGGAGGGGAGTTCCGCCTGACGTCATTCCGCATCATTTTACTCGTCAGTCAGCGGGCCACGCCCCCGCTCGCCGACAGGAAATTTCTTGCCCATGAGTCACAAAAAATAAGTATGCACGTACAGCAAGTAATTAAGACTAACAGAATGCTATCCTTTATTACAAGAGGGATTGAACATAAAAGTAAGAATGCTTCAGTTATACAGGGTATTGGTGAGACCACATATCGAATATTATGTGCAGTTTTGGTCTCCTTATTCAAGGAAGGATATAAATGCATTGGAGGCAGTTCAGAGGAAGTTTACTAGATTGATACCTGGAATGAGGAAAGGTTGGACAGGCTGGGCTTGTTTCCACTCGAGTTTAGAAGAGTAAGGGGCGGCTTGATTGAAGTATATAAGACCCTGAATTGTATGGACGCGGAAAGGATGTTTCCTCACGTGGGTGAGTCCAGAACTAGGGGGCACTATTTTAAAATTAGGGGTCGCCCTTTTAGGACAGAGATGAGGAGAATTTTTTTCTCTCAGAGGGTTGTGCGACTTTGGAACTCTCTACCTCAGAAGGTGGTGGAAGGAGGGGTCATTGAATATTTTTAAGGCGGAGGTAGATAGATTCTTGTTAGGCAAGGGAATCAAAGATTATCGGGGATAGATGCTAATGTGGAAGTCGAAACACAAACAGATCAGCCATGATATTAATGAATAGCAGAGCAGGCTCGAGGGGCTGAGTGGCCTACTTCTACTCCTATTTCATATGTCCGTATGTACTTAATGTATATAGTAAATCTGCACACACACACAACCGTTCTCTCATGGGGAGTCAAGGTTAATTTTTTGTTTTCAGATCAAGGTTAGAGGGGGTATTACAATGCTAGGGGAGGTCTTGTGGTACTGTGGGTAGCGACCCTGCCTCTGGGCCAGAAGCAATGGGTTCAAGTCCCAATTCATAACGTGGCCAAACAGGTTGACTATTAGCCTGTAAATCCTTCCAATACCCCTGATTGCAGTCTATAAGAGATGGAGAGTTTCCTGCTCAGCTATACTGCAGAAGGAAACAGCAAACCACTGCAGTACTTTGTCAAGCATAATCATGGACCAATCCAATGGAAGTCCATGGTCACCAATGCCCTCTGAGAGCATGGTACCTGAAGGAGGAAGAGGACTACAATGCTGGGAATGAGACTAAGACAGGAAGGGAAGAAAAAAATGAGAGGTGGAGGGAGAATAGGGGTAGAATAGGTGACGGGAGAGGATGGGAGAGAGAAGGAGAAAGGGAGAATGGAAGAGGATGGAGAGTAGGGACAAAGAGGAGGAAGGGAAGTATGTTGCAGTAGAAGGAAGGAATAGAAAAGGAAAGATTGGATGGAGGTTATGGGAAAAGGGAAGTAGGAGATGGCAGAGGTTAGAACAAGGGTGGAAGGAGAGATGAAGAGAGGGCGAAAGAGAATGGAGCAAAGAGGCACAGAAGGGGTTGCTGTTCAATAGGAGTGGGTAGGGTGCCTAATACCATGATTTAGGTGAAGATTTTGTTTACACTATCATGTAATATTAGGTAGTGCTTGACTGTCCCATAATTTTGCGTTTTCAGCACATCCGACTGATGCCTTTGGGTCCTGAGCTCTTTTTTCATGTTGTTGATAAACTAGTCAATTTCCCATGGTTTTGCAGATGAGAGGTCGATACCAAATGTAGTCTTAAGGTGAAGCAAAGAGGAAGGCAGGCAAGCATACTTCAGCACAGATTTTAAAGAAATACATGCCGTTCTAACATTTTAAATTATATTTTGATTTCATATTATTATTTTTTGCTAAACAGCAAAATTTACAATAATTTGAGCAACTAAGCAGTAACCTTCCATGGAGCACAGGGGCTTTTCCACAGGACAGGTTGGTGAATTGGGAGCTGGAAAACCAAGCACTGCAGTGCCACCACTGACGAGAAAGTATAATTACAAGTTTATATAAGCAGATTCTGTCATGTTTTAGTCATGATATAAAGGTACCAATGACTCATAAGGGATTGTGTAAACATGTTGTGGGTTCATTTATTTAGATTCGGCACATAAGAGCATTTATACAAAGGTAGAAAACTTGAAGACATCAGCAGCAGAGCTGTGTGTGCTGTGATCTGTTCACAGGTCAAAAGTGAAACTGAAACTGGATCACATGACACACTTCCATTCTAGTGATGGCATGCTGCTATCCCTTAAAGGCATATTACAATAAATTCAATTTCAAACGTAGACATCGGAATTTATAATGGAGAAAAATGGACACAGTAAATAGATATAGATAAGAATCTTTATCAGTTTCTTTCCCCAGCCACTAATTATGTCATTTTATATCATGAGAAAGGAGACAATGGCAATTCCTGTAGGCACTTAATGCAAGTTCTTAAACTTTTAATAAAACTTCTATGGATCAGTGTTAACTAAAAATGGTTATTTTCGAAGATCTGCCAAATAACAAACAAACCTTGTGTACAATGTAAGTAGCGAGATGGCTTTCAGCACAACCTCCTCCTAGTACAGCCAAAGGCTCTTTGAGTACAAATCGCATCACACATTCTGCAGATTGACAGACAAGCTGCAACATACAGGGAGATAAAATTAGCAAAGAATACATACAAATTTTTGTGGAAAATTCTGACATGACTGCCATTGCCATCTCATACAGATGCATATATCTGAAGGAATAGATAATTTATATCACACTTGCAGATAACAATTCAAACATTATTTGCAGGTACGCATTTCCTAATCTATAGAAGGACAAAAATGCATGGAAAAAAATAAGTACCCTAGACATAGACTTTGAATAGAAATATTTCTATGGAATGAGAAGAGGTCATTTTGAACCGCAATCTGCTTCATCTGTCATTTCTCTCTGATTTTATAATCAACCTAACACCAGTAAAGTTTAAAGGGAGATTTGTATTTTTAAAAATAATTCTCATTTCAATGGCTTAATTAATTCCTCTTTAAACAGAGTGCTGTTGTGTTGAAAAGAAACACTACGTAAGTTATGTCACTCCTTTTCGGTTCTTTGGAATCCAATGAATTAAGCTTCATGATTTTCAAGCGATTCGTTGTAGGCAAAACAAAGAAAGCTAAGAAGCTAGTGGATCAGAATTTTCTCCCAAATGTTTTTAACTATGTGCTGCAAAACTTTTAACAGCGTACTTTTTCACAGGCAGGAGGCAACTGATTCTCTTTTGTGTATTGCATTCTAGGAAATATGACATCATTGCAATTAGAACATTATAGATTTTCTATCAAACTGTGGAAATAAATTTATTTCGTATATAAACACCACAAATTAGATGTCTTACAAACCAAAAATTGCCCTAAAATTTTACAATGCAGCTATAGAGGGCATCCCAACCACATTAGTCTCATTCTTCAGAGTGCACTTCATAAAGGAGCAAAACTGTTTTCCTTATAGTGAAACATTGCAATTTACTTTGTGTGTCTCGGCAACACAGAGCAAATGGATGGAGAGAAATTTGCTTGTGAGTGAACTGTTTAACAAAAAATTGTTAAAAGAAAGTATTCAAGATTCTTTAATACTAAATTTCTCTGCAGTTTTCCAAGATTTAACTTCAAGTTTTCTTTGAGAATGAACGCCCAACCAGTGTTCCCTGAATTAGGTGGTAGCTTATTCCACAAGTTAATAATGCTACAAGAGAAAAACCTTTTCTCAAATTCCAGTTTGGTAAAAGCTTCATAATGTGAAAGCAACTCTCCTATTCTGCAAACCTGGTTAAATTAAACAAAACTATTGGCTTCACTTCATCTGCTCTTCTTTAAAATATAATTTCTCATTCCTTTGCCTTGAGAAATGAATAATCTTTGTCTTCTTATCTTGTCTTCATAGTTCAATGATTCAAAATGGACTCTTTCTGCTCCTTTCTAATGGATCAATGCCTCTTTGGAGATCTAGTGGCCGACACTGAATACAATAATCTAAGCACTGTCTTGTACAGGCTAAAGAAATTTCCTTGGAATTGTATGATTTTAGTAATACAGTCTGACATTCACATTGCAGATATTTTTTAAAGTAACAGTCTGAAAGGAATTTCGACTTATTTTACTCTTCCAACATCATGAAAGTTATTACCACCCAATTTGTAATTGAGGTTATTTTTTCTGCCATAAACCAGGTCTTTGCGATAATGAATGTTAAACTCCATTTGCTTATTATTAGACCGTGTAATGAGTGCTTCTGGATCCCTTTAAATATCTGACTCTACTAAGCATTCTGCATTCCACACTTTTCTGTGCCATCAGCAAATTTAGAAATTCTGCTTTAATCCTCTAATCTAGCTCATTTGTAGTCTGTGAAAAGTAGAGATCTAATGACTGGGTCTGTGTCATTGTCCACTAGACATCTCCCAGCTCAAATAATACACATTTATAATTACCCTGAGTTTCCTGTTGTCTAACCAGTTTTTCATCTGCTAATTCCACAAATCCGTACTTCTGTTTGGACTCTTTATCAAATGGCTTTTGAAAACCAAGAAGCTTAATTTCACAGGATGCCCCAAACTATAAAGGGGCCATATAGGTTTGTGAGAGACTTAACATAAAGGCTTACAAGGAACTATATCCGAGAGATTATCTCGTTTTCCAGAACCCATATTGTGAATCTTGAAACCCTATTGAGTAACCTCTAATAAGGAGAATTAAAAGTTATATTTACAATTTCTACTCTGAGAGAGTTTTCTTGCAATCACAATCTACCACTCGTTGTCAATGTTGCAGATTCGTTTAGAATAACAAGCTAAATGGCTCCTTCTTTAAGGTTTTTTTGTCAGAAAAAATAACCTCAATTACAAATTGGGTGGTAATAACTTTCATCATGATGTTGGAAGAGTAAAAGAAGTTGGAATTCCTTTCAGGCTGTTACTTTTTAAAACACCTGCAATGTGAATGTCAGACTGTATTACTAAAATCATACAATTCCAAGGAAACTTGTTTAGCCTGTACAAGACAGTGTTAGATTATTGTATTCAGTGTTGGTCACTAGATCTCCAAAGAGGCATTGATCCATTAGAAAGGAGAAGAAAGACTCCATGATACTTTGGATCATTGAACTATGAAGAAAAGATGAGGACAAAAGGTTATTCATTTCTCAAGGAAAATGAACGAGGAATTGTTTTTGAAAGAAGAGCAGATGAAGTGCAGCTAACAGTTTTGTTTAATTTAACCAGGTTTGTAGAATAGGAGAATTGTTTACACATTATGAAGCTTTTACCAAACTGGAATTTGAGAAAAGGTTTGTACCAATCCCCTCGCAGACACTAAAATATACAATTTAGAACTTAAGATTCCTCTTAATATGCAGGGGAAGATTTTTGGTTTACATAGATAACAATCTTCAAATTAAATCACAAGAATGATGGTTCTCCAATGGGACTCTGATCATTTTCATTAGACTAAGAAAACTGCAAGAGTTATCTTCTTCAGTAACTGTGCTATCAATTGTAAACCGGTGGGTGTAGGCTTAGAAGAATATTAACCCAAGAGAGAGGAAATATGTCTTTAGCTAAATTAATTCAGTAATCCTGATCCTTTAGTATAGGTCATCCAATATCCCACTCTCCCATCTGGCAAAGAGTGATCCACTTTGAAGTCCATGGTTTACTTGGTCTGTTTAGCCAAAGGTGTCAACGTGATAGAGAACTTGAAGCAGTTGGGAGTCAATGCGATGATTCTGAGCAACCCCCTCCTTTTGATGTTTGCATGATTTTTAATGGGACAGGAAAGCAAATGACTGGAACAACTGTAGACCTGGCAGTCTTGCTTGAACTCATTGTTTCAGCTATGTCCTGGAATTCTTCCCATCAACGGTTTTATGAACCTTGGTGAAATCTTTGCCTGAATCCACAACATTCAGAGTTGTGATTCAGAACAGTACATTTGACATATCAGTCATGATTTAAAAAAAATAGAAGGTATCTTCAAACATAATACACAAATTTACAATTTAGGATTTGTCACAAAACAGTTTTTAAATGTAAAAGCGTTAACCGAAGAACTCAACCGTTAAACTTTACTAAACATTGACCCAGAAGCTGAAACAGATACATCAGCATGCTGAATTCTCTTTCACTTAACAACAAGGGCAACATGGAACTAAATGAGGTGAGTGGGTGAAAAGTAACCCAGAGGATCATACAGGAGTGATACATAAATTGTACATTGAAAAGAATGAAGAATCCAATTTTCAAAGGCAATGGTTTACATTGCTTAAAATAATTATTAGGAGAGTGCAACCTTGGTCAAGATGCCATATTGGTAAGTAACAAAGGAACTTGCATTGATATATCACCTTTCATGACCGCTGAATATCCCCAAAGGGGTTTACAGCAATTAAATACAAAAAAAGATCTTGAAGGTTTTCTGCCTGCACGTTTTGATGTTGATAATTCGAAGTTCGCTACTCTTTTGTCTATAATCCTGCTTCATCTATTGCTGCCATTTCGGTCCAAACTGTGGACACAGCCTCAACAGTTTGTGTCTTTACACGATTAAGAAAGACATCAACAAAGCTGGACTTTTTTCAGCTTCAAAGAATCTATGATTCTGATGCACTTGCCATTTACAAGTTTTATAATAGATGCTGCTTGTACTCATTGGTAGATAATGAAAAGCCACTGAGTTAGATCAAGAGGGTGAAGGACTCACCAGGAAAACGGTAGAATTCTGGCATGCGGACCATTTAGCCTACCTTCAGCTCATTGACTCCAGCTTCAGTTCGATTGCATAGTACCAAACTACACACAGGCTTGTTCTCATTTGGGACCAGATGCAGGAATCGCTTGGAGCCAAACTTCACAATACACAGGTTCTTAACATTGCCATAGCAGCCAGGGGGAATGGGGTGATAATATGAACTAATGGACTGTGCACCTATTAAATTAAAAATAGCCAAAAATTACAAAATGGTGGACACAATGAAGAATTAGAAAAATCCATGGATTGAGCACTATAAAAACGTGGAGAAATTTAACAATATCCATTACAAATTAACATTTCAAATTATGCAGTACATCAATAAACTCACTGAATAAACCATGAACTAATGGAACATGTTAAGCTATTACACATGTTTAATGATAAACTTGTGGTCAGACAACTGGAGAATAAATGAGCAATTTGTCAGAGCAATTGTGCTATTAAACTAAACCTTCCTTAAAAAGATCAAACAATCTAATTCTTATTGATAATGTTACCTTCCAAACATAGAATCATACAGCACAGGAGGCTATTCGGCCCATCATACTTGTGCCAACTCTCTGAAAGTGCTTTCCAATTAGTTCCTCTCGCTATACTATTAGTTCAACAGTGGCTGTTCAGTAGATAGTGATAAAAGGTAAAATTATTGGGAATATTTATTTTGAAGTGCTGTAATTTGATCAATACTATTTCTTATCAACCCTAAACCAAAATAGGCAAAATTAAACATATGAAAATAAAGGGGTATAATTTCCGCAGGATTTCTCCTGATTGTCTGTCATAATTTCGATGAAAGGGGGAAACCCCAGAGAAATGGCATGAACAGCACCACAGTAAAAGATCGGGAGAATTCCACAGGCATGCCAGGCAAAAATGTTCTAACGTTTTGGGCGGACTTGTCCCAAAATTGCACTAAGTGCAGTAGTGAGCATGAAAAATGATGTTTTACCCGCCGGCCGCAATGGCGGATTTTCATGCCGTATCGTCCCATTCCCACCTCATTAACTATGCAGCCGCAGGAAACACATTGTCTAGTTGACAGGCGGCTATGCCGTTTCCTCACTCCAGGTGTCGATTTAAAGTACAGCTGTGCACACATTTCTCAATGCTTGCAGCCCAGGACTACTCCTGTGAAGGCATGACCCCAAAAGCTAAGCAGCACCCCCCCCTGATTCAGTGACGCATCTCTGGGACACCTTTTGGATGCTGTGGGGGCCTGCCGCGATGTTTCCTATCCCCACTCTGGCCACAGGAGGCACATCAGTCTCACTATTCCAGCTTAGGAGGTAGTGGCAGAGGTGGTCAGTGCCAACGCTGCACACAAGGAGTTGGCCATCTAGTGCAGAAGAAGGATGAATGATCTCATCCGTGCCATCAGGGGAAGTCAACCATCTCAACAATCTCAGCTCACCCACTCACAAACCCAACACACATTCACTCGCATCTCACTCACTGCCAGATCATAGAACATCACCACTCACTCTCTCACACACAACCTCACATCTCCATCTGGCCTCATCTCCTTTGGAGATTGCCAACTCACCCGTCCATGGCTCCACTCAGCACACATGCAGGCCTGACATCCTACTCATTGTCTCCTGCTGGAGACAAGGAATCTGCTAAGCTTGGATCAGATGAGGAGCCTCTGGACTCAGTCCTCAATCAGTTGTTTGCAAAGACAATCACAGGAACATCAGGAAGGGATGTGTGGTGCATTCCTCAGATTGCATGGGATGATGGAGGAGTCCGTCTGCCTTCAGCCTGAGGTGATAGTGCCGCCATGCTGACGCACTGAGGTCAACACTGGCAGGATGGCGGCTCCCTTGGAGACCTTGGTCCAGGACATCGGTCCTAAACTGTTGCGCGGGCAGAATTCCATTGCCAATGCCATTGTTAACCCCCAACAGTATCAAAGTGAGAGGGGCGCGGGGCAGCTCGATCTAATTCCAGTTCCCCTTCTCCTCAAGGAGTCAGTCAGGGGCCCTCGGGCACCCATAGGGAGGAAGACCAGCAGCTTGACGCTGGGGCCATCCATTCCGGAATATCTGGCCGATCCAAGTCCCCTCTTCCCGTGACCCCATCATCTCCTGCTCCACAGGCTGAAGAGGGTGCACCTGGCAAACAGCAGGATACCCAGAGCAGGCCGGCTCTCCAGGTCTCAGCCCTCCAGAGGATGCCTGGCAAAGTCATCACAGACAAGTGGGCGTAGCAGTCAGCAGGCTGCCTGTTCGTCCACTGTGGGTGTCGGGGGAGCACCATGACGTAGCTGCAAGGTTAAGAAGGTTAAGAAGACGTAGTCGCACCGCGTGGGCACAGGTGTTAATCACTTGTACATAATGTTCACTATTGTAAATAAACTCCCAAAAATGTCTTCTTGTTTATGGCTCCTTGTTCTGATGAGCAACGTTTGTGTCATTCAGATGTGAAACCTTGGTTCCTGCACTAGCCAAAGGCAAGTGTCTCAGTCCAGGGCCTCTTCCCTGTGCAGTGTATAATCTTCAGACCCAAGTGATGGTCTGGCTTCACACGTACTGGACACATCACTGTTGCCTGCACCTCGATGGTGCTGGTCATTGCTGCCAGAATGTCATGGGCAGGCGTTACAGAGCTCTGTTATTCTCTCTGTGTGCTCTCAGTGCCTCTGAGGTGGGGCTGGCCTCCCCCCATCTCTTCAGCTCAGCATCTGTGTCCAGTGATGGTGTGATCCTGAAGAGGACAGATGCTGAAAGTTGGCAAAGGATCTGGGGCACTTAAAGTTTCACGGCTGCGTCCCCATTATACAGCCCTGATCACAAAGCACAGGCGAGCTGCCCTCAGCCAGACAGGAGTCAAATATTCACAGAGGAAATGTGAAGATCTATGGAGTGTCCTCATTCATGTCATCATCATCCTCCTGGAATCTTGCGCCTATTAGGGCCTCCGCTGTGCCTCCATGACATGAGCCTGATCACTGAGGGTATGTGCACTGCCATCAGCCACACAGGAGCCAAATGTTCACAGACGCAGGGTGAGGATGTCAGGACTGTCCTCACTGCATCTCGTCATCACACCCCACGAATCTTGTGATTATTAGGGCCTCATGAGTGCACCTGCCCAGTCTGGTCAGTGTGATGGCCTCATCGCCGGCATTCTCACCTTCAAAGACCTCATCATCCTCATCCCCTTCACCATCCTCTTCATTGGAGGAGACGTGCAGCTTTTCTATCTCCTCCTCAGCCAGGTCCTCTCCCCATTGCAGTGACAGGTTTTGTAGCATGCAGCAAGTGATGATAACGCATGACGCCCTCTGGGGACTGTATTGCAGTGCTCCACCCAGCCCGCTGAGCACTGGAACCTCATTTTCAAAATGCCTACTGTTTGTTCATCCAGAGTCTGGGTTGCAGCATAAGCCTCGTTGTACTTTCTCTCTGCTGCAGTCTGAGGCCGCCGCACAGGTGTCATCAGCCACGTCCTCTGTGGGTAGCCCTTGTCCCCGAAGAGCCAGCCCTGCAGCCTCTGTGGACCCTGGAAATTGTCTGGGATCTGTGACCTGCTAAGGATGTAGGAGACGTGGATGCTCCCTGGGAACCACACGCAGACCTGCAGGATGCATTTGTGGTGGTCAGCCTCGGAGGTGACTGCTGAGGGAGAGGGGGGGATTGTCAGGGGTTAAGTGCTGGCCAGCCTTGGAGGTGGCTGCTGAGGGGGGTAGTGTCCAGGGGCCAGTGGTGGCCAGCCTCAGAGACAACCATTGTCGGTGAGGAGGCAGGTCAAGTGCTGCCCTGGCGCTGCATCCCACGCATAGGCAATTGAGGTGGGTGGGTCAGGGTAAGCGAGGGAAGTGGCAACGCATTAGGGACACCTGTATAAACAGGTGCAACTGAGACAGATCAGGCTCAGCCACAGTGATATGATTGGGGTCGGGCTCCTAGCCTGCCCGCCCATGAAAGCAACGTGGAGGCACCAAAGAGCCACCAAGCGCTCCATACCTTACCCTCGCCCCCCACCTGACGCCCCAACCCCACCCCAACCCCCTGAACACAGACTTCGAACCCGCAACCACTTTATTGGACCACGGAGCAGTTGGACTGCACACGTTGTACAATCTCCTCGCCAATGCTGGCCATGTAGCAGTCACTGCTGGAGATGCCCACAACCCCTTCCAATCTCAGCATCCCAGTTTGGACCAGTGTCCCCCATGTCGCAGATTGACAGGGCAGCCATGCAGCGCACTCATCTCTGGCCATCCAAGAGGTTACCAGCGTTCTGGGAAGCATTAAGGGGCGGTCACACAGGGCCAGGAAAGGTGCTAAGTACAGCCATGATAACCACATCTCTCTCTCTCATGCTGCAGGAGGACCACGTCAGGATCATGGATTCTGGTGACCTAGCTGCATGCCTGATGTCCTACAGAGAGCACAGAAGAGAGGAGAGAGCAACTGAGGCTCCTGGCTGCACAAAGTCATGAAGAAGGGGCAGCAAGGGCTCCCGCACATGCTACCCAGGAACGACAAAAAGCCGTGGCTGGTCTGACTCCTGTCTGGCCGATGGCAGCTCGCGTGCGCTCCATGATCAGGGCCATCTCAGAGACGCAGTCATGAAACTTTACACACATCTGATGCTGTGTCCGCCTTCAGCATCTCAGCCCTTCAGGAGCTGGTGCACAGCATCACTGGTTGCAGATGCTGAAGAGATGGGGGCCAGCCCCACCTTAAATGTCCTGAGAGCACACAGAGAGAATGAGAGAACTCTGTGGCACCTGCCCACTACATTCTGGCAGCAATGACCAGCACTGCCGAGGTGCAGGCATCAGTAATGTTTCCAAGGAGAGTGAGGCTCGACCATCACTGTGGTCTGAAGGCTGCACAGAGAAGAGGCCCTGGACTGGGTCACCTGCCTTTTATCTTGTGCAGAAAGGTTTCACATCTGAGTGACACGAACACTGCTCATCAGAAACAAGGAGCCACAGACAGGGAGACATTCTTAGGAGTTTATTGACAATAGTGAACAGTATGTACAAGTGATCAACACCCGTGCCCAGGCTGTGCAACTACTTTTACTTAACTTTCCTAACCCTGCTGCTACGTCTTCGTGCTCCCCAGACATCCACAGCAGAGCTGGAGGCAGCCTGCTGACTGTGATCCTGGTCTGTGATGACTTTGGCAGGCGTCCTCTGGAGGGCCGAGACTTGGTGGGCTCCAGCCTGCCTTTGGGGTCCTGCTATGTGGCAGTGGCACCCTCCTCGGCCTGTGAAGCTGGAACTGCGGAGGTCACAGGAAGAGGGGATTCGGATGGGCTGGTCACTCCCAGAGTCACCTGGGTGGATGGTCCCGGAGTGTGCACCTGCTGAGCCTCATCCCTATGGGTGCCTGAGGGCCCCTGGGTGACTCTGAGAGTGGAAGGAGTAACTGGAGTGAGATCAAGCTGCCCAGCAACCCCCTCGTGTACACACTATTGGAGGCCAACTATGGTATCAGTGATGGAGTTAAGCCCGCACAGCAGTGCAGGAGTGATGTCCTAGACCAAGGTCTCCATGGCGACTGCCATCCTGCCAGTGTTGACCTGGGTGCATTGCAATGCTAGTGCTATTACCTCAGCCTGAAGGTGGACAGGCTCCTCCATCATGCCTTGCAATCTTAGGATTGCAGCAGACATCCCTTCCTGATATTCCCTAGCTTGCCTTTGCAGCTCCAGGAACTGTGACATGATTGAGTCTAGAGGCTTGTCATCTGCCTCAGACTCTGCAACGTTCTGGCCTCCAGCAGTCCTCAGAATGCCGGGAACCTGGGACGTCCTTGCCTCCGCCTGCTGTGGATCAGAAAGTGTGATGTACTCACCAGATTGTGATCCTGAGGCTACTCTAAAGCTACTTCCCACCGAGGTGTGTGTTTCTGAGCTGGTGGAGGGTGTGGGTGAGCACTGTGACAGGACTTCAGGGAGGGTGCCTTCAGATTCCTCTTCAGAGGTTTCTTTGGAGCTTGACTGGAGGCTCTGGGTCATGGACTCTGTTGGCTGTTTGGCAGATGTGCCTGCGAAAGCAAGGAGAGATAATTAGTGCCTGGCAGTGGCCTGTGAAAGAGGACACATCACTCACAGTATGGTTGTCTGATGGACGTCGCACTGCTGGATCCTCACTTAGTAGATCAGCGCCGACCTCACCGTCAGCACAGGAATGGTCCCAGTCATCGCCGGCCAACTGGATGGCTCTGTTTTCGAATTCTGTCAGAACTTTGATCTCTGGCATCCCTCCACCTATCTGCGACCTTTCCCTCCTGTTGTGTGCCGGTTTGTCCTGCATGGGTAGACATGGGCGCCTGCCAGGCCAGATGATCAATATGCCTGGCATGCGTGGGTGGTGAGTAGTGAGGACAATGACAGCATTTGTGAAAGAGTGAATGGTGATGTCCCTTGCGCTGGCAGTGAATGAGGGCCCTGTGGATGTGTGGTGGGTTTGTGAGTGTGTGAGCTGGAAGTGATGAAAAGAGTGACTTACCCTGGTGGAATGGAGATCATCATTCATCCTCTTGCGGCACTGGTGGCTGTCCTCCTCTGCAGGGTGTTTGCACTGACCACAGCTGCCACCGCCCCCCCCCAAGCCAGGTTGGTAGGTTTGCTGCCCATCCTGTGGCCAGAGCAGGGGTACAGCACATCCCGGTGGGCCTCCACAACATCTAGCAGTCGCTCAAGAGACTGTTGTTGAAGCGGGGGGGGTGTAATCTTTTCTCCTTTGCTGGCCGTGTCTCTCAGGCAGTGGTAGTGAGCTGGTGGCGATAAGCGCTTTGCTGGCGGCTGCCTTTTAAAGATGATGGCCAGCGTGATGTAACAGTGGGGTGATGGTGGGCGGGTGAATGACAGCACCCCCACCATGGAAACGGCGTGTTTCCCAGGAATGAATAAATAATGAGGTGGGCTTGGGACGATATGGCGTGAAAACCTGCCATTTTTGTCGGCGGGTAGGACACCATTTTACTCGCCCACTACCGCACTTAGTGCAATCTGGGAAAATTCCGCCCGATGTTTCTCTTTTGAAGTACGTTATTTTGTTGTGAAAGTATTAACTATCGCCAGCCAAAATTAATTGTTCATTAGCAATATACAGTATCTGATAGTCTTGCTTCCGGCATTAGTTCAATAAGGACGTTAAAAATACAGTTGATTGTAAAAGGTTGCAAAAGTATACCAATGGCATAGTAATCTAAAAAGATGATTTGAAAACTTTTTAGGCATTTGAAGTCCGCAATCCGCACTTGAAGTCACACTAAAGATACCGAGCTCTTTCACTAATAGGTGTTCAGAACAGTTCTAAAAATACATTTTTATGGCTTTTCAAGACAACTAACCTTTGCCCAACATATTATTGAACTAGAAAAGAAATGTAAACAAGTTAACTTAATATTTCCGCAATTCAGAACTTTTGTTATCAAAACCTATATATCGACACCAATAATCATTTCCTGTGTCAATTATACAACCACAAAATTGATTTTGCAAAAATGAGGCAAAAATAACAAGCAGTACACAGACCACTTAATTTGCATATGCTCGTGAGAAAGATCTGAAGAACTCATTCACACATGCAACATCTGTAAATTACAGTGCCCAGCCTTTCACAGGCTCTAAATAAAAAGGTACAGTAAACTGCCAACCCTCCATTAGCCTCCAAATAATTATCCAGTAACAGAAGCTTGTTTCATGGGCTACTCCAGTAAAATTTTATGGTGCTACTATGGCATGAATAACTTAAGCTACTGAAAAATACAACTTTCAAACATGCCCCCTACTTGTCACAAAATATTGTGGTTTCATTAACTTTGGTCAGTGATTTCTAAAGTCAGGTAGCAATGCTCCTTGCATCTTGAACAAGATACACTCCACTTGAAATTTAAGTCATAAAAGTACATTAGTACAAAATATTACAGGGTACTTTACACAGAAAGGAGTTTAATGTTGCAATAGAGTCTTTGGATTTTGATAAACTGCAAGTACAACATTAGTCTTTGAATTCTCTCAGAATACATGGACTGAATTATGTACATCTGCTGATTTGATGAGGTTATGGGTTAACACATTGCTATATCATATTTAGGGTTTTGGTCTGAATCCAGCCAATACTGATTCCAGCTTTAAGGGTTCTCTATGAAAATGGATTTCAACTCATTCTCTAGTGGGTGTGGATGCATAAAGCGCTCTTGGGCTTAAGCAGATCCTTCCTCTTGCCTAATGATCCAATTGCAAAAAACAGGTTAAGAATAGGGTCAAGTTCAACCCTGATATCATCACTTTTTAATAGTCTATTGACTCTCAGAGTTATAACCACCTGGAGAAAACTAGAACTTATAGAACACCTAGTCATTGATGAAGTTGTCTTGTGGCACAGTAGGTAGCATCATTGCCTTTAGGCCAGAAGCTTCAGGTTCAAGTCCCACTCAGTACTTGATGACCACAGAAGGTGTATTCATAATGTGGCCAAACAGGTCAATTATCAGCCTGTCATCCTTCCAATATGCCTGATAGCAGGCAGCAAGAGCGGGAGAGTTTCCTGGTCAGCTGTACTGCAGAAGGCAACAGCAATCCACTGCAGTACTTTGCCAAGCATAAACATGGACAAATCCAATGGAAGTCCAAAATCACCAATGCCCTCTTAGGGCATGGTACCTGACAGAAGAGGAAGAATCATTGATGATGCACTCACAAAAGATCACAAATAAATAATGCTCAGTAGCCATCAGTCTTTCACTCTAATAACACACCATTACCGAAAGAGCATCATATCCAGAATTCACAAGATTTATCAAAGAACTTTTTCTAAATTGTACTTGAACTATTCAGAACTTTTGATATGAATTGAATATATTAGATTAGCACTTGCAACAACTTTACTAGCTTTGAACATACAGGTTGTTATTTCATCCAGGGGAAGTGGTGGCGTAGCGGTATTGTCACCGGACTAGTAATCCAGGGACCCAGGGTAATGCTCTGAGAACCTGGGTTCGAATTTGAATTTTAAAAAAAATCTGGAATTCAAAGTGTAATGATGGCTATGAAACCATTGTTGATTGTTGTAAAAACCCGTCTGGTTCATTAATGTCCTTTAGGGAAGGAAATCTGCAGTCCTAACCTGGTCTGGCCTATGCGTGACTTCAGACCCACAGTAATGTGGTTGACTCTTAACTGCCCTCTGAAACAGCCTAACATGCCACTCGTTCTCAAGGGCAATTAAGGATGGGCAATAAATGCTGGCCTAGCCAGTGATGCCCACATCCCATGAACAAATTTTTTTTTAAAATTGGGGTTTTGAGAAATTTCCCTTTGAAGATATTGGCCTAGAATTTCTTGAAACTCACACCAAAAGAATGGTGCAAGTACAGCACAGTGCAGATTTTAAGTGCACAAGATAAAGGAAATTAGGTTATATGTGACTTACTTTTTTTTCGCTAGTCCTCAATTTAAACCGCTGGCAAATTTGTCTGCAGTTCATTAACTGACCCTGTGCAAAAGAACTCACACAAATATCCTGAATTTATGCTAGTTTCCCGCAGGTATAGATTTAAGCAAAGCTATTTTGGCGCAGCAGGAGCCAAAGTGATTACTTCTGTAATTTCACAGCATTTATTTTTCTTTACTGAGACCGATATGGGAATGTAGAATGTAGATAACTCATGGAATCAAAGTGTTAATTAAAAATTTAAATTCCTTCCCAATACGCACATAAATGATAAGTTTGATGGCTTCAAACATTAATTTTCATGAAGAAGTTCTTAAAGAAGGAACATGGCATAAGTTCAGTGCTTCCACACATTGCAATTATTTACACTAATTTCTAGTTTCTTACGCCAGTCTCAATGTTAAGATGTGGTGAATGTGATTGGCAGGACATTTTGGCATAAGGACTGATTGACACAGAAACCAATATATCTTCAGATCCAGAAAATTCCTGGCCAATTGTTGCCACAACCATAGACACAAGGGGAAGTCAAAAGTAAAAGGTTAGAGGCAATAAGAAGTTTTCTCAGATTACCAAAATATGGCAAGGTGTTCTACCTGAGTCTGTCTTGGGCCTATGTACATATAAATAAAAATAACTTAGGAATTGGAGAAATATCAAAATTTGCTGATTCATGCAATTTGTGAAAGATTTCAGGGGCACTGAATAAGCTACTGAGTCATTTCCTGGTTGACAGGATGTAACGAGCAGTCTGCCACTGGGGTCAGTGCGGGGACCTCAACTTTTTACAATTTATATCAATGACTTGGATGAAGGGACCGAAGGTATGGTTGTTAAATTTTCTGATGATACAAAGATAGATAGGAAACAAAGTGGTGAAGAGGACATACGGAGGCTATAAAGGGATGTAGATAGGATAAGTGAGGGGGCAAAGATCTGGCAAATGGAGTATAATATGGGAAAATGTGAAATTGTCCATTTTGGCAGGAAGAATAAAAAGAAGCATATTATCTAAATGGTGAGGGATTGTAGAGCACTGAGATACAGAGGGATCTGGGTGTCCTAGTACATGAATCACAGAAGGCCAGTATGCAGGTACAGCAGGTAATTAGGCAAGCTAATAGAATGTTATTGTTTATTGAGAGGGGAATTGAATACAAAAGTAGAGAGGTTCTGCTTCAGTTATACAGGGCATTGGTGAGACCACATCTGGTGTAGTGTACAGTATTGTTTAAGGAAGGGTGTTAATGCGTTGGAAACAGTTCAGAGAAGGTTTACTAGACTAATACCTGGAATGGGTGGGTTGTCTTATGAGGAAAGGCTGGCAGGCTAGGCTTATATCCACTGGAGTTTAGAAGAGTAAGAGACAACTTAGATCCTAAGGGGTCTTGACAGGGTGGATGTTGAAAGAAGAATAATCTAGAAATAGAGGTCACTGTTTAAAAGTAAGGGGTCGCCCATTTAGGACAGAGATGAGGAGAAATTATTTCTCTTAGAGGGTGGTGAGCCTTTGGAACACTTTTCCTCAAAAGACGGTGGCAGCAGAGTCTTTGAACATTTTTAAGACAGAGCTAGATAGCTTCTTAATAAGCAAGGGGGTGAAAGGTTACCAGGGGTAGGTGGGAATATGGAGTTGAGGCCATGATCTTATTGGATGGCAGAGCAGGCTCGTAGGCCTAAGTGGCCTACTCCTGCTCCTAATTCGTATAGTAAGGATAGACAGCAATGGAAACAGTGCATGAGAAATTTAAACGATGACCTAGTGAAGGTCTTCAAAATTAGTTGGGTTGTAAGCTAAACAGCGATGAGTGGTTTCCACAGACTGTTAAAGGCCCAAATTTAAGTGCAATACTGAGACAGCACTGCAATCTTTCAGATGAGACATTAAACTGAAGTAAAAATGCTCAACGCAAGCTTGGGGAACAGCACCTCATCTTCTGATTAGGTACTTTACAATCTTACAGACTCAACATTGAGGTCAACAACTTCAGACCATCAACTCTGTTCTCCATTTTGACTGTCTTTTGTCCAAGTCCCAGTCTGTATCTTGTTTTCATGTTTTTGCTTTCAGTCAGAGCTGTTCATTATTCTACCATTAGCATCTACTCTGGACCAATGCTTTGTTTCTTTACTACAACCATTACCACTCCCTTTGCCTTTTGTTTCATGACATCTTTGTTATTTAATCTCTTCCATCCTCTCCCTATCCCAGGCCTTCCCTTTTGATCTACCTCCCCTTCCCCCCTCTCAACAGCATAAAACCCATCACATTTCTACCAGATGCTGTCAGACCCTGTTGCATTTTTCCAGCACTGTTTTTATTTCAAATTTCTAGCACTACAATATGTTGCTATCATATTAAATTGAAGTTGCAATTACCTGCTCACGTAGAGATAAAAGGTCTTGCAACAAACACGAAGCCAAAGATTATCTCTAGCCAAACTGACAAAAATCAGATTAACTAGTTAGGCATCTCACTGCTATTTCTGAGTGCAAAATGGCAACTGGATTTGCCTGGCAGCAGCAGCTGATTTCAATTCTCATTCATTGGTTGTTTGGTGCTTTGGCATGTTCAAAGAATGTGAAAGATTCTATATAAATAAACCTATCTTTACAAACATGAAAGAATTAAATTGGAGATTAGGAAAATATTTTTTTACACAGAGTTTTGAACAAGAGACCTCTCTAGGATGTCCAGCTGAGTTATCCACAGAATAAATTTGCTCAGCCATTGGAATGCTACAGTATAATTTTCACTAATCTATTTTATTTTTATTACATTGAATTGAAAATCCCACACTTTGTGCATCCATTGTCATCTCCTGATTGGATGTAGGAAAGGCCAGAGTTTCTAGACTGTCAGTAATGTACTTTTAACTCCAACTACATTTTCAATTTCATGCTCCAGTGCCACAACTTATTTTATTTGAAGAACACATTTCTCCCACGCACTATACGATTAATGCATTCTTAACAATGCTTAAGAGCATTTCATGTTTATTATTAGGGATTAAATTAGAAATTAATTCTTTCACTAAATGAGCTTGTTCTATGTAGCATGGAATAACACCATGAAAAAAATTATTATTCAACTCATTTGGCTTGTGCAAACAGGTTTTGTTTTGCTAGATTTCTGAAACGTGATATCCCTCTATCTGATATTTATGACCATTGACTTACATTTCAAGTCAGCTGCTGCTGTTTTGTTGAACCTGACCTTGCCTTTAGACAAAGGAGAGCATGTAGAAGAGGTAGAGACCAAGAATACATCCTTTTGAGATCCAGCCTTAGATCAATGTTGAACCCTGACTGTTTGAGCATAAATTTTATTTCCAACCGTTATTTTGATCATATTCATATTAATTCTGTAGCCATTGCATAAAACGTATCCAAATAACACATTTTAAGATATTTTAGCTATTTATAAACTGAAATCCATTCTATTTAAAGTACCATCCCCTTTATTGCATCATATTTGACACTTATCCAAATCAACAATCTCCATTGAATGCAGCAGCACTCGTTCCAACAAAACATTAACATTTCTGCATTGGCAGCTGCTAGTTCTTTTCATATTTTGACTGATATTTATAGTTCATACCTCTTTCTTTTCATATATATTCATATTTTCCCTATTTAGATCCTTCATTCGGCAGTTGGTGACTTGCTCCCAAATCTCCCTCTCTGCTGGTCATTGGGTGCTAAGAGTTGTGTATAGGAGCAATATGCGATTAGCTCTCAATTTTTCTCGTGTCAACTTGGCGCCTCCTCTTGCCAGCATTGGTCACACTGAGAATTTATCATGTAGGAAACTTCAGGGACAAACTTGATCACTGTTATTCTATGGCAAAGCACTAGATTTTTTTTTTTTTTATAACATAGGCGCTGAAAGCAGCACCAATGCTAAAAAGAGGGAAGGGTTCAGTCCTTGGTTGGTGTTGCTATTGTGCTTTTATCTTACAAAACGGTGCCTTTTTATGTCTTATTTGCCAACTAGGTGCAGATATTGATTGCTGCTAGATAGAATTGGAAATTAAACTGCAGGCAATTAATTTGATGGCCAAAAGAACATTCAGTTATAGTCACAAAGGAAATTGGTTTTGGATTACATACTGTAAATAAGTTGCACAATTCAGTTAGTGACACCATACTCATGGTTTTAAGAAATTCTTACTATGCAAAAGCATAGGTCATTATTTTGGAGATATAAGATAGATGACCACTTCCCCCACCAATAATATCTTAGGGAGTTAAACAAAAACTGCAATGGGCCCATACATGAAGAACATTTCACATACTTTCACCCTCAAAGACTGAACGTATAGAAAAGCATCACATAATATATCAGTTTCAGAGAGACTAGTGGAAGTGTACATTGTTGTTGGTTAACATACTCACCTGTCAATTGAATCAGAGGCTCCATGAGGGTAATTCCAAGTCTATCTTCCACCATCACTTGTTGCTCTTGGAGATACTGTTTTAGAATTGGATGGACCACTTTCTGGCACACCACAAGGTGAACTTGGTCACAAACTAGTTGTCGTCCCACCTTCAGCAGTTGGGCAAGCGATTCATCTTCTGGGCAAAAACCTGATGCCACCTCCCAGGTACCATTCCCACTGTCAACAACATCTCCTGACATTGAGACACTGAATACAGCAATCTTAATGCAACCAGATGTCAACTTTGTGATATCAATTGTTGTTGAATGAGATGCAAATATTTCTATAAGAATCCCAGAAAGCACACAGGAGTCTGTAACACCTTGTCCCTCAATGGGAACAATCAACATCTTTCCCAAGGAAATGTTATCTCCAATCACAGATGGAATTGTATAAAAAAATGCCTTTAACACTAAGGAACTGATGTAGTCAGCTTCTTTTGTAGTCAACATACAAGTAGGCTTATTTATCACTGTACGAACGAGTGAAAGCAAAGTCTTGCTGTTACTAAAATCTATCTGTATTCTGCAGCTACATTCCTCGGAAGTTAGATAGTCAATGCAAATATTCAGAAGGTGTTTATGGATTTTGACAATATGACTGCATGGTACATTAAGTCTTATTGCATTTTCAGCCAAATTACAGCAGAGGATTGCTGTAAACAGTCCAGAATCACTAAATCGAGACACATGATTCAACACGGAAGCTATTATTAGCTTTATCACAGGATGGGACACAGAAAGATTACCCAAAAGTGCAGAAGACTGTGATGTGCTTAGAACGTAGCCTCCCACAGCATTGTGAATTAGTTTTAGTCTACCAAATGGACCGTAACACGACTCCACAATTCCTCTGAGAGCAGAAAGAGCCTGACAAAGTGCATCACTATTTAAGTGTCCAGAGCTGCATAAAGATGCTTTTTTAGGTACCATGCATGACATCATTCAGGTAGAGTGGAATATTTTAAAGACAGAAAACATGCGAAGAACAGTTGCTTTATTATTGGCAAAAGGAAACTGAAATTTAACATGGAGCATTTCTTGTCTGATCTTTAAGAAGTTCAATGCTTGTATACTTGCTGTACATGACAGTCATATTATAGAAATAATAAAAATGATTGGAAAATCCCATTAAGTATATTTCAATTTTATCACAACCAGAGGACCAAAATCTGGATGTATTGGAGAAGATTTATCTTGTTTGACATTATTTCTCAGCATTCTTCTGCTTCAGTTCTACACTTGTTGATTTTTTTACAAACTTCTGCATCAAATACGTAACAGTATGGATGCCAAGTAAGGACAGTCCTGCAACCAGAAGCCAGTTTTGGCGTAACCACCTTTTATTCCTCATTCTTCTGTCAGGATGTAACAATGAAATCTCTGCATTCCAATTCAATGTTACCTGCAATTAATTAGAAAATGTGTAGAGTCATGTTGTGCTTTGAGAAAATGAAGTTTTCAATCATAGCATAAAATTATAGAATTCTACATCAGAGCGGAGGCCATTCAGTCAATCATGACTCTGATTCTTTGAAAATATTGTCCAAATTTAGTCTCACACCTCAGCCTGGATACACCCATAAACCTGAAAATTAGCCCTCTTTAAAGTACACGTCCAATTGGCTTTTAAAAGTTGCTATGAAATCGGATTCTACCACTCTTTCGGGGAGAGTGCTCCCGATCTTAATAATTCTCTGAAGGAGTTTCCCATTTGGTTCTTTTGCCAAATATTTTAGATTTATGACCTCTGGTCAGATAGAATAGTTTCTCCCTACTTGCTTTATCAAAACCTCTCTATTAGGTTCCCCCCCTTAGCTTTTAATGTTCCAAGAAGAACAATCCCAGCCTCTGCAATCTCTCCCCATAAATGAACCCCCTCATCTTTGGTATCATCTTGGTAAACCTCTTTGGTATCCTCTCTAGGGCCTTGACATCCTTCCTAAAAAGTGTGATGGCCAGGATTGCACACAATACTCCAATAGTGGTCTAACCAAAATTTTTTAAAGATTTTAGTATTCATTATACCTATTTATAAAGCCAAGTATCTCATTCACTTTCTTAACCACCTTCTCAACCTGCCCTATCTTCAAACATATGTGAAAACGCAGCCCCAGGTTCTTCTGTTCATGCACCCGCCACAATATAGTACCACTTAGATGATACTGCCACCCAATGATATTGTTCTCAAAGTGTATCAGTTCATACTTAACCAAATTAAATTGCATCTGCCATATCTCTGTCCATTTCACCAGTTTGTCCGTGTCCTCCTGAACTGTAACATTATTATGCTCACTACTTACTGCACTGTTCTATATGGACTGCAAACTTTGAAATTGTATCGAAGTCTAGGTCATTTATATAATAAGAAAAAAGGTCTTGGGTGACCCCAGTGCACTTCTCTTAGTCAGAAAATCATCTGTTCACTGCTATTCTCTGTCACCTATCCAACTTACCATCATCGCTTTAATAGTATATGCTTTTATTTTCCAAATTAATCTGTAATTAGGTACTTTATATAAGATCCATATATATATCTATTGCATTACCCTCAATGACATATTTTTACTTAAATGCCACTGAGATGTCAACAGTTCTAGTTTTGTTCTCTACAATTTTGCATCCCATTTCAGCGTGCAAGCTGTTAAAGGCATGTTTAGTCTTAATGGAACTTGATAAAAGCAGCAACAAATGTATATTTTTTGTTTAAACCCCTCTGCATTTTTCTTCAGTTGCTGAACCACTTTCTTCATCTGGTAGGATGGGACAGACTTGGTGACAGTTATCCCTCACAACTGCAATCTACAATAACCTATGACTGAACGCAGCACAAGTGTAAAATAATATATTCCTACACAGTGTTCCATCATCTGAACAAGTTTCATGGCCGAAGAGACAGAAGAACTCCAACTTATTTGTGATAGTCTATAAAACTAAACAGTATGAAGTAGTTGTGATGAAATTAAATGAATCAAAAATACTGTAATTTTTTGAATTTTACAATTTTAGCTTACAAACTGAACAATGATCATAATTACACTTTAAAGCAGCAAAACACAGGTTCACAGTCATCTTCCTAAAGAGGTAGTTTCTGATCTCAGCTCGTCTTTGAGCTAGGAGGCATCTAGCATTGGCACTTGCTGTCTCCAAAGAATGTAGGGGGGGAAAATCCATGGCAGAACAGGGTAGGGCTTTACAACATTAAACTCAATCATACAACAGGGATAAATGCAGGTTCAAACTGCACATCACTCAGTGTCCAATCTACCTCACAAATGAGAATGTGTTGAGCAAATATTGTGGCTTCTTCCTGTGGAGGTGAGTGTAAATTGGAGAGAATAGTCACCACCTCTTGATAGACAATGACATACTGCATTGACTGTGGTCTAGAAATAGCTAGCTTTCTCCTCAGCTTTTGTGCACCAAGATGAAGAGGGGGTCATATAGAAACAAAAATGAAAACCAAAAATGAACACTTAGAAGACAGTCAAACAGGTCCTTTGAGTAATCAATTCAAGCAAAGCACTAAAGATACCCTGGGGCATCTGCCTGCCCTCCCACATGCATAATTGAAACTAAAAAAGGTCTTAAAAACGGATAATTATTTGCCAGTCTTGTCATAGATGAGCTCCTGCAAACTATTTATAACCTAGTTTTCTGTATTTTTGCACACATTTCATCCATAATGATTTCTGTGGTGATTACTTATTCTCTGAAATATGAAATATCATTATTTGACATAACTAATAAAGGGAGTGCACATTACCTAACAAATCCACTTACTACTTTCCCTTTGGTTGGCCTTCCTTTTGGATGTGTGTCACAATTCCAGGTTCTGGAATATAGTCTTGGTTTCTGTTCTTGAAGGTTTCACTAGACTTCATATTATACCATCCCCAATGAATCAATGTAAGGCTTGTTCCCATAACAATTAAAACTCTGTAATTCTTCCAAGCAGTTTTGAGACTCATGTCTAATTTAAACAATCACCTGCAAATAAAATAACATCTGGTCAGTGAAATATGAATAGCACACTGTTTAAATAAGGTCAAAAGAACTGAGCAATTAATACTAGAACAATGGTGCTGAAGATTAGAGATGGGGTGAAGCAAATACATGTAGGCATTTGAGAATGAAGATTTTAAAATTAATGTGGTGGGAGGCCGAGAGTAGATGAGCGTGCAGAATTTGGTATGTTAGGGAGCGGGAAAATTGGAGCTTGTGCAAAAGCGGTGGGGGAGATCAGCGAGCGGGGAAGTGGAGGATCAAAACTTTGAAGTGAGCCAAGTGGATGAGGATTTCAGCAACAGTTGGGGCTGTAGGGTGTGCAAATAAGCAATCTTGTGTCAATGGGTTTGTGGCTCATTTCAGAGATGAGCAAGATACCAAGGATGAACAGGGACCTTCAACACAAGTGTTCAGCCAGGTGAGGGAAGAATCAGCAACCTGAATCATAATAATCTGGCGGCAACCAAACTCAATGGCTTCAATCTTGTCCAAGCTGTTAAACAAAAGTAAAAAGTTCTAGCTTAATCTCAACCTTGATGTTCAGATTGTAGAGGCAGAATGAGGATGGGGAAGGTGAAGTCTTCAGCCATGCTACATTTTAAAAATAAAACATACACACACATACATTTCTACAAACGTATACACATTTAAAATTGACAGCATCAACAGTGTCTCAGTCTCTTGCATGAGTTGGAACATTGTGAGTTCAAGTCTCACTCCAGAAACTTGAGCGCAAAAATCTAATCCGACACTCCAGTGCACCACCCAGGGAGTGCTGCACTGTCGGATGGAGGTGACACCTCATTCCGACAATGACGTTAAAACTAAACCCTGCCTCGTCTGTCCTCTCTCTCTCAGGTAAATGTACAAGATCGCACCACCACTCCTTCAAGGAGTGGTACCTTGTGACTTTTTCGGGGGGCGGGTGGGGGGGGGGGGGGGTCAATATTTATCCCTCAACTAGCATCACGAAAAACAACGTGAATCTTGATCATATTTGTGGGATCTTGCTGTGCACATTTCTCTACACCGCAACGGGGGGGGTCAAAACAAAAAGGAAACGTGGTTGGCTGTAAAGCTGCTTTGGGGGAGGGGGTGTCCTGAGGTGGTGGAAGGCGCTATATAAATGCAACTGAAGGACCGCAATGGGAGAGCGAGATGGGGAAATACTTCCCGCTGGCCATTCCCTCCTCCATCTTGCGGGAGCCCGTGAAGGTCAACGTTCCCTTCAAACGGGACTGAGACCGGGAGGGAGGGAGGGGACTGTCCGGCTGTCTCTCGGGCGCGGGGGGTGTGCCGTCCTTGTTCTTTAGGGGGTCCGGGGGGCGGCCATTAAGCTCCCTCTCTCCCTCTCCCTCCCTCACTGACCTTCAGCCGCTCCGCCATGGCGCACACAGGCCCCGGGACCTTCCCCAAACACCCGGCCGCTCACTCCATTGCCCATCCACCGAAAACAAATCAAACCTAGCGAGTTGTTTATTATTTTTTTCTTTAACCCGTCTGCAAATATATTTATCAATTTAATCCAAAAAAAAACCCCACACCGACCAGGCTGGAATTTATTGGCAGTAAATTGTTTTTTTTAAAAACCAGGCATTAATGTAGCCACCTATACATATCGATTTTTTTTTATTGAGTCCCCGGTGAGGTGGGGGTGGGGTGAGCGGTACCGGTGCCGCTTTGAAGGGATTTAGTTTCTTGGTGGTTGTCGAATGATATTCGGCAGTGGGCGGGGTGGGCAGAGACTCGCTGAACCGGAGCAGTTGGCGCATGCGCTGCACGAGCCCCGTTTGAACAGGCGGCGGCGGATTCGAAACGGTTAGTACGCGAGCGGAGTGGGGGTGAGGGAAGTGGGGAGGGGGTGAGGGAAGTGGGGAGGGGGTGGGGGAGGTGGAGGGGGAGGTGGAGGGGGAGGGGGTGGGGGAGGTGGTGGGGGAGGGGGAGGGGGAGGGGGTGGGGGAGGTGGTGGGGGGAGGGGGAGGGGGTGGGGGAGGGGGGGAAGGGA